>NC_082693.1:62824482-63132911 GCF_949987515.2 Delphinus delphis
TGTGAGAAAATAAAGCTTTTGGTTTGACTCAACAATCTGTTAGTGTTCTGCCTCCAAAGAATAGACGCCTACTTGAAACTTTGTATTTGAGTAATATTGTGTGAGGAACATATGTGAAGTATCTAGTGGAAATTTATTATTTGGCTCCCTTAATGTGAGCTTGCAGTTGAAAAAATTAAGAAAAATAAAGAAAATTTGATCATAAGAAGGAAGAAATAAAAACAGTGGTTATTCCAGGTCTAAGTAAAAATTGTATACTTTATAATATACAACAAAATAGCATCATTATAGCCTAAAGGGAGTTTTAAGCTAAAGCTCACAACTTCTGAGGAAACTTGGCTTATATTACGATGATAAGAAATAGATTTAAATAATGAAAATAATTTAAATAGATTTAAATAATGGAAATAGATTTAAATAATGAAAAAAATAATGAAACTTTTCATTATCTCAAAATCTACCCTAATCACTTAATTATATTGCTGCAAGGAAACACCGAAACGAAAATAATCTGATGACATGAAATATTTTTTACAGATTATTTAAATGTGTCCAATTGTTTCTCCTATTTTCCCCCTAAATTAGTTGATAAAAGATATCTTAGTCAAAGGCTGAGCCATGAACCAGAAAGCTGTTTATAATATTGGCACGCATTCCTTCATTTATTCACTCAAAAAATATTCAGTACCAATTGTGCTCCAAGCACGGTGCTTTGGACAAATGATGGTGGAGACAAAGAAATGGCTGGGGACACCAGGCACAATGGCTGCTCTCAGGGAATTTACATATTAATGGAGAGGCAGGCATTAATGAAATAACTACATAAGTGAATATATGAATACATTTTAAGATAAATACTGTAAAGGGAAGTAACCAAATGGGAAGACATTCCCGAGGATATGTGTATCTGAAGTGGAAGTGATGGAGAGAGAATATTTTAGTACAGGGAATCAGACATGCTGAGGTTATTGTACCTTAGCCTAAGAACAAAGAAAGTAATTTAAAGGTGGAGATTGGATTAGGAAACGTGTGAATGAAGAAAAGGTAGTTATAGATGACAAGTGGCAGCTGGGGTTAGGTGGGAGCATTGGAGACAGAGAAATGGGAGTATTCAAGAAGTATTTAAAATAAAATATAAAAGATTTAGTGATTGACTGAATATAGGAGGGGTGATGATAAAGGAGGGCAGTGTCAGGAATGACTCATCAGTTTGTGCTTCTAGATAAATGTTTCCATTTATTAAGATGGAAAACACCAGAAAGATGGGGTGAAAGGATGGCAGACATAAGGAAGGCTATATTATTGGGATTACATTAGACTATTCCAAAGATCCACTGCTAACACAGCATTGCACTAGGACTCCAGGCACTATACCAAGCCACAACTACCTCTAATGATAAATGGCCATACAGGCATAAATCACTTAGTAGTGAGCAGTATTTCATCATCTTCACAGATAATTCTATAATAGGACCAAGGGAAGTGTAACAACGCAGATTATGTTCCGTTCTTTAGTTAGATGGTTTCTTCTGGCTTATATAATTGTTAATTTGGTAGCAGAATGGAAACAGAATATGTAAACGTATGCAAGTGCCAAGTTAGCCTTTTAAAAATCTATGCTAAATGTATTTTTCTTTACATTATTCCTGAGTAGCCTTCCTGGAAAATGTAGCTGGTTTATTATAATCAGTGTATTGATCTCATCTCCCAATATAATTTAAACCAGAGTAAGACATTTCTTCTCAACAATAAAACAAAAATCTAGTTAGTCTTCATACGTGGCTTCAAAGTTGTTTATACGTAAAGAGAACCATGCAAGAAAATTATCCTTGCATATCCCAAACTGCATTTTTATATATTTCTCTTTTTTTGGATGATTACTAGCATATAAACTGGTGAGAATTATTTATCTCTATTCAACATTCAATAGATTTCAGCCTCTGCCAGACAATAATGTATTTGTTAATATGTTCTTCTGAATATAATCCTATTATAGCCCCATTACTTTCCAAATTTATTTCAGTCCTTTAAGTGTGGATTCTAAGAACAGATGTTGAATACACATCCGATTTTGGTTCAATCATCTCATTCCTCATAGTGTTAAAAACGCAATAGGTCATGGAATTTTAAAAATTAGAGCTAATTTCAGATGAGAAAATTAAGGCCCTGAGGAATGAAGCCAGCCTTGCACAGTCACAGGAAGTTCCTGGCCAGATCAGAGCTCAGAGCTCGGCTGTAGCAGCATGGGTCCAGGCCTGTTTCTTCTGCTGCACTACATGCTGCTTCTCCACTGCAATGGCCCCTGAGGCCATTTTATTTAACACTTACTAGATGCTGTATCAGTTTATTGATAGTATCTCTAATGTTTGCCCACCTCTTACCCCACTTTTACAGATGAGCTCCCTGAGGCATAAAGATATTAACACTCTACCCTAGTAAAGGGTGGAACTGTTATCTGACCCCTGAAGTCTGACTTGTGCATCAGTGCAGTTAACCAGTATACCACGCTGCCTTTTTAGAAAAGCTCTCAAAAAAGCTGAACCTGAAAACACTGCTCTCTTCTAATAATTTCTTTTACTAACTTTATATAAAATATACTTTAGTTCATCAATGTGAATAATATTTTTCATTGTTAAAATACAAGAAATTCTCATGAAAAATTAGTCAATAACATCTGCTAAACTTAACATACTTATCTTCTCATAGACTGGCATTCTTTATATTCTTCAGAGGAAGTCTTATTATTTTGACTATTGAGCCCAGTGTGAAGTCAGCATAGAATTTCCTAATAGCCTTTAGAAGTAGAATAAATTAATTCAATAAAGGTTCTAGTCTGCTTAGTTTCCTTCTCTTTCATAGTAAGGAAGTAGTAAAGTAGTAAAGTCCAAAATAGACTCATTATAAGCTTATCATAATATACTTATTTGAACCACATTCAATCCTGAATTTTTAAAAAAGTCTTCCATTTAAACATCATTTTTTATTGCTGCAGATGTATGTGGAAAAAATATTGCCTGAACTGCATTAAAACCAGCTGATGTTTTATGAGATTTTCTACCATGATATTCTCTAGACATTGAAGGTCTGTTAGAACAATGGAGGAATATGACAAAAGAGGAGGAAAATAATTGTTGAACTAGGTGCTAGATATTTTCATATATATGATCTCCTGTTTATCACAGCACTAAGATATTTACATACATACATTTCCTGCATTTTGCAAATAAGGCAACTAAGGTACAAAGAGGGAAAATACAGCCCACAGCCAATTAGAGACAAATTCAGGACCCAGGTATAGGAATACCTGTAAGAGAGCTGAAGCTTTCCCCACTGTTTTATGCCAGATAGTCTGCAAGTGTATAGATAGTGTCTAAAATTTTCAAGGAAAAGAGAAATAAGGGGAAAATTAGCTTAAAGAATCAGGAGCATTTTATGGGAAGGTATGTAAAAGGGAGAGGCGATGTGGAGAATAGTATGGGTGAGAGTGAGAAGCAGGGAGAGAGAGAGAGAGTGAGTGAGAGTGAGAATGAGAATGAGTGAGAGACAGACACCACACGTGGTGGGAGACAGGGAGTGTGGGGAGGAGAGGTTGGAGTTCCAGAACTAGAGGGGAGAGAAAAATATTTTCCGGGAGTTACTGTATGGCATAGATGAGAGAGAGTATCTAATGCTGACATGTTAAAAATTGCCTTCACAACTCATGGACTTTTGTGTATCTTTAAAGCCAGAGCAAAGATTTAATTTTTTTCTGATAGAATGTTGTTACTTATTTTAATGTCATTTTGCATAAACCCTGGAACATATGAGTCCTCAATATTAGTGTTACACATTAATGATCTATACTGATAATAAATTCATTCATAGATATTCCTCCATATTACCTTCTGCCTTTTTCATTCTTTGTACTACAAGGGAAAGGTAGAGAAGATGAAAGACTACCCTAGACTTAGAAACATACCTATCGTACTTTTTTACACTATAGGAATCAGTGCAGATACAACATATTAGCATTTTGGCTAAAATGAAGAATGTTGAGTTTTACAATATTTTGAGTTGTTTAATGTAAACATTAATAGTGAAAAGTGAGATAATTAGCTACCGTACATCTGAATGGATATAGAAAATATGCTTCTCTCATTCCCCAACGTTCTTTACAGATACTCATCTCTATGCTATGATTCCCTTTTCCCAACCTTTAGATGTTTATCATTTATTCATTTGTATATCATCTGTTGGTCCAAAACTTCCCTGGTTTTGTTCATCCATCCACTTAACAAAAAGGAATAAGTGCCTACTCTGTGCTAAATTCCCCATGGAGGACTACCTCTTGCTCCTGCCCTATTCCTTTGCTGCTTTGTGAGCTGGTTATCTTGTATTAAGCAACAGAATAAATATAATTACAATAGATCTTAGACTTCCTTCCCTCTCCTAATGTGGGACTATCTACTATATCATTATAAAAAGATGGTGAAACAATTTCAGCCCAGGAAGATATGTTCTATTTTTAAGCAGAAAATACAAAATAGCTTTTAGGAACTTACCTCTTTTCAAATGAAAAAGCCTCCTTCCACTAAGGCTTAAAAGTGGCTTAGAAATTTGAAGAGAGCTTTGCAGTTTAAAAGAAAAGTGTAGAAGGTGAAAAGCCTTCTCAAATTGTGGGTTATATAGGGGATTGGAAATATTTGGGTCATGAGTCCTCTAAATGCCCTTAGTTTACTGCTGGCTACTTATTTAGTGTCCCAGGGAACAGAATACACACCCCTCCCCACCATCCTTGGAAGATACCCCAAGATACTAACGAGTCAGCTCTTAAAGAGAAAGCATGTTTTCCACATATAGCTTCAGAAAATTGTAGGCACCCTAGGAAAAAATAGAAAAGAATAATAGAGCCTTTAAATGAGATAATTGGGAAATTTAATATATTACTATAATTTAAAAAATATATCTGTAAAATATTTAACATACTACTCTATGAACAGAGAGATGTTTATAGAACATTGTTTTAAATGTTGATGCTGCAATTGTAAAACAAGATCTCATACTAAGCTGGTGATAACAGTTTAGAAAATTTCCCAAAGTTGTTATTTAACTAACCAGATTCTCTGACCATGGTAATGTAACACTAGAGTACAATTTTTAAATCTAACTAAAAAATAATTACAAAACTTTTAAAATACAATCTTGATCACATAAAAAATTTTAAATTTCAAATTACACCAACAGACTGCTCATTTAGTTTTGGAACATTGCATATGAAAATTTATGAGATGACGTTAAGAGTAGCTATTTGGGCAGCAGTGGACATCAAGTTTAATAGTGAATTGTTAGCAATGCTCTCTAATCGAGCTTTCCACAATGATGGAAATGTTCTCTGCATTGTTCAGCATGGTAGACACTAGCCACATATTACTATTGAGCACTTGAAATATGACTAATATAACTAAAGAACTGAATTTTATGTGGAAAATTCATAGTGAAAAATGCTCATGTTATTTAACATGAAATAATAGAAACAAACTAAGCACTCAGCTCCAAAGTTTTTTTTTAAAAGACATTAACATTAGAATTAAAAATTGCTTAAAATTAGAAGTACATTAGAATTTATGAGTAAATCCAAATTCAGGCAGGATATTTAAAGAAAGTGAGAGGCCACCCCTAAAGTCACACATCAAGAATAAGAAAGACATTATAACCAAAATGCAAAGATGTTTTTTAAAGGATAAAAGGAGAATCTCTTCTAATTGGGAAATTTTCAGTAAATGTGGCAATTGTCTAGTAAAGTATAAATTATGAAAATTGACCTGAAAATGTGTTTGCATCACTTAACCATTTAAAAAAAATCCTAATATATGTACTAGACCAAAATTTTTAAATAGGTAATTATTTAGGTATGTGACATGTCCCATATCATTGACAAAGATTAAGTCTTCCTAGAACTAATTTCGAAAGCTAAAAATGGTTTGATATGCACTCTTAACATGTTATTCAAAGAATAAACTATATTTTACTGTAAGGTATAGAAGGAAAATTCCCAGAAAAATCTTTGAGAATTTCATACAGCAGAATGAAATGCCACAAACAAATTGTACTTGTGCTAGGAAAGCAAGAATGACTAACATTAGAAAAAAATACCTTATTAAATCCATCATACAAAGAAGTTTAAGAGAATTTTTTTAAAAAAAAGCTATAATCAGGGCTTCCCTGGTGGCGCAGTGGTTGAGAGTCCGCCTGCCGATGCAGGGGACACCGGTTCGTGCCCCGGTCTGGGAAGATCCCACGTGCCGCGGAGCGGCTGAGCCCGTGAGCCATGGCCGCTGAGCCTGCGCGTCCGGAGCCTGTGCTCCGCAATGGGAGAGGCCACAACAGTGAGAGGCCCTCGTACCACACACACACACACACAAAAGCTATAATCATCTTAATTAATTTGATGAAATTTAACATCTGTTCCCTACTCCATTAACTAGTGTTTCTAAAAACATACTTCTCCTAACACGAGTGAAAATTATCCATTTGGACCAACAGTAGACATCAATTTTAGTGGTAGAATTCAATGGCAGTGCTGTCCGGTGCTTATAGCAATGGTAGCGATGTTCTCCTCACTGTCCAATAGAGTAGGCACTAGTCAAATGTGGCTATTGATTAGTTGAAATGAGGCTAATGGTATTGTAGAACTACATTTTAAATTTTATTTAATTTTAAACAATTTAAATGTAACTTTAAATACCATATGTAGCTAGTGACTACTATACTAGAAAGTGCAATCCCAGACACAAACCTCTTAAATTCTTGAATATATTTAGGGAGTGCCAGCTAAGTACCATGAACTATGCTATGTTCTGAGAAAACAAGGGTGGTTGGATAGACCTCACTCCTTACATAATGACACTTAACTTTCAGTTTATCTCAATATAAACAGTATTATTAAGAATACTCACAGATTTTATTTTGCATGTTGATCTTCTGAAAAAAATATGCAAAATTTGAAAGTAAAAGTCTAAATAGAAATTTACATCTTTTTTTTTTTTTTTTTTGCGGTACGCGGGCCTCTCACTGCTGTGGCCTCTCCCATTGCGGAGCACAGGCTCCGGACGCGCAGGCTCAGCGGCCATGCCTCACTGGCCCAGCCGCTCCGCGGCATGTGGGATCTTCCCGGACCAGGGCATGAACCCGTGTCCCCTGCATCGGCAGGCGGACTCTCAACCACTGCGCCACCAGGGAAGCCCTACATCTATCTTTATATAAATAAAATTCCACTAGAATGAAAGCTTCTTGAAGTCTGGGTTTTTCTTTTGTTCACTACTATATGTCCTTGCTTTAGAACAGGGTATGGAACACAGAGAACATTCATTAAGTCTTTGATGAGAGAGAGAGAAAAAAAGGAAAGAAAGAAAAAAAGAAAGGAAGGAAAAAATGGAGGTACTGAGGGCAGAAGGAAGAATAAGTATATGTTTTTTCTATCATATCTTACAGTGTTGGATTATAGCATTGGTATTAAATTATATGTTTACATTGATAAGATAAATAATTTAAGAACAGATAACCCCTGAGTTGTGTATAAGGCTATATCTGTTAGGTCCACATAAGATTGCTCCAAACATTTAATACTAAGGTGTTCTAGAGGTGTTAAAGGACCTTTTAACATTTTTACCAAAGCAAATATACTTCGGGATTCCCTATTGCTATTAATTACCAATTTTATGTTATTCTAGTCAAAGCGATTTGCAAATCAAAGAGAACTATAATGTATTTAATACTGTTGCTGTTAGAATTGAGCCTTATGTTCAAAAACTTCCCAAATACTGAATTGGGAAATAAAGAGAATGGCAGGCATAATTAACAAGTTGTTTGAGGAGGTTGGTGATCTTTGGAGACAGGAAGGTCTGGACACAATGAAGGTCAAAATGACTGCAACTCCATGATTTTTAAGGTATAGTATAAGGAAAGAGGATGTACTTTAGAGTTAGATTGATCTGAATTCTGATTCTTTCTGTGCCAAGTACTGATTCTGTGATTAGATTCACCATCTGTAAATTTCCATGATAATACTTCACCAGAATGGTATAGCTGTTAAATCAAATATTGTTTTAAAGCACTGGGATTGAGTCTGACACATTGTCAGCATGTAATAAATGCAAATTCCAACATGGATACCATCTTTCCTTGGCTATTACCTCCCTACTCTTTTAGCAAAATGGTTTATTCCATGTTCAGATAGCATTTTGCACCAGGACAGTTTCTTTTCCAAATACACCCCAAATATCACCAGTAGCTCTTTGAAACAACAGTGTTAATTATCATAGGAATATCATATTTGCTAACACATTTGACTTTTCATTGCAATATAATCTTTTGTTGTAGAAAGTTCTTCCATTTCTTGAAATACTAGCCAATTACAGTGGGAATCTTTCTTGCCCTTCAAAAGCCAGTTGTGGGGAAATTATAAACAAGATCATACTTAGTTTGGTACAACTTTTCCATGTAACCCACATCCTCTGACCTTCCAAGAAATAAGTGAACCTTATCAATTCATAAATCTTACTTCTCAGCAAAGTTCTGTCTATACTGAATTCTTTTGAAGAATTTCCATTTTGAACTTGATGGACTCTTGCATTATTCCTTCACAGTCTTTGATTGATCACAGGGAAAAGTAGGTTGGGCTCGAAAAATGAAAGATGAAGTAAGACTAAGACAACATTTCAACCCAATTTTTATTTACACTCATGTTCCAAAAATGGAATGAAAACTGTAAAATGCCAAGGATTCATTTTTAAAATAGATTTTAATGGAATAAGGAGAATGTTGTGTGATAACTTCTCATTAAAATGTAAAGAAAGTAAACTTGAATATTAAAAGTGATACTGAGTGATCCCGTATAAGCTCTTGTATCTCCCTTTCTGAAGATGGCAGGAGGAAAAAAAAGCAGGATACATTCTATATTTGATTTTGAGATGCTCTGTTTCATTTCAGTCTAGACTCAATTTTGTTTTAAGATTGACAACGTGGCCTAGCTTCATAGTGCATTTCTTCCAAAAGCAGTGTACTGAAACAACATTGCAGTATCGATTCATTTTACATGGTTGATAATGTGATTATATAGTTAGAAGAACTGTGAAGAAATCTTTCACACTTCTGCCCTGGTTGAAGAAATAGCTCCATGGGATAAATCTTTAAAACATTAAAGGATTTAAAAAATAAGTGTTGTGATTGGTGATTTATGCAGCCCATAATAATTTGGGTTACATTTATCATTTAGTTATGCAGATTGATACTTGAGTAAACAATAACTTCCTTGGAGAAAGGTAGGCTTAGCTATTTCTTTTTTTTTTTTTTTGTGCAGTACACGGCCCTCTCACTGTTGTGGCCTCTCCCGTTGCGGAGCGCAGGCTCAGAGGCCATGGCTCACGGGCCCAGCCGCTCCGTGGCATGTGGGATCCTCCCGGACCGGGGCACGAACCGGTGTCCCCTGCATCGGCAGGCGGACTCTCAACCACTGCGCCACCAGGGAAGCCTGCTATTTCTTGACTTACTATAGCTAATAACAAAAGTTAATAATGAATATTAAAAACAATAGTTCTCAAAATTTATTGTATATCTAAATCACCTGGAGAGCTAATAAAATTCATATTACAGGCCCCACAGCCTGATGTTCAGTTTTAATGGATAAAATTTGGGTCCATGAATCTGCATTCTGAATAAGCCTCTAGGCTTATTGTCTAGGCTTATTGTCTAGGCTTGTTGTCTACCAGAAATGTGAATTAAGCATAAAGACTCAAATAGCCACCTGAAGGATCAGAATTAGAGCTAATTCTGATCTAATCAGAATTAGATCAGAGATAGAGCTCTTTCAAAGTCTTATTCCAAAAGAACTGCATTATTTAACCTGTCTAATGGTTCCCTGGAAGATCCCACTTGCAAGACTATTTGTATCTGACCTAACAGAGAGCATACCCAATACCAAAAGCCCTTTCTCCTAGAGGAGTTTGTTGAAAACAATTACAGTGAGCATTCTAACTTCATAGCTGTATGAGGGGGTGGATAACAGTTGGGGCAAACAGTAGACTAACTGAAAGGCCTAAAAGGAAATTCTGGTGAATAATGTGTGCATAGGGGCTTTGAAACACTCTGACATAGTCCTAGGGATCTAGAAAGTCACATACATGCTGTGGACACGCTCAGGAAAAGATCTGAGAAGGCCATAAGCTCTCACTTCCAGCTGACTTCAAGGCTCAGTGAAAGCTGGAAGTAAGACCAAGACAGAGATGTCAACTGCTTGGCTGGGCATAGCAGGCATGCCTCAGCATGCACAGAGTGCCCTGGTGAAGACTGGGAGAGGTACTGCTTCCAGGAATTGAAGACAATATGTCTAGTATTCACAAAAATATTAAACAAATGACCAATGATCTGACAAATGATTAAACAGAAAATTCAGTGGTCAGAGACAATAAAGAATACAAACTTTACAGAAAAGTCACTAAAACAAACAGTAACAAATGTAACAAGTAGCAACAACAACAAACCTTGGGGAAAGGGGAGACAATGATTTCCAGAAAAGCCATATTATATTATTTTAGATGTCAAGTTTTCACCATAAAATTATGAGATATGCAAATCAACAGGAAAGGGTGCCTCATAAACACAAAAAATAATTAATAGGATCTACACCTGAGGAAAGAACTATTCCTGAGGAAGTCCAAACACTGGAATTCCCAAAGACTTCATTTTTTTTAAGTTTTTAAAATTTTTACTTTATATTGGAGTACTGGTGATTAACAATGCCATATTAGTTTCAGGTATACAGGAAAGTGATTCAGTTATAAATATACATGTATCTATTCTTTTTCAAATTCTTTTTCCTTTTAGCTTATTACAGAGTATTGAGCAGAGATCCCTGTGGTATACAGTAGGTCCTTGTTTGTTGTGTATTTTATTTTAATTATTTATTTTCTGTGCTTCAAGAACATAATTTTTTATTTGCTGTATGGAATAAAGACTGGGGAAGGGAGACACAAAAGGTAGAGACACCAGTTAAGAGGCTATATTTTATTACAAGGGTACAAAATAATAGGAAAGGGCAATTACAGAGGTAATTCGTACAGAAAGCCAATTCAGGAAATGGTGTTTCTTTCTAACTGATAGACTTCCAAGAATTGTTTTTTTTTTTTTTTTAACATCCTTATTGGAGTATAATTGGCTTACAATTTTGTGTTAGTTTCTGTTGTATAACAACCTGAATCAGCTATACGTATACATGTATCCCCTTATCCCATCCCTCTTGTGTCTCCCTCCCACCCTCCCTATCCCACACCTCTAGGTGGTCACAAAGCACAGAGCTGATCTCCCTGTGCTATGCGGCTGCTTCCCACTAACTATTTTACATTTGGTAGTGTATAATATGTCAGTGCTACTCTCTCACTTCGTCCCAGCTTCCCTTCCCACTCCCGTGTCCTCAAGTCCATTCTCAACACCTGTGTCTTTATTTCTGTCCTTGCCCCTAGGTTCATCAGAACCTTTTTTCTTTTTCTTTTTAGATTCCATGTATATGTGTTAACATACAGTATTTGTTTTTCTCTTTCTGACTTACTTCACTCTGTGTGACAGACTCTAGGTCCATCCACTTCACTAAAAATAACTCAACTTCATTTCTTTTTAAGGCTGAGTAATATTCCATTCTATATATGTGCCACATCTTCTTTATCCATTCATGTGTCGATGGACATTTAGGTTGCCTCCATGTCCTGGCTATTGTAAATAGTGCTGCAGTGAACACTGTGGTACATGTCTCTTTTTGAATTATGGTTTTCTCAGGGTATATGCCTAGTAGTGGGACTGCTGGGTCGTATGGTAGTTCTATTTTTAGTTTTTTAAGAAACCTCCACACTGTTCTCCATAGAGGCTGAATCAATTTACATTCCCACCAACAGTGAAAGAGGGTTCCCTTTTTTCCACACCCTCTCCAGCATTTAATGTTTGTAGATTTTTTGATAAAGGCCATTCTGACCACTGTGAGGTGATACCTCATTGCAGTTTTGATCTGCATTTCTCTAATGATTAGTGATGTTGTGAGCATCCTTTCATGTATTTGTTGGCAGTCAGTATATCTTCTTTGGAGAAATGTCTATTTAGGTCTTCTGTCCAGTTTTGGATTGGGTCGTTTGTCTTTTTGATATTGAGCTGCATGAGCTGCTTGTAAATTTTGGAGATTAATCCTTTGTCGGTTGCTTCATTTGCAAATATTTTCTCCCATTCTGAGGGTTGTCTTTTCATCTTCTTTATGGTTTCCCTTGCTGTGCAATAGTTTTTAAGTTTCATTAGGTCCCATTTGTTGTTTTTTTTTTTTGTTTTATTTCCATTTCTCTACAAGGTGGGTCAAAAAGGATCTCGCTGTGTTTTATGTCATAGAGTGTTCTGCCTGTGTTTTCCTCTAAGAGTTTTATAGTGTCTGGCCTTACCTTTAGGTCTTTAATCCATTTTGAGTTTACTTTTGTGTATAGTGTTAGGAAATGTTCTAATTTCATTCTTTTACATGTAGCTGTCCAGTTTTCCCAACACCACTTATTGAAGAGGCTGTCTTTTCTCCATTGTATATTTTTGCCTCCTTTATCAAAGGTAAGGTGACCATATGTGTGTGGGTTTATCTCTGGGCTTTCTATCCTGTTTCATTGATCTATATTTCTGTTTTTGTGCCAGTACCATACTGTCTTGATTACTGTAGCTTTGTAGTATAGTCTGAAGTCCAGGAGCCTGATTCCTCCAGCTCCATTTTTCTTTCTCAAGATTGCTTTGGCTATTCGGGGTCTTTTGTGTTTCCATACAAATTGTGAAATTTTTTTTGTAGTTCTGTGAAAAATACCATTGGTAGTTCAATAGGGATTGCACTGAATCTGTAGATTGCTTTGGGTCGTATAGTCATTTTCACAATGTTGATTCTTCCAATCCAAGAACATGGTATATCTCTCTATCTGTTTGTATCATCTTTAAATTCTTTCATCAGTGTCATAGTTTTCTGCATGCAGGTCTTTTGTCTCCTTAGGTAAGTTTATTCCTAGGTAATTTATTCCTTTCATTGCAGTGGTAAATGGGAGTGTTTCCTTAATATCTTTTTCAGATTTTTCATCATTAGTTTGTAGGAATGCAAGAAATTTCTGTGCATTAATTTTTTATCCTGCTACTTTACCAAATTCATTGATTAGCTCTAGTATAGTATCATGTCATCTGCTAACAGTGACAGTTTTACTTCTTCTTTTCCGATTTGGATCCTTTTTATTTCTTTTTCTTCTCTGATTGCCATGGCTAAAACTTCCAAAACTATGTTGAATAATAGTGGTGAGATTCGGGACCCTTGTCTTGTTCCTGATCTTAGAGGAAATGGTTTCAGTCTTTCACCATTGAGAACGATGTTGGCTGTGGGTTTGTCATCTAAGGCCTTTATTATGTTGAGTTAGGTTCCCTCTATGCCTACTTTCTGGACAGTTTTTCTCATAAATGGGTATTGAATTTTGTTAAAAGCTTTTTCTGCATCTATTGAGATGATCATATGGTTTTTATCCTTCAGTTTGTTATTATGGTGTATCACATTGATTGATTTGCATATATTGAAGAATCCTTGCATTCCTGGGATAAACCCCACTTGATCATCGTGTACGATCCTTTTAATGTGCTGTTGAATTCTGTTTGGTAGTATTTTGTTGAGGACTTTTGCATCTATTTCTATTTTGCATCTATATTCATCAGTGATATTGGCCTGCAGTTTTCTTTCTTTGTGACATCTTTGGTTTTGGTATCAGAGTGATGGTGGCCTCGTAGAATGAGTTTGGGAGTGTTCCTCCCTCTGCTATATTTTGGAAGAGTTTGAGAAGGAAAGTTGTTAGCTCTTCTCTAAATGTTTGATAGAATTTGCCTGTGAAGCCACCTGGTCCTGGGCTTTTGTTTGTTGGAAAATTTTTAATCACAGTTTCAATTTCAGTGCTTGTGATTGTTATGTTTATATTTTCTATTTCTTCCTGGTTCAGTCTCGGAAGGTTCTACTTTCATAAGAATTTGTCCATTTCTTCCAGGTTGTCCATTTTATTGGCATATTGTTGCTTGTAATAATCTCTCATGATCCTTTATATTTCTGCAGTGTCAGTTGTTACTTCTCCTTTTTCATTTCTAATTCTGTTGACTTGCGTCATCTCCCTTTTTTTCTTGAGGAGTCTGGCTAATGGTTTATCAATTTTGTTTATCTTCTCAAAGAACCAGCTTTTAGTGTTATTGTTCTTTGCTATTGTTTCCTTCATTTCTTTTTCATTTATTTCTGATCTGATCTTTATGATTTCTTTCCTCCTGCTACCTTTGAGGGCTTTTTTGTTCTTCTTTCTCTAATTGCTTTAGGTTTAAGTTAGGTGGTTTATTTGAGATGTTTCTTTTTACTTGAGGTAAGATTGTATTGCTATAAACTTCCCTCTTAGAACTGCTTTTGCTGCATCCCATAGGTTTTGGGTCATTGTGTTTTCATTGTAATTGTTTCTAGGTAGTTTTTGATTTCCTCTTTGATACCTTCAGTAATCTCTTGATTATTTAGTAGCATATTATTTAGCCTCAATGTGTTTGTTTTACAGTTTTTTCCTGTAATTGATATCTAGTCTTATAGTGTTGTTGTCAGAAAAGTTACTTGATACGATTTCAATTTTCTTAAATTTACCAAGGTTTGATTTGTCACCCAAGATATGATGTATCCTGCAGAATGTTCCATGAGCACTTGAGAAAAAGTGTATTCTGTTGTTTTGGATGGAATGTCCTATAAATATCAAGTAAATCCATCTTGTTTAATGTGTCATTTAAAGCTGTGTCTCCTTGTTTACCTACATTTTGGATGAACTGTCCATTGGTGAAAGTTTGGTGTTAAAGTCCCCTACTATGATTGTGTTGCTGTTGCTTTCTCCTTTTATGGCTGGTAGCATTTGCCTTGTGTATTGAGGTGCTCCTATGTTTGGTGCATAAATATTTACAATCGTTTTATCTACTTCTTGGATTGATTCCTTGATGTTTATGTAGTGTCCTTCTTTGTCTCCTGTAATAATCTTTATTTTAAAGTTTATTTTGTCTGATATTATAATTGGTACTCCAGCTTTCTTTGGATTTCCATTTGCATCGAATATCTTTTTCCATCCCTTCACTTTGAGTCTGTATGTATCCCTAGGTATGAAGTGGGTCTCTGGTAGACAGCATATATACGGGTCTTGTTTTTGGATCCAATCAGCCAGTCTGTGTCTTTTGATTGGCGCATTTAATCCATTTACATTCAAGGTGATTATCAATATGTATGTTCCTGTTACAGTTTTCTTAATTGTGTTGTGTTTATAGGTCTTTTCCTTCTTTTGTGTTTTCTGCCTAGAGAATTTCCTTTAGCATTTTTTGTAAAGCTGGTTTGGTGTTGCTGGATTCTCTTAACTTTTGCTTGTCTGTAAAGGTTTTAATTTCTCCATCGAATCTGAATGACATCCTTGCTGGGTAGAGTAATCTTGCTTGTAGTTTTTTCCCTTTCATCTCTTTCAATATGTCCTGCCACACCCTTCTGGCTTGCAGAGTTTCTGCTGAAAGAAGAGACTTTCAAAGGGGGATTCCCTTGTATTTTATTTGTCGTTTTTCCTGTGCTGCTTTTAATATTTTTTCTGTGTATTTAATTTTTGATAGTGATTATCATGTGTCTTGGCATGTTTCTCCTTGGATTTATCATGTATGGGACTCTCTGAGCTTCCTGTACTTGATTGACTATTTCCTTTCCCATATTACAGAAGTTTTCAACTATAATCTCTTCAAATATTTTCTCAGACCCTTTCTTTTTTTTCTTCTGGGACCCCTATAATTCGAATGTTGTCCCAGAGCTCTCTGAGACTGTCCTCAATTCTTTTCATTCTTTTTTCTTTATGCTCTGCTTTATTTATTTGCATTATTTTATCCTCCAGGTCACTTATCCATTCCTCTGCCTCAGTTATTCTGCTATTGATTCCTTCTAGAGAATTTTTAATTCCATTTATTGTGTTGTTCATTGTTTGTTTGCTCTTTAGTTCTTCTAGGTCCTTGTTCAACATTTCTTGTATTTTTTCCATCCTATTTCCAAGATTGTGGATCTTCTTTACTATCATTACTCTGAATTCTTTTTCAGGTAGACTGCCTATTTTCCCCTTCTTTTGTTTGGTCTGGTGAGCTTTTACGTTGCTCCTTCATCTGCTACATATTTCTGTGTCTTCTCATTTTGTTTAACTTACCGTGTTTGGTGTCTCCTTTTCGCAGGCTGTCTGTTCGTAATTCCCATTGTTTTTGATGTCTGCCCCCAGTGGGTAAGGTTGGCTCTATGGCTTGTGTAGGCTTCCCAGTGGAGGGGACTGGTGCCTGTGTTCTGGTGGGTGGGGCTGGATCTTGTCTTTTTTGTGGGCAGGGCCACTTCTGGTGGTGTATTTTGGGGTGTCTGTGAACTTAGTAAGATTTTAGGCAGCCTCTCTGTTAACGGGTGGCGTTGTGTTCCTGTCTTGCTAGTTGATTGGCACGGGGCTTCCAGCCCTGGAGCTTTCTGACCGTTGGGTGGAGCCGGGTCTTAGTGCTGAGACAGAGATCTCTGGGAGAGCTCTCGCCAATTGATATCATGTGGAGCTGGGAGGTCTCTTGTGGTCCAATGTCCTGAACTTGGCTCTCCCACCTTAGAGCCTCAGGCCTGACACCAGACCAGAGCACCAAGACCCTGTCAGTTACCAGCAGGTAGGAGATAGCTAAATAGAAAGTATCTCAATGGCTTCTTAAGTGATGGGGAAGATGTGATGCATGAAGTACACAAGCTCAAGTCTCACAGCTTAGTTCTGTGAACTTGAATGAGACCTGTGCCTCAGGTTTCCTTTCGTGCAGCATCTCCTCATCCCAGAGGCCCAGTCATGTGCAAGGGAAGGGCTGTCGCTCACAGGCTGTGCAGGGAGGAAGGCTGGGAGCCTGGCTCAGGACCGAACTGCGCATGAGTGTCTTGGAAATGTCTATATCTATTTTAAATAAAGCAGTGTGTACATGTCAATCCCAAACTCCCAATCCGTCTCTCCCCCAACCCTTCCCCCAGTAACCATAAGTTCATTCTCTAAGTCTGTGAGTGTACTTCTATTTTATAAATGAATTTGTGTTATATATATATTTTTAGATTCTACATATAAGCGATATCATATGATATTTGTCTGTCTTTGTCTGACCTACTTCACTTAGTATGAGAATCTCCAGGTCCATCCATGTTGCTGTAAATGGCATTATTTCATTCTTTTTAATGGCTGAATAATATTCCATTGTGCATATATATATATATATATATATATATATATATATATATACCACATCTTCTTTATCCATTTATCCATTGATGGACATTTAGGTTGCTTCCATGTCTTGGCTATTGTAAACAGCACTGCAGTGATCTTTGGGGTGCATGTATCCTTTCAAACCATGGTTTTATCCTGATATAGGCCCAGGAGTGGGAATGCTGGATCATATGGTAGTTCTAGATTTAGTTTTTTCAGGAATCTGCATACTGTTCTCCATAGTGGCTGCACAAATTTACGTTCCCACCAGCAGTGTAGGAGAGTTCCCTTTTCTCCACACCCTCTCCAGCATTTATTGTTTGTAGAGTTTTTGATGATGGCCACTTTGACCAGTGTGAGGTGATATCTCATGGTAGTTTTGATTTCCATTTCTCTAATAATTAGCGATGTTGAGCATCTTCTCATTTGCCTCTTGGCCATCTCTATGTCTTCTTTGGAGAAATGTCTGTTTAGATATTCTGTCTTTTTTTTGATTGGGTTGTTTGTTTTTTTGACATTGAGTCCCACGAGCTGTTTGTAAATTTTGGAGATTAATCCCTTGTAGATCACATCATTTGCAAATTTTTTTTCCCATTCTTTGGGTTGTCTTTTCGTCTTGTTTATGGTTTCCTTTGCTATGGAAAAGCTTTTAAGTATAATTAGGTCCATTTGTTTATTTTTGTTTCTATTTCCATTACTCTAGGAAACAGATTGAAAAAGATATTGCTGCAATTTATATCAAGGAGTGTTCTGCCTATGTTTCCCTCTAAGCGTTTTATAGTATCCGGACTTACATTTAGCACTTTAATCCATTTTGAGTTTATTTTCGTGTATGGTGTTAGAGAATGATCTAATTTCATATTTTTACATGTAACTGTCCAGTTTTCCCAGCACCATTTATTGAAGACACTGTCTTTTCTCCATTTTATAGTCTTCCCTCTATTGGCATAGATTAATTGACCATAGGTGCATGGGTTTATCTCTGGGCTTTCTGTCCTGTTCCATTGATTCATAGTTCTGTTTTTGTGCAAGTACCATACTGTTTTGATGACTGTAGCTTTGTAGTATAGTCTGAAGTCAGGGAGCGTGCCTCCTCCAGCTCTGTTTTCCTTTCTCAAGATTGCTTTGGCTACTTAGTGTCTTTTGTGACTCCATACAAGTCTTAAGACTTTTTGTTTTAGTTCTGTGAAAAATGCCATTGGTAATTTGATAGGGATTGCATTGAATCTGTATACTACCTTAGAAAGTACTGTTATTTTGACAGTATCGATTCTTCCAATCCAAGACCATGGTATATCTTTCCATCTGCTCGTGTCATCTTTGATTTCTTTCATCAGTGTCTCTTTTCTAATTTGGATTCCCTTTATTTCTTTTTCTTCTCTGATTGCCATGGCTAGGACTTCCAAAACTATGTTGAATAAAAGTGATGAGAGTGGATATCTTTGTTTTGTTCTTGATCTTAGAGGAAATGCTTTCAGCTTTTCACTGTTGAGTATGATGTTAGCTGCAGGTTTGTTGTATATGGACTTATTATGTTGAGGTATGTTCCCTCTATTCTCACTTTCTGGAGAGTTTTTATCCATAAAACAATGTTGAATTTTATCAAAAGGTTTTTCTGCCTCTATTGAGATGGTCATATGGTTTTTATTCTTCAATTTGTTGATGTAGTGCATCACACTGATTGATTTGTGGATATTGAAAAATACTTGCATCCCGGGATGAATCCCATTTGATCATGGTGTATGATTCCTTTAATGTATTGTTGGATTTAGTTTGCTAGTATTTTGTTGAGGATTTTTGCATCTATGTTCATCAGTGATATTAGCCTGTAATTCTCTTTTTTTGTGGTAACTTTGTCTGGTTTTGTTATCAGGGTGATGGTGGCCTCATAGAATGAGTTTTGGAGTGTTCCTTCCTGTGCAGTTTTTTGGAATAGTTTCAGAGGATAGGTGTTAACTCTTTTCTAAATGTTTGATAGAATTTACCTGTGAAGCCATCTGGTCCTGGACTTCTGTTTATTGGGAGTTTTTAAATCACAGTTTCAATTTTAACACTTGTGATTGGGAGATTGTACCTTTGTAAAAATTTGTCCATTTCTTCTAGGTTGTCCATTTTATTGGCATATAGTTGCTTGTAGTAGTCTGTTATGATCCTTTGCATTTCTGTGGTGTCTGTTGTTACTTTTCCGTTTTCATTTCTAATTTTATTGTTTTGAGACCTCTCCCTCTTTTTCTTGATGAGACTGGCTAAAGATTTCTGCTCTGGTCTTTATGATTTCTTTCCTTCTACAAACTTTGGGTTTTGTTTGTTCTCCTTTCTCTAGTTGCTTTAGGTGTAAGGTTAGGTTGCTTAATTGAGCTTTTACTTGTTTCCTTAAGTAAGATTGTATTGCTATAAACTTCCCTCTTAGAACTGCTTTTGCCATGTCCCATAGGTTTTGGATCATTGTGCTTTCATTTTCTTTTTGTCTCTAGGTATTTTTTGATTTCCTCTTTTACTTCTTCATTGATCCATTGGTTGGTTATTAACATAATATTTAACCTCCATGTGTTTGTGATTTTTACAGTTTTTTCATGTAGTTGATTTCTAGTATCATAGCATTGTGCTCAGAAAAGATGCTTGATATAATTTCAATTTTCTTATATTCACTGAGGCTCACCTTGTGGCCCAGCATGTGATCAATCCTGGAGAATGTTCCATGTGCACTTGAGAAGACTGTATTCTGCTGCTTTTGGGTGGAATGCTCTCTAAGTATTAATTAAGTCTGCCTGGTCTAATGTGTCATTTAAGCCCTAGGTTTCCTTATTGATTTTCTGTCTGGATGGTCTGTTCATTGATGAAAGTGGGATGTTAAAGTCCCCCACTATTATTTGTGTTTCTGTCGATTTCTCCTTTTTTTTTTTTTTTTTTGGCAGTACGCGGGCCTCTTACCGTTGTGGCCTCTCCCGTTGCAGAGCACAGGCTCTGGACGCGCAGGCTCAGCAGCCATAGCTCATGGGCCTAGCCGCTCCATGGCATGTGGGATCTTCCCGGACCGGGGCACGAACCCGCATCCCCTGCATCGGCAGGCGGACTCTCAACCACTGCGCCACCAGGGAAGCCTGATTTCTCTTTTTAAGGCTGTTAGTGTTTGCCTCATATATTGAGGTGCTCCTCTGTTGGGTGCATTTATATTTACAATTGCTTTATCTTCTTATTGGATTGATCCCTCGACCATTATGTCGTGTCATTTGTTACTTGTAACGGTATTTATTTTAAAGTCTTTTTTGTCTAATAGGAGTATTGCTGCACAAGCTTTCTTTTGATTTCCATCTTCATGGAATACCTTTTCCATTCCATCCCCTCACTTTCAGTCTGTATGTGCCCCTAGATCAGAAGTGGGTCTCTTGTAGACAGCATATATATAAGTCCTGTTTTTGTATACTTTCAGCCAGTCTATGTCTTTTCATTGAAGCATTTAATCTGTGCAAGACCCTATGTGTGCCCTCCAAGAATGGAGTTTCTGTTTTCCCCAGTTCTGTGGAATTCCTGCAGTTAAACCCCACTAGCCTTCAAAGCCAGATTCTCTGGGGGCTCCTCCTCCCAGTGCCAGAACCCCAGGCTGGGGAGTCTGACATGGGGCTCAGAATTCTGAGTTCAATCCTGTGGGAGAACTCCTGTGGTATAATTATTTTCCAGTTTGTTGGTCACCCACCCAGTGGGTATGGGATTTGATCTTATCGTGATTGTGCCCCTCCTACCATCTCATTCTGGCTTCTCCGTTGTCTTTGTATATAGGGTATCTTTTTTGGTAGGTTCCAGCATTTTTTTTTGTCAATGGTTGTTCAGCAGTCAGTTGTGATTTTGGTGTTTCTGTAAGAAGAGGTGAGCTCACATCCTTATACTCCGCCATCTTGTCCAGGAATTTTCCAGACAAAGACTTTAATTCAGCTATTTTAAATATGTTCAAAGAGCTAAAAGAAATTGTGTCTAAAGAACTAAGGAGAGTATGAGAATGGAGTTGTTTGTGCTGCAAATTTATATACAAAAAGTACTTAAGGTACAAATCTAATAATATGTACAGAATATGAATAAAACTATAAAACACTGTTGAAAGAAATCAAAGAAGAGTAAATAGAATTTCCTTGTTCATGGATTGGAAGACTCAATATTAAGATGGCAGTTCTTCCCAACTTGATCTGTACCTTCAGTGTAGTTCAAATCAGAATCCCAGCAAAGTCTTTTGTAGTTTGAAACAGTTTTTAAACTGATTCAAATATTCAAATAGAAAGGCAATAGCCTAGGCTAGTCAAAACAATACTGAGGAAACTCAGAAAGATTCTACTACTTGTTTTTAAGTCTTACTATAAAGCTTGCAGTAGTAGAAAAATAATAAACACACAGCTCAATGAAACACAAGAGACAGCCCCAAAATAAACATGCTCAAATATAATAAACTAATTTTGGACAAATTTATAAAGTCAGTACAATAGAGAGAGGTTAATATGTGTAACAAATGATGTTAGAACAATTGAACATCCATGTGCCAAAAATAAAGTGAACCTAGACAAAAAGTTTACCTCTTTTACAAACAGCTCAAAATGGGTCTTAGATTGTAAAATGCCAAACTATAAAAATTCTAGAAGAAAACATAAGATACGATCTACGTGATCTTGCATTTAGTACTGAGTTTTTAGATATAACACCAATAATGCAATCAATGACAGAAAAACCACATAAATTGGAGTAAAGTAAAATTATCTGCTCTGTAAAAGATATTCGTAGTAGGCTCAGTAATCTTTTCAAAGACATAGGGTCCTAATCCCCCAAACATGTAAATGTTTGCAGATGTGATTAATGTAGGGATCTTGATATGGGGAGATTATCATGGATTGTTTGGTAGGCCCTAAATGAAATCACTAGTGTCTTTATGAGAAAGATGTGGAAAGAGATTTGACATAGAAGAGGACTATATAATTAACCATAGATGCAGAAACTAGGGTGGCTACAGTCTAAAGAATTCTAGCAGCCTTTAGAAACTGGAAGAGACCAGGAACAAATTCCCCTCTAGAAAGCATCCGGAGGTCGATTTAACCTACTAACACCTTGGTTTCAGCCAGTGAAACTGATTTTGGACTTTTGCCCTCCTGAACTGTGAGAGAATAAATTTCTGCTACTTTAAGCATTTGTAATAATTTGTTTCAGCAGCCATTGTAAACTGATAAGCACTGTTAAGAGAATGAAAAGATGAGCCAAAGAATGGGAGAAAATATCTGCAAAATGTATACCTGATAATGGACATGTGCGCAGAATATACCAAAAAAAAACCCCAAACCTTAGAACTCAACAATAATAAAACAAACCATCCACTTTAAAAATGGGCAAAAGATTTGAAAAAATACATCACCAAAGTAAATATAAATATGGCAAATAACTATATGAAAAGATGTGCAATATCATGTTAGTAAAATGCAAATCAAATAACAGTGATAAAACACTACTCTTTTAGCCATTCCAGTAGGTATAGAAGGTAATTTTTTAAAACGTAGACTACCAATTGCTGGTAAGGAGAATTCTCATTCATTGCCAGTGGGAGGGCAAAATAGTCCACCCACTTTGGAAGACAGTTTGGCATTTTCTTGCAAAGCAAAACATAGTGTTGTTATATGCTCCAGCCTTGTACATCTAGATATTCACTCAACTGATGTGAAAACTTATATGTACACTAATCTGCATGAAACTGTTTATAGTAGCTCTATTCATAATCATCCAAAACTGTTGCCAACCAAGATGTCCTACACCAGGTAATGGATATACCACCTGTGGTATATCCATATGATGGAATATTATTCAGCAATAAAAAAGAATGGACCATCAAGTACAGAGAAAGACATGGATAAATCTTAAACACATATTCCTAAGTGAAAGATGCCAGTCTGTAAAGCAACATATTTTATTACTGCATTTAAAGGAAATTCTGCAAAAGCAAAACCATAGAGGCAATGAGCAGACCAGTGGTTAGAAGCTTGGGGGATGGGAGAAGAATAAATAAGCAAAGCACAGGGGATTTTTTTATGGCAGTGAAATTATTCTATATGATACAGTAATGGAAAACACATGACACTGTGTATTTGTCAGTATCCACAGAACTTTACTGTACAATGGTGAACTCTCATGTAGGCAAATTTTTAAACTACTAAGGAAGTTAAGGGATCTCAGGATGAATGTGGGATGTGCCCAAAAGGAAAAAAAAAGAAACTGTAAGAGAGGTATGAAACAGCTTCAGTGATTAGAGTGGGGGAATAAGGTGCTGACCTAAGTAAGTAACTTTGCAAGCTGAGTGCTGTCTGTATGACTAAAGGCAAAAGGAACTGTGCATGAACACTCTACCCTAGTTGATAAAGTTGGTTCCTATGGGGTGTGGGTTAACAATTCTGAAACCATTATAGATATTGTAATTGAACAATTAAGTAAATGGAAGGGGATGGTGGGAATGAGTTTTGTAGCTGCTAGAGTAGAGGTTACATGAAAACATGAGGAGGAGGCTAGAATGACCCACGTGGTTGTGGATTAGAGCAGAGACATCAGCATCAACGCACATCCCACTTAATGTCAGTGGAGTTACTTGCATTTAGAAATATTTATAGATATGTGTGTACATACAGATTAGTACAGGTACATGTATTTCCTTGCTCCCTCAGCTAAGGGAAAGCTGTACAACTTTGTACAAATAGTCAAAATTGTTGATTGTGATTTTTGAACTTCCTTTCAAAATTCAAGACATTTTTATTGTTTGCCATTCACTCATTCAACTAATATTTACTATATGTCCATTGTGAGCCAAGAATGTTCCACCCTGAGGATATGAAACCAATAATGTCATCGACCTCATAGATGAATGGGAAAAACATTCAATAAACAAAGAGTTATATGTATATAATATAACTATATATCTTCAATTTATTAAAATACTTCTAAAGTAAGTAAAGGAAAATATTATTACCTTGTACCAAAATTTCAGAGCAAGAAAAATATTCAGGTCTTTGACTTGGTATTTGACATCTACCTGCGGTAGAAAACATCTAGCCTGATGATTGCAGTGCTTCATTAATCCAATGATGCTCTCAATTCAAAATATACTTGTTGACACCTAATATGCTATATATATATATATATATATATATATATATATATATATATGTATAGTATATATATGTGCTATATATATATGCCATATATATGCTCTCGCTCTCTCTCGCTCTCTCTCTCTCTCTCTCTCTATATATATATATATCTCCTATTTAGGAGTTAGAAATATCCATTCATTCCCTTATTCAACATTTATTAAGGGGTAACTGTGAGACTATTTCTAGAAATTCCCAAGATGAATTAGACATATTTCCTATCCTTAAATAGGTCAGTATAACGGGAAAGAAATACAATTAAAAAAAATTAAATCCACTCTGGCAGAATGTGCACAAAGTATTATGGAACTATAGGGCATATCATCTAACCTAGCGTGAAAGCCAAGGAGGATTCTTGTTATATGCCTTTTCTGAGCTAAAAATTTGAGAAGGAAGTTAGGCTTCAGAACCAGGCAGGAAGAATATAAGAAGTGAGGACGTATACCACAGAGAGAGTATGAACAATGAGAAAAGAAACAAAATGGAATGTGCAGGAAGCTACACAGTTTAGTGTGGCCCTGGCTTTTCAGGGGGAGGACAGGAATGGTAGGAGATGATGTTGGAGAAGGAGGAAGAAACAAGTTTGTAAAGAGGCGTCAGCCATGCTGTGGAACTTTAATTTTATACTGTGGGGATAGCACACGGATTTTAAGTTGGAAAATGAAATGGCTAGATTTAGAGGTAAAAGATGTATTTCTCTCCTTGAGAATCTTATGGCCTCAGAAATCAACTTTCTCTTTATAGGAGATGTGTTGCCCTTATCCTTGAAGAAATCCAGAGTTTAGGAATAGAGTAATATATTCTTGACATCATACCAATGCTAAGGAGAGATACGAAGGACTCAAGGAAAAATAAATACAGTGAGAGTTATCTTAGTAATTTTTTTTACAAGAAAGTTGGGACTGTGAATTCTGAGTTCCAAGGCTGATCTTTAGAAATATCTATTTTAAGGGTGGAACATTTAAAGAGCAGGATATCTCTCTAATGGGTTGGCCTGTGTAGGAGGAGTATGTTTTGTATATTCTGTATGATCTGAGCAGAATCACTCAAGTGATCACAAGCAAAGGATGATCATAATTGAAATTAACCTTTTGGTTTCTTCTTACTAAGGCTGTGCCTTTTGGCTGGCATTATAAAATGCTTAACACTTGAAAGCACCTTCTTTTGATATTGCTACAATGATCACAGAAAAATATAACTTTCCTCTCAGTGAACTAAATGAAGCAAATTATAGTGAGGGCTACAAAGAAGAAAATTACATGTTGCCATCAATTTAGGCAATAGAGTAATAATTTTAATAAAAACTTTCCCTATTAATTTTGTCACTCTCTTTCTGTGTGTTACCATTGGATGACTAACCATCCCAATGGACTAGACAGGCTCACATTAAAAGTTTTATTCTTAGGCAAAAGTTTTCCCAGAGCTATCATAGAATTTATTGTTCTCACTTATTTGCCAAAAAACATAATGTAAGTGACACAGAATAAACTCAAAGTTGTTGAGAAGAGGGTTAATTTGAAAAAATCTGACAGTGCACTGGGTTTCGGATTTCATATGCCACAGAATCACCTGTGAAGGTTGTTTAACATATAAATGCCTCAGTCTCCATCTCTGTCAGTCTCAGGAGGCACCTACACTTTTAGTGCATTTCTGGTGCACTCCAAAGTTTGAGAATCAGAGTTACAAATGACAAAAACCTTCCAGTATCAGTTTGGAAAACTGATTTTAAAATTTTAGAGCAAGGACAAGAATGCCTCTTTGCTGCATGCTTAAACATAAAAATTTATAAAATGTTAAATTCTTTTTAAATTCTGCATGTCATCTAAAAGATCGGAATTTACAAAGATGAACATAGTAGCTAATATGTTTAAACAACCTAATATAATAAAAGATAAGTTAATTAAAATAGAAAATAACTGTAGTCTCACAGGAGAATGCCAAATGCAAATCAGGGTATGCTTCTTCTGTGCTAAATGAGAATATGCCTATGCAAACTTGGAAAATAGTAAGTTTATATGGAAAAAAATAAGCATGTATATATTGAAGTAATAAATTCATCATGTATGTAAAAAAGAAAAGGTGCTAAAAATTATGTTATGGGGGAAAAAACCCAGAAGAGCAGTCACCTCTACTGGATTCTGATTCTCTGAAACCATTGGTTGTTTTTTGTTTTTGTTAAACTTGTAAAACGTGAAGAAAAAATATACATACCTCAAGGAAGCATATGCTTCAAGTTTTTGGATGTTGGTCCAAAGAAAACTCAGTGTTTATGTGCAAGGCAGACATTTCACGTTTTTTAATGTAATCCAGTTTTTGTGGAAAGGGTCCGTTCCCAATATATAAACTTTTCTCAGTAATGCTGTGAGATTTCCACCTGTCTCCTCAGCAATAGTTCATAAAACAAAATAAGAGAATTTATTTTAAGAAAAGTGTGCATTAACCTGTGACATCTGGTTTGTTTAGTGACCCTGTAAATGCCGTGGGCCTATCACTTTAAACTGATGAGGTTTACATAACCTTAATTGAATTATCAGGGCATTGAAAACAGAAGGGACAAGAGGGACTACAAGGCGAGTATTCCAGTTTCTAACTTCTGCTCAGCTCAAAAAGTCAGTCTCCTGTCAGATTTTTGGAGATTTGTGCCTCCCTGGGGCTATTGCAGACTTCTAGCCTCTGCTCTTTCGATTAGGTTGCGCAGCTCTCAAACAAATACAGAGGATAACTTTCTGAGTGCGTAGAAACAAAATGTGGAGTCTGAAGCTTTGCTAAAATTTGAAAACATCAAAATGATTTCCCCCAGGCCTGAAAATGCTCTCAGTGTTGTGGTGAAATTCAGCCAGCCCTATGCTTACATGGAGTGACCAGTATGAAAATACACTGGACAATGTATTTGAGACTGCTAAGACAAGAGGCACGGTGGACCAAAGCATCAATTTAATGTTAGAACTAAATTCAAATCTGAACTCTCATACTCTGTATGACCTGAGCTATGGTCTCTAACCCATTTTCCTCATCTGAAAATGGTGATGATATATATCTTGATAGATTCTTGTGATGACTAAATGTTGAAATTCATACAAAGTATCTGAAAAAAATGTCTAAAAATAGTTATCTATGAGTAAGAAAATACATAGCTAGAATCATTCATTCCAGGTAAGTTTACTGATCACCTCGTTTATGTAATAGAGATGGTAGGTTATATCAAAGTTCTTTGTGAGCATCTGTAACATTTTGAGGAGCACTTTAGATGGCCTTAGAGAATATCTAGTTTATATCTAGGTATAATTAAGCCTTGAGGAATAGGAAAGGGAGCCACCTCTGTCATATGCAGAAATTTCCAAGAAGTTGAGAGGGACTACAAATTTACAGTGACAAAAGATTAAAGCACTTTCTCTCAACTGTACTGAGAATCTCAGAGAAGATGGAGAAGATAGAATGTTAGAATGATTCAGGATTAGGGCATTGTTGTTGTTGTTTGTTTTGTTTTTCCAGGCAGTTATAAAAGATCTAACAGAAGCAGGGTCATTGATAGTGTGGCAGGGTGTAGTTGAAGCCAAAAAAAAAGGAATTAAGAAAATGGAATATTAAAGTTTACAATTTGGAGGTACAACTTTTGAGAAATACAAGCTGTGTCTAATGTTTGACTGTGGGTGTGTGTGACTTCTGCAAAAAAGATTTGCTGGCTCTTGAGTTAAGGAAATCAAGAAATTCTAAGTCTAGAGGCTAGCGGTGGAGAGACACACTCTGGGTCAGCCTGACACAGCCTTCAACGGCTATCGATTTGACCAGGATGGTAAGTAACAGTATCAAGGAGAGATGACAAGGTTATATGGATATATGTCAATGGATATCACAAATCTCAAAAGAGAAGTGTTCTTAATATCAAGTTATAAGTTCACAGTGGTGAACAGGAGCTAGGTGAACACTGACAACACCACTATCATCATCACCACCGCAATTCTGATCATCATCACCACCAATACAATTCTGATCAGAGAAACTAAGCTGAATGGAGCCAACAATATGGGAAGTAATTAACAGCCAAGGAAAGATACTGGAGTAAGCAAACTGTGAAATAGTTGAGTATGTAGGAAAGTTTGTTGACCATGAAAGGGTCATTCCAGAGGCTAGAGGGAAGAGTTAGTAGGGAAGGGAACCGTGAGAAAAATGGAGTAGGGAAAGGATGCACAGAATATATGGGGATGAGGTTACAAGAAAAGATAGGTGTTAAGAAAGGAGGCATTTAATGTGGTATCCGAGGATGAGGTATGTGGCTACTGTAGGATGACTTGATCTCCGAGATCCCAAAGGAATTCTGGTTTAAAGTTTTTCAGTGTTTCTGTAGTCTAGGTGGTTCATATGGCTTGTTTGTTGGTAAGAAGTATATTGTATTAGTTAGGTGCGTGGATTGTGGGGTCAGATCATCTAGTTACAGGTCTTCCTGCAGTGCTGACTCACTGTGCAACTTTAATAAGTTACTTAATTTCCCTGAGTCTTGGTTTCATCATCTGTAAAATTATCAGTGTAGCAGGTTCATCATAGAGCTGTAGGATTGAATGTCATAATGTGTATTATATTAAGATTTGAACTTGGCACAAAATTAGCACTTTGCTTTCACTATTACTATTTTTGTATGTATAAGAAGATGATGGCTTTTATTTAAGGTTCAAGCAGAACATTCAGTAAAAATTGTAATGTCTTACTCATAATCAGAATTGCTTTTAATTAGTTTATAGAACACGCACCTCAAAATAGAAAAATCAGGAGACTGTGCAGAGTGAGAGAATTCAGGCCTCTCATAAAGAGCCCATCTTACTGGCCACCTTTGCAAAGGAAAGCTTAGTGCGGGCCAGGGAAAGGGGTGCAAAGGAGATTTCTTAGTTTCAAGATTGTTCCCTTTATCTATTGCTGCAAAACAAACCACCTTGAATTTGATGGTATTGAAAACAACATTTAAAAAAAAAATTCTCTCTCATAGTTCAGGGGTTGATTGATCCCAGTCAAGTTTCTCTCCCTTAAGGTCATTCATTTGACAAAAGTCAGACAGTGACTGGAACTGGAGTCATCTCAAAGGCTTCTTTTTTAAAATCCATTCTTTGTTTGATAGCAGTTTTATATTTACAAAATTATTATAAAGATAGTAAAAAAAAAAGTTCCCATATACTCTACACACAGTTCCCATTACTATTAACATCTTACGTTAGTATGGTATTTTTGTCACAAGTAATGAATCGATACATTAGTATCAACTAAAGTACATCATGTACTTAGATGTTCTCAGTTTTACCCTAATGTCCTTTTTTCTGTTCCAGCATCTCAGCCTGGATAACACATTACATTACATATATGGTCGTGTCTCCTTAAACTCCTCTTTGGCTGGAAGAGTTTCTCAGACTTTCTTTGCTTTTGATGACCTTGTCAGTTTTAAGGATTACTGGTCAGGTATTTTTGTATACTATGCCTCAGTTGGGATTTGTTTGATGTCTTTCTCATGATTAGACTGGGGTAATGTGTTTTGGGAGTGTAACCCCAGAGACAAGGTGCCATCCTCATCACAGAATGTCAGAGGTGTGTATTATCAATATGACCTACCATTGTTGTTGTTACCTGTATTCATTTCCTAGTACTGCTGTAGCAAATTACCACAAACTTTAGAAGATTAAAAAAAAATTATTACCTTACATTTCTATATGTTACAAATCCCATATAGGTCTCACTAGGCTAAAATCAAGATGTCAGAGGAGCTGTATTCTTCTCCATAAACTCTAGAGTAACATCTATTTTCTTGCCATTCCAGCTTCTAGAGGCTTCCCACGTTCCTTGACTCCTTTCCTCCGCCTTCAAAGTCAGCAGTGTGGCATCTCTCAGTGCCTTTCTTCCATAATCACATCTCTCCCTCTGACTTTCCTCTTCTGTCTCCCTCTTCCATTTTTAAGGACCCTTGTGATTACATTAGGTTCAGCTGAATACTACAGGATAACTTCCCTATCTTGAGGTCAACTGATTAGCAACCTTAATTCCATCTGCAACTTTTAATTTGCCTTTGCTATGTAACATAACATATTCATATTTTCCAGGGCCTACAACATGTATGCCTCTGAGGCCATTATTCTTCCTACCAGATTAATCTTGATCACCTGCTTGAGGTAGTATTTTTTCCCCTCCCTTTCATAATATACCCAATGGAAGAAAGTCACTATGCTCAGTCCATTCTTTTTTTTTTTTTTTTTTTTTTTGTGGTGCGCGGGCCTCTCCCTGTTGTGGAGCACAAGCTCCGGACCCGCAGGCTCAGCGGCCATGGCTCATGGGCCCAGCTGCTCCGCGGCATATGGGTTCTTCCCAGACCGGGGCACGAACCCGTGTCCCCTGCATCGGCAGGCGGACTCTCAACCACTGCGCCACCAGGGAAGCCCTCAGTCCATTCTTAAGGACTGGGAAATTATGATTTTATGCTTCCATCAGGGCAGAGTATCTATATGAGTTACTTGGAAGTTTTTATCTATTTTTTTCCCTTTCATTTATTACTCAATCACCGGTTATCTTTATGGACTCATGCATATTTATTTTATTCTTTGGATCATAACCTAATACTACTTAGTTTACTTTGTTTCTCAAGTTTTTCCAGCTTGGCTGTTGGGAACTCTTTCAGATGACTCCTGTATCCGTTAGACATACCCTCATAATTGTGGGGGTTTTTTTGTTTTTTTTTAGCACTTTCTTACTTTCTGGAATTATAAGATGCTCTAGGCTTGTTTATATACTTCCTTCTACATTCTAAGAATCAGCCGTTTCTCTTGTTCCTTTTATTGAAGTCCAAAGTCTGGGTGCTAGCTGTTCCGGTTGCTATTAGGGTGTCATTATTTCTAGGGCCTTTCAGCTGACAGAGCATGGAGATATATATATTTGTGCACTAACCTGTGCATATGCACATATTTACACATGTTTTTATATTTATACTAAGCTAAATATGAGTTGATACTGATGTCTCTAAGTCTAATCAGTTACTACACGGATCATTCTAGCTTATTCCTCCTGCTTATCTATAACCTCCCACTCCAACATTGAGAAACCTTACTCCTCCCACCCCCTTCCATTTCTTTAATTGTTCAATTTCTGTATACATATAAAATGGGTTCAGAATTGTTAAACCCATATGCCCATAGGAAATAACTTTATCAACTAGAATGCAGTTCATATGTACAGCTCTCTTTGCCTTTAGTGGAATATACGCCACTCATTTCCAGAGTTACTTAGCTCAGGGACTTCTTCTCCCATCCCATTCAGTGAGGTGGTTTCATATAGCTGTAATATAATTACATGTTTTGGTTACACTTAGCATTTCATCCCGTGATTCCTCTGAAGCCCTAAATAATTTCACAAATATTTGCATACATTGAGGTTCACTGTGCTATAAAGTTCTATGAGTTTTGACAAATGCTTAATGTCCTGTACTCACCACTAGAGTGCCAAACAGAACAGTTTAATCACCCCCAAATTTCCTCTGCTTCATCTATTGCAACCCGTATCCCTTGAACTCCTGACAACTAATGGTGTGTTTTGCCTTTCCAGAATGTTATATAATTGGTATCATACCGTATGCAGCTTTCGCAGATTGGTTTATTTTACTAGCAGTATGCATTTAAGATTCATCTATGTTTTGTATGGCTTGATAGCTCATTTCTTTTTATTCCTAAATGATATTGTATAGATGCATCATAGTCTGTTCACTTATTGTAGGACATCTTGGTTGCTTCCAGTTTGGGCAATGATGAAAATTTTACTATAAACATCTGCAGGTTTTTGTGTAGGCATAGGTTTTCAAATCAATTGGATAAATACATAGAAGCACAACTGCAGGATTATATGGTAAGACTATATTCACCTTTGTAAGAAACAGTCAAACCATCTTTTAAGTCATTACACCATTTTGTATTACCATCAATAGTAAATGAGAGTTCTTGCTGCTCTTCATTTTTACCAATATTGGTACTGTCAGTGTTTTTAGATTTTGGCCATTCTAATAGATCATTGTATTATCTCACTGCTGTGTCAATTTGCAGTTTCCCAATGGCAGATAATGTCGAACATTTTTAAGATGCTTATGTTGCCATTTTTGTATCTCCTTTGATGGGATGTCTGTTCATAACTTTGCCCATTTTTTAAAAATTGAGTCATCTTTTTTTAATTTATGAGTATTAATAGTTCTTGGTATATTTTGGATACACATACCTTTATCAGGTATGTGTTTTGTAAATATTTTCTTCTAGTCCGTGGCTTGTCTTTTCATTCTCTTAACAGTGTCATTTGTAGAAAAGAATTTTAAAAATGAAGTACATCTTTAATTTTTTTAAATTTCATGGATCATACTATTGGTATCGTATTTAAAAGCTCATTGTCAATCCAAGGTCATGTACAATAGATGTTGTTTTATGTTTCTATTAGAAATTTCATTACTTTGAATTTCACATTTAGGTCTATGATCCACTTTGTTTTAAATACACATAGTCATGTTTATAAAGATATACCATTTTTACAAGCTGGGATCATATTCTACATACTCATTTGTTTTCAATGTGGCAAAATTTGTGTCTGTGCAAAATAGAAGTCTTCAGAGTTTAATCCTATGCCTTTTCACTGATGTACATAGAACCATATAACAAATATCCCAATCAAGGTATAGAATATTTCCATCATCCCAATAGGCTTGCGTCTGCTACCCTTCAAGTAAATTTCTCTCCTCATATTTTGATTTTTACCACCATAGATAATACTGCCTATTTTTGAATTTCATATAAAAGATACCATACAGTATGTATACTTCTGTGCCTAGTTTCTTTCACTCAGATACTGTTTTTGAGATGCACATATGTTGTTGCATGTACAAGTGGCTCAGATTTTCTTTTATTGTTGACTAGTGTTCTGTTTTATGAATAAAAATAATTTGTATCCACCATCTTGTTAAAGTATATTTGAGTTGTTTCCAAGTTTTGGCTATTACAAATATTAGCAAAAAGTTGCTGCCAAAGTGTTTCCCAAAGTGGTTATACCATTTTACCCTTTCACCTGCAATATATAAATATCCTCTTGTTCCACAACTTTTGATATTGGCAGTCTTTTTTATTTTAACTGTGATAATATACATATAACATAAAATTTACCGTGACATTTAATATGTTAACAGTGTTGGCAAAACCATCACCACTGTAGTTCCAGAATGTTTTCATCACTCCAAAAGGAAACCTAATCCCACTAAGTAGTCACTTCCCATTCTTCACCTCCCCCTGAAATATTTTTTTCTGTCCAATCTCTCTTCTCTTTATTGGACTCCCAAGTAAGTAATGATAGCCTGCCGAACATTGCCCTATAAGAGTCTGTATTCTTTTTCAATCTTTCTTTTCCTTAGGTCTTCTGATGTAATTATTTTATTAATTTGTCTTTAAAACACTTTATTTTTTAGTTTCCGATCTGCTAAGTCCATTAGGTACTGAAATTTTTTTAGATATCATAGTTTTCAGTACTAGAATTTTCATTTGATTCTTGTTTATATTTCTCATTCCTCTGCTGAGGTTTCCTATCTATTTACTCATTATATCCATCTTTTATTTAAGTCCTTGAGTATTTATAATACTTATATTAAAACCTTTGCCTGCTAATTTTGACATCTAGGTCATCTTAAAGATGTTTCTATTACCTGCTTTTGTCTTTATTTTGTGCCATATTTTCTTCTAATAATATTTTAAAGTTATATTAGGGTATTATGGTGATGCTGTAGACAATCTGAATGTTGTCTTCCTTAAAGAGATCAGACTTTGTTTAGTTAGGCAGATCAATTACTATCAGATAATTCATTTTTTCTTGTCAGAATGTTGTGTGTGTGTGTATGTGTTGTTTTATTTTGACTCGTCTGTACGTAGGTTCTACAGCTCTCAGCCAGGCACACGTGGGGAGCCTCTATGCAGAGTTCTGAGCCCACCTCTCTGTGCAGCTTTCTCCTTTTCAGTGCCCTGCTCAATAAATTCAACAGCATCTCTGATATCTGCCCTCTCAGCGTAGCAAGACTTCTGTGCTCTACTTATACCCATCTTCCTGTAGCATAATCTAGAAAGAGACCACAGGCAGAAAGCAAGAGCAAATGTGCAGTTCACCTGGTGTGTCTCCCTTCTCTTGAGAAGGATGTGTGTAAACAGTTTTCTCTAATATTCTGTCCAGTTTTATAGTTGTTTGCAGAAAAAGAGCAAGTCTAGTATTAGTTACTACATGATGGCTAAGAGAAGTCTTGATTAGGGACCTTTAAGCATTTAACATTCACACTGTATTATAAAATGATAATAATTGGTATTCACAAAAATATTTTTCTCCATTCTTGAAATATTTTTGTTCCAAGGTAGTACATATGTGTCCCAATTTTTAGCTTTGCTGTATATTTTTTTCATATTTTTTCCATGAAGCATACAGTTGGTTAAAAATCAGTTTAGAAAGGTAATTTAGAAACTCCTTGAAGGGCAGTAATTATATCCTGTAGCAATAAAATAGTAAAGAGAGATATTAAATATTGGAGTTGTAAGTTAAAAGAATTAGGATGATAAAAGTGGAGTAGTGTTATGGGGGAATGACATAAAGAAATGCTACTGAACCCCTTCAGTAGATGATGGTGTGGAGGTTACTGCAAGGTCTAAATAACATAATAATGCTGGAATAGGGCAAATTAGAGGGTAAAAGATAGGAAGACTCTGCTGGTTTTATTTATTTATTTGACAAACTTCATTCAAAAACCTCTTTTTCATAAAGGTTGTAGAAATGTGAACATTGGCATAGAATAAAAATAGATTATGAAATCAAGGATAAGGAAAAATAAAATCTACGTCCAAAATTAAAATCTAAGACCATGTTAAAGGAGCCACAAATTTGGCCATGACATTCCTAGTAAATAAAGGAAGGAAGAAAAGTGAACACAGCATCCATAATGCTGAAAAAGAAACTAGATAATTAGGAGAACATGTAAGTGAGTGAGTGAGTGAGTGAGTTTTTTGGTCCCAGCAGCAAAGAAAGATATCTCTGATGGGTTCTTACAGAGGTACCACATTTAAGCATAGCACCTTTATATTAAAGACAAGTACACAGTATGCTCAAGTAGTGTAATTACATTTTCTGATACTCAGGGGTAGTGCTCTTTAATTTACAATTTACTTATCCATTCCAACGAACTATATTGAGAAATGCTATGTTTTACTAGATAAAGATTGGATGGTATGGTGTCTTTTATCTGCAGTATTTTATCCTTAATATTACTTATAAATACTGTTCAACTTTTTTTTGCATATTCAGCCATATGCATTCTTTCTTCTATGTGTACATCATGTAGATATCATAACTGACTGACTGAATGATTGGACGGATGAGTTAGGAGGACAAAAAACATTCAGATCCTAAATAATAACTTCCTATGTAGGAAGCGAAAATCTATTCCCTGTAATGACAAACATTAGCTTACCAGTATGCCAGTTGGCCAAATGGGAGATTTAGGAGCAGTAATCATCCAGAAAAATACTGGATCAAGGCTTCTAATTGACCTTTTTGATATTTATTATAGTTCAGTCTTCTTGCTTCCTAGCTTTCTTTAAACTCTGAAATGTTGAGCCTATGCTCATCTCAACAGGAACTTTATAGCTTCAGCCTGCCCAGATAGAAGAGCATATTTGCATAGCATGAACTTTATATCGACTCTTATGATTCCTCAGATAAATGTCTTTGATATATTTAAAAACGAATAAAATCCATCTCACAAAACTGTGATGGAAAATTAAAGACAAACTTTTATTTTCATCACTTCTAAACTTCAAAGGCACCATCTTGGTAGAGCAAGAAAATGTTAACACTTCTGACTCCTCCACTTCTTGGTCATAATCCCTCAGTGGATAATCTTACATTGGGAAGGTAATAATGAATACAGATTTTACTTCTTTGTCCACATGTCCTTTATTTTAGTGTGCATCACACAAGTATGAGTTAGTTTTGTTCACACAAAGGGAAAAATTTAAATGACCACCCAAGTTAGAAATACTGTAAAGAGATCAGGTAAAGGAGATGGAAGATTTTAGTAACTAAAGAAAGGTTTTCACCAACCTTCTCCTGTGCAACTCTATTAAAAAATGTACTTCAGATGATCTCATGCTCGTAATTCTAGAAACTAGATGAAACGTTGATCAGAGCAAACTACAAAGCAGTGTATGTCATGACAAAGTGACTAGACAAGACACATGGGAGAATGTCAGGAATTATAATCTGACATTAGAGTTTGATATTGTTCATGGTTGGATTAAATAAATGTGATTACTAAACCATTTTTTCTCTGAATCATTGATAGGATGATTTATATGAATACATTTCATAAAAACATAAGCAATCTTTAAAGGTATGATAAATAATCCTACTTTGTCAAAGGATTTTTTTTTTTTTTACTATACTGCTGGATATTTTATTTGGTATTGGATATCTCTAAAGAGATAGATAGATTTTGGTCTCTGATAGATTTGTGTATCAGTGGTAAGCAAGATTTATAAAATTAACAGAGAAACAACCAATATTTCCTATTTCCTGGAATATTTTATTGACTTTTTATCTAAAATGATCAAAAAGGTTATTTACTAAATGGTGTGTGGACATTGCCTGCTCCAGTTGTAGTTCTTTAACAAACTTTTTATTTATTCCATTATTATTGGTATATTTTGTTGCATCTTCAATTTTGGTCTTTTATGTTTTCCTAGAAAATCACCAATTTGATAAAATCTTAAAATGTATATCAGCATAAAATAGTATTCCTAAAAATGGGCTTTTGGAGATACTGGATCCAGGAATTGATAACAGATATGCCAAGAAATAAGTATTCCTTAGTAAAATACATTTGCATATTATGACAGGGAAATTAGAAATCAGCAATATGCCTTAACCTATCAGATCTTCTGAAAATTCCTAGAGTCAAAATATCTCATTTTTTTTTTAGTTTGGAATTTCCAAAACATACTTGAACATGGATACTTCTACCATCACACAAAAACATACCTATAAATATACTGTAAAACAAGGCTTTGTGGGACAGTGGTTTAGAAACACTAGAATGCAGCAGATATAAAAAGTGATCTCCCATACTCATTCATCTGTTTACTACATATTGCTTTTATAATTGCAACATAATGAATAGACATTGCAAAATATATACAAACGTAAATGTGAATAAAGTTAGTGAAAGTTTTTATTTCTCTACTTCCATTTGTGCTTCCTTCTATGGAATGCTGAATGGACTAATTATTCACATATTTTTCCTTAATTATTCAGTAATATATTAATTTAAACATATATAATTAGTTCCTAACTGCAGATTTTACTACATATTTTGTACATTTTTATTAAAACTTTTTCAAATTCTTTGTTTTGGTTTCTCCTTTGAAACAATAATTGTTTGAGACTTTCTTTTCTTAACAGTAAATGGATGTTTCTTATTTAAACTTTTTTCATTAATACCTAGTTTGTTACACTGTAATTAGATATTATACCTGTATAAATATGACTTTTAGGAGCTGATTGAAATATTCATTAAGCGTAGCCTGGTTTATAATAAGGTTTGTAAATATTTGCAAAAATATGTATTCTTTCCTTACAAAGTAAAATATTTAATTTAAATCAAGTTATTATATTAATAAGTTTTTCATTATACAATATTCTTACAAAATTCATTCAAAAAAGTACATGAAAATGTCATGATTTTGGTTGTTCCAGGTAAATACATGAAAAAAGAGAGGGATGAAAGAATTAAAGAAATTAAAATTATTAAATTAAATTAAAATTATTAAATTAAAAAAATCATTGATAATAATGACATTATTTTAAACATTCATCAATGTATCTGTTTTACTTAATGGGTCTGCCCATGATTTGAATGATATTTTGAACAATTCAACTACCATCACTTTTTCTTCAATTTTTATTGAGTTTATAATGTGTTTGCTTTAAATTGTTGAGTCATTCATTCATTCAACAAATATTTACTGAATATCCATCATATTCCAGGCGTTTTTCTGGGTACTGTGGATATAGTAGTTAATGAAAAAGACAAATCCAAAAGTTCCTGCTCTCACTGAGCTCATTTTGTAGTCCCATGGTACCATCTTTGATGCTCTGACATTTGACACTAAAAGATAATGAAAGGTCTGCATTAATTTTGGCTTGTCCTTTTATTTGTATACCTATTCAGTGTAAGTTCTCAAATTTTAATATTTACACTTCTCCTTCCTTAAGTTTGTACTTTCCTGGTAAAATTTTACCTATACTTTTATTTTTTTTTTTACTTCTTTCTCCCGTTTCTTTGTTGATTGTCTCTTTTATACAAAATATACTATCCTTTTATATCCTACATTGTTTGTTCTATTTTAACTGTTTATTCTGTTCAGTCACTATCTGTTGGTACACAGCCTGAAGCAGCCAGCTCTCTAGTCTCTGGGGATAGAGTGGTGTGAAATACATCCAAGGTTCTTACTTCCCTGAAATTTACCTTCATGTGGGAGAGGCAGATCATATTTTAGATATTAGTAAGCACTATGAAGACAATTAAAGCCACTGAATGGGATAAAGGGGATATGAGATATTCAGGATAAGTGAGCAGAGAAGTTTTCTCTGAGTAATTGCTAATTTCTGAATGAAGATCCAGTGACGCAAAGATTTAAGAGAATAGTGTTCTAGGAAGAGGAAAGAACAGGTGCGTAACATTTAGGAACTGAAAGAAAGCCATTGTTGCCGGATGGCATGGAGCAGGTGGGAATGAAGTTAGAGGGTATACGGGAGCCAGATAACAAAGGCCTTTGGATTTGCAGAGTAAGTATGTAAGAAAATATTAAAGACTGCTCTGTTTTGAAGTCTGGCCTCAAATCTGAGAACAATCAGTGCAAAGTAACCTGTCATTCTAGGTATAGAACTGTCATGCCGGACATATATGAGAGGTGTTCAAATCTGGTTCTGCCACTGCTAATCTGTATCCCATCACACATTTAATGAGCAAAAGCTAAGCATTCCTTAGAGAGGATAGTTTCTCTGAAGAGAATGAGGAATTCTATGGAGCACTGGTGTCTTCCTCCTTCCCACAGGCATAGACCTGTCACTCCCTCCCAGCCAGGGAAGAAAGCTCCCAAGAGCACGTTCAGAAAGATTGATCCGTGTCCTGGAATTGGAAAGACACTGCGGCCGGTGTCCGTGTCAAGGCTGAGAAACGGCTGAAGGCCAGAGGCTGGCTGGAGGGGCCTGGTGTGACAGAGGGGAGGGAGACGTCCTGGAAACACTGAGGTTCACAGTATGGCTATAGGTTTTCCCGTGGAACGTTCTGGGGAAGGTAGCTGGGTGAGAGTAAGCCTGATGGGAAACAGCCCCAGTGATTGGGTCCATGTGGTGAGGTCCTCCTGAAGGCAAGACAGTGGGAAGGCCAAAACTGATTACCAGAGGCAGCGCCACACATATCAGCCTGCTGCAGGTGAGACAGTCCAGTGACGGGGTCTCCAAAAGGCCCACAAAAGCACCTCACGGGCAGAAAAAGCAAATAAAATGAGATTTAAATTTCTGACACAAGCATGGTTCCAGGTTGCCAGACTACAGTAGCACCTGCCATGTAAGGTTGTGCACTCTTGGGATTTCTCACTCCTGCTGAGGCTGGCCTAGCTTGATGGAGAAGAGGCCAAACCTTGGAACCCACCCCCTTTCCGTGTGGTGGGTTGAGTCAGGCATCAGTGAGGGGAGAAGAAAAGAAGCTTTGAAAGGAAAAAGGAAGTCAGCTTTTGCTTTAGATCAAAGTGGACTTTATAAACTAGAGAATGAGGTTTTTAGTCAATATCTGAGAGCAACTAAAAATCTATGAACTCGAGATGGTATTCAGTAGAGGGAGTATGAAAAAGTCTATTTTAATCATTGCATTCCTACAATTTTATTTTGTTCAGTAAACAGCCTGGCAGGGTTTTAATATACTTACTTACCTATATTTTAAAATCTAGATCCATTTATTTTCATAAGTGACAGTGTTGGTCTTTCTGCATGTTTAGTCTCTATTTTTGTTGATGTTATCTGGGAAGTACATTGCATTCATATTTTTTAAATTATTTACATTCCTACTAATTATTTAATGTTTGATTACTTTTAACCATAGGAATTAATTTTTAAACTAAATCTTGGCTTCTGTGTCTCAACTTAAATCCTTTTAAAATCACAGTCTCTTTATTCTTCCATTCTTCATGTCATTTATCTCTCAGTCAATTGAAGTATCTCTTTGATTATTTTTTAAAAAGAAAGCATATTGGCCTCCTAATATCTGAGAATGGCTTGGCATTTTCTTTGAGAAGAATGACAATTTGGTTGGATAAATATTTTCTGAATGTACAATCATTTTTACTTTAAAACTTTTAAAAATACTCAATATTGCACAGATGCCTGCTTAAAAACTGATTTGTGTTCTAAGGGTATTTGTACAGATTTGTTTTGTTTTGCCTGCATCCTGTACATTGCCAGACTTTGTCTAGGATTTGGTCTCTTTTCCTTAGTTAAAATTGCTTTAGAAAGAAGTTCAAGGACTTTTTTCAGGTTAGCAGTGTTTTCTTCTTACATTTATTTGATCACTGCTAATAATCTATCCTGTTTCTTATTCTGAGAGCTGTATTATATGCAAGTTTAAACTTCTTATATCTTGTATGAACTGGTCTCGAGAACAAGCATCCCCTGCTTCGAATCTGCAGTGGTAATCAAGTTATGAGTGTCTTCCTTATTGCTTCTCCATCGCTTGTGCTTTCATATAAGAAGCTCATTCTGCCGGCATTACTAATTAACATAGATTCACCAAAGCTTCAAAAGACTGGCTTTTTTCCTAACACAAAATTTTCCTCCATTTTTTTCTTCTTTTTGGCTATTTCTGTGGAAATCTGGGAGGGAGTTATATCCATCTGTATTCTAATAACAAGCCTATCCAGACAAAAAGCACTTATTTTATGCAATGTTCTAGTTGCACCCTTGTAGAAATGTCTATATCCACGTTACTGAATGTAATGCCTAAGAAACATTTATAGAAGTACAATTATAGGCTCAAAATTATGCACATTCAATTTTTTTTCATTTTGATAGGCTAAAATATGCATCTCAACATTTGAATAAATTTTAATTTTCTCTCAGTGAGGTTGAGCATGATTTCATAAAATAACTTGGTGTTAATAAATTGTCTTTTCAGGTCTTCGATCTTTTTTAAAACTAGGTTCCGATATGTCACTTATAAATTTGAAAGAGTTCTTTGTACATTAAATGTACTAACATCACATTTTATTAGTTACAGTAGCCTCAGCACTATAAAAAATAGACCCTTAAAAGAATTGTCTTCTATTTTATAGAGACTTTTACTTTACATAGTTGAGATTATTTCATATATGATTTTAACAGTGGTCAATAAAGGAACATTTACAGATTGTATCTCGACAAGGATTCCCTTTTTGGAGACAGCGAATAATATTTTTTGTTTGTTTTACTTTCAGCGCAATAATTTTAAGTGGGTTCTTAAAAAGACAGGAAATTACATGTGAATTGTAGGATTAAGGATGTGGCTCAAAAATCACATTTTCCCTTAGGAAAATACAAATTCAGAACCAGTATTTATCCAGTCCACATGAGAAAAATTTAATGAATTGAACGACTTCCTGAAGTCAAGAACCAAACTTTATGAAAACTTAAAAAAGTTCTTTTATCTAAAAGCACCCCCCCGCCTATTTTTTTAAGGTTATGGTTTTTCTTGTGTTTTTCTCTGTAAATCTCCATGAAGACAGGATCCACTTCTGTTTTGATCACCAGCTTATCCCAACTCTTGGCAGAGTTGGCAGAGTATCTGATGCATAGTATCATATTAAAATATTTGTTAAAATATAGCAGAGGGAGGAACACTCTCAAACTCATTTTACGAGGCCACTATCACCCTGATACCAAAATGAGACAAAGATGTCACAAAAAAAGAAAAATACAGGCCAATATCTCTGATAAACATACATGCAAAAATCCTCAACAAAATACTAGCAAACAGAATCCAGCAGCACATTAAAAGGATCATACACCATGATCAAGTGGGGTTTATCCCAGGAATGCAAGTATTCTTCAGTATGTGCAAATCAATCAGTGTGATGAACCATATTAAAAAATTGAAGGAGAAAAACCATATGATCATCTCAGTAGATGCAGAAAAAACTTTTGACAAAATTCAACACCCATTTATGAGAAAAACTGTACAGAAAGTAGGCATAGAGGGAACTTACCTGAACATAATAAAGGCCGTAGATGACAAACCCACAGCCAACATCATCCTCAATGGTGAAAAACTGAAACCATTTCCTCTAGGATCAGGAATAAGACAAGGTTGTCCACTCTCACCACTATTATTCAACATAGTTTTGGAAGTTTTAGCGACAGCAATCAGAGAAGAAAAAGAAATAAAAGGAATCCAAATCGGAAAGGAGAAGTAAAGCTGTCAGTGTTTACAGATGACATGATACTATACATAGAGAATCCTAAAGAGGCCACCAGAAAAACCACTAGAGCTAATCAATGAATCTGGTAAAGTAGCAGGATACAAAATTAATGCACAGAAATCTTTTGCATTCCTATACACTAATGATGAAAAATCTGAAAGAGAAATTAAGGAAACACTCCCATTTACCACTGCAGCAAAAAGAATAAAATACCTAGGAATAAACCTACCTAAGGAGACAAAAGACCTGTATGCAAAAAGCTATAAGACACTAATGAAAGAAATGAAAGATGATACAAACAGATGGAGAGATATACCATGTTCTTGGATTGGAAGAATCAACATTGTGAAATGACTATACTACCCTATGCAATCTACAAATTCAGTGCAATCCCTATGAAACTACCAATGGCATTTTTCACAGAACTAGAGCAAAAAATTTCACAATTTGCATGGAAACACAAAAGACCACGAATAGCCAAAGCAACTTAAGAAAGAAAAATGGAGCTGGAGGAATCAGGCTCTCTGACTTCAGCCTATGCTACAAAGCTACAGTAAGTAAGACAGTATGGTACTGGCACAAAAACAGAAATATAGATCAATAGAACAGGATAGAAAACCCAGAGATAAACCCACGCACATATGGTCACCTTATCTTTGATAAAGGAGGCAAGAGTATACAGTAGAGACAAGTCAGCCTCTTCAGCAAGTGGTGCTGCGAAAACTGGACAGCTACATGTAAAAGAATGAAATTAGAACACTTCCTAACACGATACACAGAAATAAACTCAAAATGGATTAAAGAACTAAATGTAAGTCCAGACACTATAAAACTCTTAGAAGAAAACATAGCCAGAACACTCTATGACATAAATCACAGCAAGATCATTTTTTACCCACCTTGCAGAGTAATAGAAATAAAAACAAAATTTTAAAAATGGGACCTGTTGAAACTTAAAAGCTTTTGCACAGCAAAGGAAACCATAAAGAAGATGAAAAGACAACCCTCAGAATGGGAGAAAATATTTGCGAATGAAGCAACTGACAAAGGATTAATCTCCAAAACTTACAAGCAGCTCATGCAGCTCAATATCAAAAAAACAACCAAATCCAAAAATGGGCAGAAGACCTAAACAGACATTTCTCCAAAGAAGATATACAGATTGCCAGCAAACACTTGAAAGGATGCTCAACATCACTAATCATTAGAGAAATTCAAATCAAAACTGCAATGAGGTATCACCTCACACTGTTCAGAATGGCCATCATCAAAAAATCTACAAACAATATATGCGAGAGAGGGTGTGGAGAAAATGGAACCCTCTTGCACTGTTGGTGGGAATGTAAATTGATACAGCCTCTATGGAGAACCCAGCATTCTCACTACTGGGCATATACCCTGAGAAAACCATAATTCAAAAAGAGACATGTACCACAGTGTTCACTGCAGCACTATTTACAATAGCCAGGTCATGGAAACAACCTAGATGTCCATCAACAGATGAATGGATAAAGAAGATGTGGCACATATATACAATGGAATATTACTCAGCCATAAAGAAACAAAATTGAGTTATTTTTAGTAAGGTGGATGGACCTAGAGTCTGTCATACAGAGTGAAGTAAGTCAGAAAGAGAAAAACAAAGTATGTTAACACATACATATATGGAATCTAAAAAAAAGAAAAAAATGGTTTTGAAGAACCTAGGGGCATGACAGGAATAAAGACAGAAACGTAGAGAATGGACTTGAGGACATGGGGAGTGGGGAGGGTAACCTGGGACGAAGTGAGAAAGTGGCATGGATATATATACACCACCAAAAGTAAAATAGATAACTAGTGGGAAGTACCACATAGCACAGGGAGATCAGCTCTGTGCTTTCTGACCACCTACAGGGATGGGATAGGGAGGGTGGGAGGGAGACACAAGAGGGAGGAGTTATGGGAACATATGTATATGTATAGCTGATTCACTTTGTTATAAAGCAGAAACTCACACACCATTGTAAAGCAATTATACTCCAATAAAGATGTTAAAAAATAATTTGTTATAAATAACAAGAAAATCTTAAAGTTGTGTGTGTATGTTGTGTGTTTGTTAATGGTATATTCAATAAGAGTACATAGGTGGTATGTTTTCTAAGCCCTTGTATATCTGAGAAATTCATTGTCTTCTGACATGGAAGACTTGGTTGTTTATAAAATTCTTGTGTTTTAAACATGTTTGTTCAATACCTTTAAGTGTTACTCCAGTGCCTTTTTGGCATCTTATTGTGTTTGAGTATAAAATTTACAAGTACTTTTTTGACTAAAGTTTATAGGCTTTTGTTCTCATCTCTTTTTGAAATTTAAACCTTTAGTCAGGACATGTTTTGATTTGGATCTTGTCTAATTTGGGTGGGAGCATAGTGGTTCCCTTTTAACTGTATACTTAATTACTATTTTAATGAAAACTATTTTCCTTATTTCTGTTTTTAAATATTATTTCTGTTATTATTCTTCCTGCACATTTATAATTCTTGGTTTATTCTCCATTTTCCTTCTTTCATATTCACTACTTCTCTCCTTCTAATCATTTCCATTTGTTAACTTTTTCTTTATAATAATATGAATAAGAATAATGAGAAGGAGGGAACTTCCCTGTTGGTCCAGTGGTTAAGACCCCATGCTTCCACTGTAAGGGGCATGGATTCGATCCTTGGTCACGGAACTATGATATCCTACGTGCCCTAAGGTGTGGCCAAAAAAAAAAAAAAAGAAGAACGAGGAGATAAAGGAGATGTAGAAGGAGAAGCAGCAGAATCCAAGCTCTGCCACAGGGAAATAAAATAAAAACCCTTTAAAAAGAGCCTCTTATGCCAAGGGGGAAATACAAAATTAAATTGTAAAACTTACCAATACTAATAATTGTTATTTATTATAATCTATGGCATGATGCTAAAGCAGTACTCAGAGCAAAATTCATAGCACTGAATGGCTATATCAATAAACATGAAAATTAAAATTTGTTCCAAGCAGTGGAACACTTATTCCCTTAATTCAGGGGTCCACGGCCTGTTAGGAACAGGGCTGAACAGCAGGAGGTGAGCAGCGAGCTAGCGAAGCTTCATCTGCTGCTCCCCATCGCTCCCCATCGCTCACATTACTGCCTGAACCATCCCCCATCCCATCCGTGGAAAAATTGTCTTCCACAAAACCGGTCCCTGGTGCCAAAATGGTTAGGGACTGCTGCCTTAATTCCTGTTCCTTTAACCTGGATCCTAGCAGGGAGAGACACGTGAAGCAGACCTGAAGTCAACCTACAGAGCTAAGCCGGACTGAGACCAGAGGAGTCAGGCAAAGCCACAATCAACCCATCAAGCTGAGAAGAAGAAAGAAATATTTATTGTGAAAGCCATTTAATTTTAGGGTTGTTTGTAGTAAAAGTTGACTGATATATTGAAAAATTAATATATTGAGAACATATTAGAGGCATTTCTTCAAAGTATAAAACAAGTATGCCACTATTATCATTATTACTTAACATGGTACTGAGGTGTTAGTCACTGCATTTAGATAAAAGAATGCAGTCAGAAGAATAAAATAAAAAATGAAAGGAGTTTTACAGTTTATGTGATTATATAACTGGAAAACCAAAGAAATTTAGTGGAAAAACTATAAAACAATAAGAGAATGTGGTAAAATAACAGGAAGTATACATATAGAAATCAATACAAAGAAACCAGTTATAAGATATGCCAGAGAAAATTCTGTTTTCTGTGGTAAGAATAACAAAAAAGCAAAAAAAATACCTAAGCACAAAAAATTAAAATTGTGCAATAACTATATGAGGAAAAGTTTAAAACCCCAAAAGACACATAATAAACAAAAAATAAAAACATATATTATTCTTGGATATGAAAATTCAACATCATGAAAATGCCATCTCTTCCTAAATTGCAAATGTGCATGATTTCTATAAAAATGTCTATAGGCTTATTTTTCTACATTAACTATAAAATTCATATAGCAAAATGAACAAATAAGAATTACCAGGAAACGTCACCAAAAAAGAACAATATTGGGGGATATAACCCTACCAAATATTAAAACATATTATAAAACCTCTATAATTAAAGCAGTTTATTATTGGTGCAGACCTACAGTGGAACAGGTTCCTAAATCCACAAATAGATACAAATACATGTGGAAAGGCAGTATATGAAGAATGAGGCATCTCAAATATGTGAGGAGATAAGAACTTTCTGCTAAAGATTGTTGCTACTTTGTCATTTGAAAAAATATTGGATTCATGTCACACCGTACTGCACAATAAATTCCAAGTGGATCAGATATGAAAATGTGGAAACTTAAACCAACGTGTACTTAAAGCATGGGTAAATTGTTTTATAACTAGAGAAAAGGGAACACTTTTAATTATGTCTCAAAACATTACTAAATTTGAGTACATTAAAACTTGCATTCTAGAAAACACTAAAAAATAAAAATTATAATTACATACTGAGAAATAATATTTGAGGCATATAATATACACAAAAGGCTAATTGTTGTAATATATAAACTATTCAGAGAGGAAGATATGAAAATAGCTCTTAAACATGTGAAGAGACAGAAAACTTTATTCATGATAATGAAAATAAACATTAAAATTATATTTCTAAGCTCGTTTGCAAAAATCTACAAATTTGATAACAAGCTCTTGTATGGAAACAGGGAGGTTTAGCCATTGTTGTTGGGAATGCAAAATAGTTCAACACTTACAATGAAGAATGTGGGAAGACCTAGAAAAGTTGCTGGGCATTTACTAATTCATCTGATAGTCCCTCTTCTAGGATTCTATTCCTAAGATGTACCAGCACAAGTATAAAATTACTTAGGCAAAGAGACTTCCCTGGCTGTCCAGTGCTTAAAACTCTGCGCTTCAAATGCAGGGGGCTTGGGTTCGATGCCTGGTCAGGGAGCAAAGATCCCACATGCTGCGTGGCTGAGGGTGGGGGTGGGGGGATTACTTAGGCAAAAAGTTATTCTTTGTAGTCTTATGTGTAGTGGAAATGTATTGGAAATGACCCACATATCCATCAGTTTCGACCTGATTGAATAAATTATTCTCTGCCTACACAATCAAATACAATGCAGCTGCAAAATGGAATGAAGAATATCTTTATAAATTGATATGGAGCAACGTCCAAGACATAATGTGGAATGAAAAAAGGACAATGCCAAACAATATACATAGTATGTTATCCTTTGTGCAAGAAATATACTAATATATGTACTCATATTTTCTTACATTTACAAAAATAATCACTAGATGGGTAAATAAAAAAAATAGATACCTGTAGAACTGTGGAGATAGAATAAACGGTTTGGTGAAAAAAAGTCACAATACAGTTACTACTCCAACATTTTTGTTACAAATCTTATATTTATGGGCAAAACGTTAGAATCACTGGGGAAAATAAGGGAAAGGCATCTCTACTTTTGTTAAGGTGAAAATATTTGCATCCTTTTTAGGTCACAGTACCAATTTGTTCTTAATTAAAATTTATGGGCTTTGTGGTTACTGGAAATTCTTCACAGAATCTGTCAGTAGATTGACTTTGAGTCTTTCCTTTTCAACGTGGTAATTTTCTTTTCCTATCTTTTCATGGCATCTTAGAGGAAAAAGTTGGAGAAGCTGTGCATTTTACTACTCACAAAATTTTACACAATAAATTATGAATTTTTATGATATATTTGTAAGATCTGACAAGATAAGTGCTACTCAGTCTCCTTTTTAAAATGGTTTGGCTAATCTTGTTTATCTATTTTATATAGTTAATATTCAAAGTGATTCCTGCAAAAAAAGAAACATTTCCCCATTTGAGATTTTGCTTAAAATTTCCTAAACTTATTAGAGAAGACTTTGGAGATTTATATCATTTGTTCTAACTACAGGGACTTTATAAAGTTTCTCTCATAGAGTTTGTTTTTTTTTCATAATTTTATAATATAGTTTCATCATATTATTAAAACATTTCTGAATATTTTATATTTTTTGTTCTAGTTGTTATATAGGGCAGTTATTTATTTTGGTATATTTATTTTGTACCTGGGCACTTTGCTTTCCCATTAGTTCTAATACATAGAAAAGCATGTTGTCTGCAAGTATTTATGACGGTGATGTCAAGTTTCTAAAAGTAATAACCAATACATCTGATTTGTGGCTTATTGACTTAATAAAACATGAGACTGGTAATTCTCCTTTTCTTAAACTAAACTATTGTAAGAAAGCTTTCAGAGTTGCATTTAAACATAATGCTGACTGATCTTCAGAGTAAGAGAGAACCCATCTATTCATAAGTATACTATTGGGGACTTTCTGTGATATCCAGTTATTTGTGCCCACTTTAAAAAGTGGGAATTCCAGCAGAACTCTTAGGAACACCTTCCAGTAACTAATAATACTCATCATCAGGGAATCTCTTTGTATGTCAGTTGAATCCCTAGTGTTTCAATTCAAATCAACTACTTCTTAGACTATCCCTCATTAATTGAGGTAGCTCATTATCAACATTTTGTTATATCTCTCAAGGTTCATTTTTCTTCATATAAAAATTGTTGCTCCTTTTTCAATTATTCTCATATATGCTTCAAAAATGCTCAGTGAAGAGTAGGTTCACCTGAACAAATACATCATGAGATAAGTTTCATTTACTGTTATTACATCCCTATAAAACCATGTTTATCATGCCTGAAAATGTTTCTAGTGGCCCTTCGCCTGATGCTTTAAATCACTTAGTTATCATTTTTAACTTTATCACACAGGAAAAAAATGCTAATCAAAAGAGATTATTCTAATTTTACTCTAAATAATCCTTAAGTAAAATAAAGGAAATTAGGAAATAAGATTTCTGATGAATGTAACTATACATAGAAAACTAGTTTAGTTATGTAAAATTATCTTTTAAAGCAATCTTCATTGGAGGTTATATTTTCTAACAATAAGTTTTTATGGAGCTTAGATAACTAACTAAATAATGTTTGGTGATTTAGGCAAAGGTATATATGAGTACTGGAAAGTATATATGAATTAGTATGGACTTTGTTAAATACATAATATTAGTAGTTAAACACATAGAAAGGCAATAAAATACTGATAATGTGAACATTTTTCCAACTTACATCAAGGAATATATGGTTTGAAAATTTGACTTTATATAATAAGAGGAAAAAATTTTTATTATATTTCTAGACAAAAATTAGGTAGCCCAACATTGATATCATATGTACATACTTGGAGCATTGCTTTCAGAAACAATTCTAAAGACTTGAAACAGATACATACTTTTGCTTGTTTTAATTGATCACTAGTTTCACTGCAGTATAATAGATTCTGAGTAAAAGTGTGTTGGATTAAAAAATCAATTTATATATTTATTAAAATCAGCAAAGTAGGGCTTCCCTGGTGGCGCAGTAGTTGAGGGTCCGCCTGCCGGTGCAGGGGACATTGGTTCGTGCCCCGGTCCGGGAGGATCCCACATGCCGCAGAGCGGCTGGGCCCATGAGCCATGGCCGCTGAGCCTGCGCGTCCGGGGCCTGTGCTCTGCGATGGGAGAGGCCACAACAGTGAGGGGCCCACATATCGCAAAAAAAAATAAAATAAACAAAATAAAATAAAATCAGCGAAGTATATTTTTGTTATGAAAAGATTCTGAAGCATACTATATCAATGAAAGATTTACTTTCATATTAATCTTTCATTTATTTAAAAATTAATCAATTTGTTTCTTGAAAAACTAGAAATTACTGATGTCTGGATCACATCATCTGACTATAATTTTCAGTTCAGTGGAAATAAAAATGACTTTTTCTCTTGATAGTCCTCCATTTTGACTATCAAGGACTATTTTGCTTCAGGGACTATCTTTATCAGTGAAAGTATAAGCTGAATATAAACTCTTATTTTATGCAAATACAGCTCTCACTGGGTCTAAATCCGTGAAGGACAACTATTTCTTCTTCACAGATTGCCAGTGACCTAAGAGGGGAGGGGAGGAAAGCTTCCAGCAATCAAGTAGAAGAATTAGTATAAACACTGTGTCCACTGTGATCGCCCATCATGATTAAAATCAGAAATCTTTCAAGTGTCACTAATTTAAATAGGTCTTTTGTTGTTTTATAAAATCCAATGGACCATTCAGAATGGCTGGATCAACTCTTTCCCCTTATCACTGCACCACTGCTGTAGTTCAGTCATTGTAAATCAATTCTTCCCATGTTCCTACAGCCTAAGCAAAACTGAGTTGAAATACAGGGAAAGATGGATATTATTGGTAGAAACCAGAAAGATATTTTATTCATTAGTTTTGCTTTTCATTCTTCTGATTAACGTGGACTTTTCAATGAAAATTGGTTGTGGAGCAGTTGTTAGTGTGATATGGGGGAAATGAAGTATAATTGATGGTTGTCTCTGAAGTTTAAAATCTTCTTTACAAATATTGTGCCATTTCATTTTGGGAACAAGCTAGTGAGAGAGTAAAGACATTTATAGGTAATGAAATCTGATAGAGAAGATAACTTTAACATGGTTCTTCTGAGTCCCAAATATTTAAAAATTATAGGCACTGGAGAACAGCTGAGGACTTAATGGACATAATCCCTGAGAAATAAGCAGGTGTAAGATTAAGTAAACCAACATTTTACAGCTCTTTCTTTTTCTTACGATTCTAAACATTAGGCAGAAGACTGAACACAGCATGGACCCGGAGAAAAGGCCTCTTCTAATAGGCAGAGAAAGAGCACAGCTTTAGGCTGCTTTCAGGGGATATAAAGACAAAAAACAAACAAACAAAAAAACATAAGGGGCCAGGATCTCAGTCAGATGGGTGGTGCAGAGAATGATTTCAATACTGTGTCAGTTTGTACTCAAGATATTTGCTAAATTTTAAAGCTGCGTAGGTCAAAATATGAGACACCAAGTACAAACTCTGAAAAATTGAAAAAAAAAATCAGTAGTGTCTACATGTTAAGAAAACTAGCATTGGGCTTCCCTGGTGGCTCAGTGGTTGAGAGTCTGCCTGCGGATGCAGGGGACACGGGTTTGTGCCCCGGTCTGGGAAGATCCCACATGCTGCGGAGCGGCTGGGCCCGTGAGCCATGGCTGCTGAGCCTGCGCGTCCAGAGCCTGTGCTCCGCAACGGGAGAGGCCACAAGAGTGAGAGGCCCGCGTACCACACACACACAAAAAAATAAAAATAATACCCTCTTTTTAAGGTCATAATGCTTATGTTCTTCTGCTTCTGCTGTTTGGATTCTAAATTCTCTGCATATTCAAGTTTGATAAAATACAAAGAAATAAAATTTTCTTGTTTCCTACAGAAATTAAGCATGATTAAATGGGATTGCCTAATCATTATGTTGAACTAAGTTTGCAAGTTTTTAGATATTTCATTAGATGTCGCTCCCCCTGCACATACAGACACATACCTGCCTAGTAACATCCTAGTATCAAGTAGATACTTATGAGAAAAACCAGATCAAATACAGATAAATAATTTACTCTTCCCCTGCATATCTGAGATATACTGTGAGTTAAATTTTGCAATTTTAGTGTATAAATATTTGGAATATAACTCATTCATGGCCTACTACCTGTGCCTTAAAAATGTTGTTAAATTGTTTTGCTTAATTAGAAGGATATTTATTTTGATAATAGCTGATAACAGTATTCAAGTATTATTTAGAATAACTCATTACTAATTTTATGACAGATTTTACATTATATTGGTACTTCAGTGAATGTAGCTTTTAAAAATTGTGTTGAGTTTCCTTCAATAGTTATCTAATAATAAATATAATTAAGGTTTTTAAGAAGCATATATAAACTTGAAAAATAGTATTAAAAATGGTGTTTTTATTGCTTTTAAATTAAGGACCTTATTTATAGTTGCTATGATTGAGTTATTCATATGCAACTGAAGAATCAAATTTTATTTTCCTTTACTGTGGTTGTTATAGTCAAACCCACAAAGCTATTATTTTATTTTTAATTGTAGTCTTTTCAGTTTTGTGTGTTTTTTTTTTTTTTTGGAAGTTGATAAAGTTAACTGTCAGTTTTCACCCCAGGGTGAGAGTCTCATTTTCTAGGACTTCTGAAAACTCAAGAACCATACTTCTTCATGAATTTTTAAAACATTATTTTCTTTTGACTTGCCATGTAAAAATATTGGAAGTTAGTGATAATAATAAGCCCATTTCTATGGAAATGTTCTATATTATTTAATCAATCTTTCTAGATGCTAAACAATTCATGAACTTCTTTTTGAAATTCAATAAGCAGTTCATGAATACTTGAAAAGAGAGATTCTGTTTAAAAAAATCAGAAACTGGTAAGTTCTATCAGTGACGAATGCTCTCCCATCAAATTCAAACTGGTTATGAAACAACCCAGTTTTTAAACTCATCCTGAGTGCACTCACAGCAGTAAGAATAGACAAGGTACGAAATTCATTTTCTTAGGTGATTTGTAAAAAAAAGGCTTTCTGAACACAATTCCGGAAGAGGAGTTCCAGAAAGGTTTCAAGCCGTGGTAGCTTCATTGTAATTAACGTACAGTCTCCCAGAGAGATTTCTTAGAAGGTAAACACTCATTGTGGTACTTGTTAGTAATTGTCTTTGTTATTTTACTGTCATACCTTTTAAGTTCGGTAAGGCACTTTGCAACTAAAAGAATGTCTTTCAGAGAACCTTGGAAAGGATGGTGTAAGGGGCCTGGTACATATCTGGAGTGTAGGAAAATAAAATAAAATCGTATTCTTCATACTATCAGTGTACATTCTTATTCTGCCATGGATGCATTTTTAATCGCTCTCCTTAAAAGCTTGATCCAGCAGCCTTAGAAATAAACAGCTCTCTATCATTATCCTATTATAAGTGAACAGCCTCTCAATCCTATCCTGATTTTCAGAAAGAAAAAAAAAAGACATTTAGAAATCGTTCTGAAATATAGTTTCTACAAACATTTCCGGTGGGTGATCTTACTAGCCTGTTAAACATTTGTAATCACACAGAGCCTAAAATATGGAACTGCAAGCATGTTAGCAAAGTGTGAAATTTCAGTGCTCAGAAGGCGTCCAACACTCACAGTGAGCTGATTTCCAGAACTGGAGCTGCACCAGCTCTCCAGAGAGCTAAAGCTGCCAGTCCATTCTCCTATCTCCCTTGGAGGATAATAAGTGGTAGCAACAATCCATGTGGGTGGAAACTGAAGAAATAGAAAGATAAAGTAGAGGAGGAGGAGAAGGTGGCACACGCACGGCAGTGATGGAATAAATGACACAGCTTAAATTCAGCGGGTTTCTGTTCCTGGTTTTAGACTGATGATGTGCACAGCTTTTTTTCCCCCTCCTTTTTAAATTATCAAACATAATCCTAACTAAGCACCTGGCTGCCTTGCTCCTAGACTGCATCGGCGGTGTCTGTCTCCTTTCATCTACCATTTTAATGCAAAATCTGAATGCAGTTTCACTGCTCTAAGAGATTTGCTGGGAGCCTACTGATATTTTTCCAAGAACGCTTAAAAATACACTTTGTATCAGAATTTCAAGCACTGGAATAATAAAAGAGTGATGACAAGAATAAGCAAGTGGTTTAGGGAAAAATCATAATCTACTTCCCCAAAGTAATGGTATTAAGAATCCTATTGCTAGCATGAGTCATGGTTAAATTAGTACATAATTAAAACGAAATAATAGATTATGATAACTGTTATGCCTTCAGTTTTTCTATCTCTTTCTCCAAAGGGGTGACAGTGGTGAAAAATACAGGAAGTAGCATGATTTGTTTGGGATGAGATGAATGGTTCAATTACACAAAGAAATTTTTGGTTGGTTTGGATAAATATTGAAAATTGTGTTATATCAATATATCAGCGTGCCCTTTTCTTCAACAACACAAATATTTAAATCCCCTTTGGCTGTTCATGTGAATTCAGCCCAGCCACCAGTTCTGTACCTGGTTGCAATTAGCTATAAACACATAATTCCCAAGGTAGGTTGTTTAAGGCTAGGTGGAAAGATTTAATACTTCTTAGACACAGTCAGATAGTTTATTGCTTATATGAAGGCCTGTGAGCCCTACCACACAGGAATGTGTACAGCAGCACTTGTTTCTGACTATGGCTACATTCTTCATAGGACAGTCCACTATTCTGTCATTATTTTAGTTGAGGCTATACACGAAGCAAGATGGGAAGATGTGAAAGCTTTAAAGACTCAGGTTCTTTGGGGTCCTGAAGACAGGCAAGTGGCCACTCAGCCAGGTTCGTGTCTAAGGCCTATACCATGAATCAGAGCCTCCAGTTATTTGATGTGCCCATTTCCCTTTATTATACATGAAAGCTTACATACAAAAAGAGGGGCCGTAGCTGTCCAGGAAAGGACAAGGTAAATATAAACATAGAAAAGTAAAAAAGTAAAAAAGTAAAAAAAGTAAAAAAGGAAAGGTAAATATAAACATAGAAAAGTAGTCATCAAGTTGAATATATACCTAGTTCTGACAGGAGACTTGGTCATGGAAAAAACAATCACAGTGCGAAATTGATGGAATTAAAAAATAATTACATGTGGGAGAAAATGTCCAACTAGCAGCAGAATGCTTTTGGGAATTCTCCATTACAAGTGTGGGTGTAGACACCACCTTATTTCATTTTTGATAAGTGTTTTTACAAGTTCCACATTTCAAGTGTGTTCTGAAGTCTGCTACAGAGCTGATGTGAAAATAGCCTAATTCTAAAATTATACTCCTGTTGCTGTTACTGTATGTATCTACTTTTAAAAATAATTAGACTGCTTAATATCTTGAAAACTTATGTTGAAAAATCTAATGAGTAAAATATTCACCAGGATTTCCATTTGACAATGTGTGAAGTAATGGATCCCAGTACGATATTTATGTTACAAGATTGTAGTCTCACATTTGACAAAGATTTTTCCAAATACAGACTCAAGATCTTTGGTAGACCGTATTATTTTAGCTGTGTTGAACACGGTCAAATCATCACAGAGTCTGATAAAAGTTGATTCAGCTAAAGATCTATCTCTTTATATAAAAGATTACAGTTAATCTAAACTCTTAAAAACTCTCAATGGATTGCCTCAGATTCATAGAAAATATATTTCAGTTTTAGAGAAGTTAACTATTTCAAAGACAGTCTATCTAAATACTTTTATAGCTTTTAATCTGTACAATTTTTTGTGAAGTAGTATATACTATTGATTAAGATCATGGGACATGGATTCAGACTGACCTAGATTCACTCTGTGGTCTACCACTTACTTGCTTTTTGGGCCTGGATGAATCTCATAAAATCAGAGTCTTTCTTTTCTGATTTATTAAATGGAGATAACAAAAATTTATCTCATAGAAGTTTTTGTGGGGATTGAAATAACATAAAAAGTTATTTAGGACAGTGCCTGGTACATGTGAGATGCTGCTATTCTTATTACAAATCAAAAATAAAAGTTAAGTTACAATGGATTAAGTTGTAATCTCATTAGAGAACATCAGATTAGTTGTAAAATCACTGTAGAAATCCCTTGTACTATGCTGGGAAATTAACATATGCCTCTTAATAACCTGTGCCCAAATTTTCAGGGTGGCCAGGTACCAATAGTAAACCTTGAAGGAACAAATTTCACTGACAATTACATGACTTGAACTAGCTGATCTCTAGTATCAACAGTAGTATTGACCTAAAATCAGGAAATTTAATCAGTTCATATTCAAAAAGAAATTGAGGGAATCTAAGATGTAAAGAAAATCAAGCAAGAGAGAAAAATAATCTCATTTCCATGAACTGAAAATAAAATATCAGAGATATTTAAGATGAGGTCTTACCCTCCACCAATAACAATAGAAAGAGATGGAGAGAAAAGGAGACTAGGTATTACATGAGTCAGCAATTCACATTGGAAGTTTTTCATCTTCAGGTCAGTAGATCAAATATGATCTCAGGCAGTGCAGAAGACTCTAAATATACCGGGTGTTTGTGCTGTGAAAAAGACAAGGTATAATTAAGCTCTCATCCACCCAGGTCCATACCAGACTCGGCTTACCCAGGAATGAGTCACAGCTCTGATGCGCTGATTGCCCTGGGCAGAGCCAAAGCAGTGATTAAATAGCTCAGAGCTTAGGAGCTGGAGGGAACCTCTGCATTAATTCTCCTTCATGCTTAAATTAAGGCTGATTCTGGAGCAATCCCAGTGATTGCTAGGGATTTAAGATGGTCTTCTGCAAACCATCCCCAGGAATTGATGCCAACAGGCTCTCCACTGAGCAGATGAAATGCGGGCTGGGGAGCTCTAGGGCTAATTTGTTTTTCATATATTATGAATGTTTTCAAATATAAATTATTAACTGTACTTTAAAAGTTGACTGAATAAAATGAATTTTCAGTTAACCTACTCTCCAAATGGTCTGCAACATATAAACAACTGAAGATACAAAAACATTTCTTTACTCAACATATGACTAAGTTTATTCCTTTGAATAAAACATTACTTTTTTTTTCTGGACTCTGTATCATAATGCTTAAATCTTATTTTGTCACATGGGAAGACTTTATTGTAACGATAAAAAAAAAAGCCTTTCTAAACTGATCAAAATAATATATTTTTATTTAATTGGCCCAGAAGATTATAGTGGATACTGATTATTTTTCACTGGTTGGGTATGATGCTGCTGCTTGGGTCACTGGCTTAAGTTTCACATATCCAGATTATCTATATATTATCTATGCATTGTGTATCCAGGTTACCTATAAATATCCATGCATCATGAATCCAGCTGTGCACACAGAAAGATTCTATTCCACACTCAAATTTGTGCACAGTTTCACAACTGGTAAGATTTATAAAGCACCTACCATATTAAATATGTGGGAAGGATTGTACTTAACCCATCACCACTGTTCATTGCTCAAAGCGAATATAGTTGGGGGAGTTATAAGGACAAAATGTGTTTATGTTCAAAGTGACTCAGATATATAGATTTGATTCTGAACCTCCATATACTTTTAATCAAAGATAGATTGAACGACAGACTTTACATGCAGAGTTTGTATTATTATCTTAGTAAATAAGTTCATTAAAAAAGCATTTGAACAAGGTGGATTTCATTTTCAGATATAAGGTAACTGGAAATGCCCTTCTTCTGGTAGAAAGAGTATACAATGAAAGAAACTTCATCATGCTTAAGATCTCCCGCTCTGAGGTGGTGCTCCTCTCATATGTTCATAGTTTCTATTTCTCCAATTTGATTAAAGGGTCTTGAATAGTGAACTCAATAATAATAGCCTTGGAGTTCAATTCAGATCCTGGTTCATACTCTGGAGTTGACATTCCAGCTGTCTCATTTGGGGCAAGTGTTTAACTCCTCTGAGCCTTGTTTTTTTATTTGGTAAAATAGTTTGTAAGCTGATAAGTTTATAAGGTATTTTTTTAAAGAAATCAGAAATATTCCCTGAATTCTCTCATAATTCCTAGCAAAGTGTCAGACTTATTTAACTTAGCATAATGCCCTCAAGATCCATCCATGTTGTTGCAAATGGCAGGATATCATTCTTTTTTATGGCTGAGTAATATTCTATATATATATATATATAAATCTCACATTTTGGGACACAGGTTTTTTTCCATATCTTGGCTATTATAAATACTGTTGCAATGAATGGACATACTTATATCTTTTTGAGTTAGTGTTGTTTTTTCTTCAGATAAATCCCCAAAGTGGAATTGCTGGATCTTGTTGTAGTTCTATTTTTAACTACTTTTAGGAATCTCCATACTTTTTTCCATAGTGGCTACACCAGTTTACATTCCCACCAACAGTGCACAAAGGTTCTCTTTCCTCCACTTCCTTGCCAACACCTGTGATAATAGCCATTCTGATAGGTGTGAGGTGATATCTCATAGTGGTTTTGATTTGCATTTCTTTGATAATTAGTGATATTGAGCATCTGCTTATGTGTCTGTAGACCATCTGTATGTCTTCTTGGGAAAATGTCTATACAGAGCCTCTGCCCATTTTTTAATAGGATTGGTTGTTTTGATATTGAGTTGTATGAGTTTTTTTCTATATTTTGGATACTAATCCCTTATCAGACATATGGATTTGCAAATGTTTTCTCCCACTCAGAAGATTGCCTTTTGATATCGTTGATGGTATCTTTTGCCATCCAGAAACTTTTTAGTTTGATGTAGCCCCACTTTATTTTTGCTTTCATTGCTTTTGGTGTCAAATCCGAAAAAATATATCATCACTAAGACTGACGTCAAGGAGGTTACCATCTATGTTTTCTTCTATGAGTTTCATGGTCTCAAATCTTACATTCAATTTTTTAATCCATTTTGAGTTAATTTTTGTGTATGATATATGACATTGTACCAGTTTCATTCTTTTGCATGTGTCTGTCCAGTTTTTACAACGCCACTTACTGAAGAGACTATCCTTTTCCTCGTGTATTTTCTTGGCTGTTTTTTTTTTAAATAAATTAATTGACTATATATGTGTTGGTTTATTTCTGGGCTCTCTATTCTGTTCCACTGATCTATATGTCTGTTTTATGCCAATACCATACTGTTTTGATTACTATAGCTTTGTAAAATAGTTTGAAATCAGGGAGCATGAAGCCTCCAGCTTTGTCCTCCTTTCCCAAGATTGCTTTGGCTACTCAGGGTCTTTTGTGGTTCCATACACATTTTGAGATGGTTTGCTCTATTTCTGTGAAAAATGACACTGAGATTTTGATGGGGATTGCATTGAATCTGTAGACTGTGTGGTATGGACTTTTTAACAGTATTAATTCTTCCAACTCCTGAACACCAAACATCATTCCATATATTTGTATTTTCTTCAATTTCTTTTATTGTCTTACAGTTTTTAGTGTATAGATCTTTCACCTCCTTGGATAAATTTTTCCTAGGTTTTTTTTTTTTTGAAGCAATTGTAAGTAAGATTGCATTCTTAATTTCTCTTTCTAGTTTGTTACTAATGTATAAAAATGCAACAGATATCGGTATACTGATTTGTTATCCTGCAACTTTACTGAATTCATTGATTAGTTTTAACAGTTTTTTTTGGTGGAGTCCTTAGGGTTTTCTATATATAATACTATGTTTTCCGCAAATAGTGAAAATTTTACTTCTTCCTTTCTGATTTGGATACCTTCTATTACTTTTTCTTTCCAAGTTGCTCTGTCTAGGACTTCCAATACTGTGTCAATAAAAATGGCAAGAGTGAACATTTTTGTCTTCTTCCTGATCTTAGAGGAAAAACTTTCAGCTTTTTAGCATTGAGTATGAATAACTGTGAGCTTGTCATATATGGTCTATATTATGTTGAGGTATGTTTGTTCCATATCCATTTTATCGAGAGTTTTTTTATCATAAATAGATGTTGAATTTTGTCAAATGCTTTTTCTGCATTTATTGAGATGGTCATGTCATTTTTATTTTTCGTTTTGTTGATGTGGTGTATCATGTTGATTGATCTGCAGATACTGAACTATTCTTGCATCCCTGGAATAAATCCCACTTGATCATAGTGTATGATCCTTTTAATGTATCATTGAATTCAGTTTGCTAATATTTTGTTGAGGATTTTTGAGTCTGTATTCATCAAAGATATTGGCCTATAATTTTCTTTCTTGTGGTATCCTTGTCTGGTTTTGGTATCATAGTAATGTGCATTTGGAAGTGTTCCCTCCTGTTTTTGGAAGAGTTTGAGAAGAATAGGTATTAATTCTTCTTTGAATGTTTGGTAGAATTCATGAGTGAAGCTGTCTGGTCCTGGACTTTTTTTGTTGGGAGATTTTTTAAATTGCTAATTCAATCTCCTTACTAGTAATCAGTCTGTTCAGATTTTCTATTTCTTTATTTTTCAATTGGAAGGCTATAGTTTTCTGGGAATGTATGATTTATTCTACAAAGCTCAATATTGATATATAAATGTTCTTGGTAGTCTCTTATGATCCTTTGTATTTCTGTGGTATCAATTGTAATGTGTCTTTTATTTCTGATTTTATTCATTTAGCCCTTTAACCATCTAGTTAATGGTTTGTCAATTTTGTTTGTTTTCAAAGAAACCAGCTCTTGGTTTCATTGGTCTTTTCTATTATCTTCTTAGTCTCTTTTATTTATTTCTGCTCTGATCTTTGCTTTTTCTTTCCTTTTAATTTTGGGCTTTATTTATTCTTCTTTTTCTAGTTCCTTAAGGGGTAAACATAGGTTGTTTATTTGAGATTTTTCTTGTTTCCTGAGCTAAACATGTATTGCTATGAAATTTCCTCTTAGAACTACTTTTGCTACATTCCCATAAATTTTGGTGAGTTGTATTTTCATTTTCTTTTATCTCAAGTTTTTAAAATTTTTCTTTTGATTTCCTCTTTGATCCATGGTTGTTCAGTTTGATGTTGTTTAATCTCTACATATTTGTGAAATTTTCAGTTTTCTTTTTGTAATTTATTTTTAGTTTCACACTATTAAGGTCAGGAAAAATACTTGATATAATTTCAGTCTTCTTAAAATGTTTAAGACTGGTTTTGTGGCCTAGCACATGATCTGTTCTGGAGAATGTTCCATGTGCACTTGAAAATAATATGTATTCTGCCATTTGGGGAGAGAAACATATATATGTATAACTGCTAAGTCTATCTGGTCTAACATGACGCTTAAGCTGATGTTTCCTTGTTAATTATGTCTGAATGATCTATCCATTGGTGTAAGTGAAGCTATATATTCTTTTAAACTACATATTTAAATTTTAAAATTAGTTCTTATATTTGTGCTTACCTTACAAAAAATCAAAGGAGGTGTATATAATTATTTAAGGTTAAAAGTACAAGATATAGGGCTTCCTTGGTGGTGCAGTGGTTGAGAGTCCGCCTGCCGATGCAGGGGACGTGGGTTTGTGCCCTGGTCCGGGAAGATCCCACATGCCGCGGAGCGGCTGGGCCCGTGAGCCATGGCCGCTGGGCCTGCATGTCTGGAGCCTGTGCTCCGCAAAGGGAGAGGCCACAGCAGTGAGAGGCCTGCGTACCACCAAACAACAACAACAACAACAACAAAAGTGCAAGATATAATAATATCAGTAAGAAAGATAGAGGGAAAAGTACTTCAGTGATTAATGGAAATTATGGATATATTTTCTTCATCTGCTGAATATATATATATATATATATTTTTTTTTAAAACTTTATAGTTACTCTTTGACTTTCAGTGATACAATGTATTGACAACCCCAAAAACTAAAAAATAAGAACCAACATCTCATGAAATTTCCAATAAAGTGTATGAACAGATTTTATTCTCTCCTCTTTCTCTCATCAGTACCAGATTAATTTCTTTTCTGTCATATACAGCTATATTTCACATTGCTTTTAGGAGTGAATTTGCATACTTTAGATCAAGTACTGTTTCTATCTCCTTATGTTATTTAACTGAAAAGGCAATCTTAATTGGTAGAAACTTATTTATTAAAAGAAATTATTAATGTTTTCTTAAAATTTTCATCTTTCAATGAGAGCTACAAAATGGAAAATAATATAGAGGTTTTCTCTATTAATGTCTAATTAGATAGTATAGTGTGAAAGTAATTTTAATTTCCATGTCACATCTGGAATGCAATAAAAATTACATAACCATATGGAAGATTTATTATTTGAATAAAAAACACTAATAAATTGAAATACTGAAAATATGTATATATGGCTTAACCTTAGTAAGTTATTTACTTGGGAAATTAAAAGAATATTTAAAAACTCAATTCTAACTCAATTTAGTAAAATAATGCAACATGGGTACATTAATTTCTTTAATTTGGGACTTTTAAATTTATTTCTTTGTAGCCATCATTGATTTCCAATTCTTGTTTTCATATCATGTTTTTTTCATTTTTTTCTGTCATATTATTTATTCAGATGTCTGACTCTCCAGCAAAAGCTGTACCTTTATCAACTGATATTCACATTTAGTTCACTACATTGTGTCTAGTGAAGGAGAATCATGTTTATTATAATAAACAAAGAAATAAATAATGCTATATATATTTCACAGGCTATTATGTGGATCTTAAAATTCTGTGGAAGAATATTTAGTAACAAGGGAAAATATTTTTTAAATCATCTAAAATGGCCAAAAGCAGGATATAAAACTTATGTAATCATAATATAATTCCAATTTTATATATAAATATATACATATAAAATTGCCAGAGATTAATACACCAAAATAATATTCTATATGCTAAGGGTGTTGGGAGCCGGAAAGTGAGATTAGACATAATACTGCTTTACTTCCTTATATATTTCTTTATTTTCCAAAATTTCTATGGTGAATATATATTAATTTTTACAAGTTATATGCATTTAATCATGTTTTAAAATATATTTTGAATAATGAATTTATCTTTGAAACTAAAAGTATTTAGTTTAAATTATTAAAAGTCATTGCCTTACTTCATTCATATCTGATCTGATATTATGCCCTGAGACAATAATGTACCTTTTAGTACTCTACCAAGAATGGAAAATACAGCAAAATACCTTTATTACTATTACAAATTGAGGAAAAACTAATTACTCCATCTTCTCTCAATTATATCCCCACTTGAAAATTGCATATACTGAGTAGAAAAAACAATGGTGGAAAAACTGTAACCAGTCACCTTCAGAGTATTTCAATATGAAGACCATGTTCATAAAATTTTAATCTCTGAAAGAGTTACTGGTTTCCAGTTCTATAGCCAAAAAAAAAAAAAAAAAAAAAAAAAAAATTTTTAAACAAGGTTGACAGAGCACAAGATAGAATAATATTTTGATTTTACCTTTGGAACCTTAGTATGGGCTTTAAATCAGTGCACAGAACTTTTTTCAATTTATATATATATATTTCCCTTTGTGAAAGTAACAAATGTTGAAAGGTTCTGTAAAATATAAGTGCCTTTTGATACATTGATAAAACAAAGCTGCAAAGAATATATCACATAACAAGACCCAACTGAGCATGAGTTTTAACTGTAATCTTAGCTGACATTTATCTAAAATTGTCTCCTACTTTGTCATTGCACTGTTATAGGTACAAGTTTGAGTGGCCCATAAATCAGAGGTCCTCTAATTCTGTCTGAAAAATTAAGGTTGATTTATTTAAATTTATCTGAAATCCCAAGGCCCTTAGAGAATGGATGATTAAATAGAGATGTATGGCTCTCTGCAAGGTAGCCGACATTGCACCAGGGTCTATAAAAGCTCTATACTTGCTCCAGTCTTTTATCAAGGCTCTCTATTTCAGAATAGAAGATTATAAAAAAGAATCTTCACTTTATTGAAAAGCTTCAACCCATCCTGATTTACTCGTACAAAATTCCACGTAAACTGACCTTGAGGAGCCTTTTAAGATAATGCCAACTACTCTCTTAATGAAATCTTCTATTCAAGAATTTTACCCGGGAGGTTTAGAGATGGTTTTATCTCTGCTATGTACATTGAGATTCTGAATGGTTAGGTAAATTCTCTAGTACATTGTATGGCTCATTGCCAGGTTCCTGTCTCCCAACTTACCGTGCTAATAGTATTTTCTCATTCACCATTCATGGATATAAGAGGAAAATGACATATATGCACATATATTGAAGTACTGCCATCCTTTATTACATTTATATTTCTAAATGTTTGATTTTCAAAACAAAGGATTTAGGTCCTTTAAATAGCATCCAAAAGAAACCAAGGGTGAAAAAACTCTTAAGAAACCTTGAACAAATCTGAGTTTGAATAACTATGTGGTTATATGTCTTTATGCCTGATGCACTCCTATTTGAAACTTTGATCCAAATTTAAAATCTCCAGTTAAACAAATTTTTACATAAAGAGTAATAGCAGTTGTTTTGTGGTTCATTTAGTGCCTCAGTAAAACAAAATTTATTAACGTCAAAGTCTCCAAAAAGCATTGTTTTTTCTTACCTCTACTTGTACTTTTAAAACTTCAGTCCATTATTTACTGTAATAAAGGAAAATACAATTTTAAACTTATTTGCCAAGGTAGGTAACTTATTTACCTACTAAGGCAAGTATGTTAGTGAAATAAACATCTTTTTAACCTAAACTCATCTGAAAGATGAAAATTCCAGAATTTATAAGGATCACCTCCATTATGAATTTCTCTTATTAAAAGAAATCCTTATAATTGTTCTCATAAAAGTTTCAGAATTATGCTAGTTGCAGGAACTCTTCATAAATGTTACAGGGACTCAATGTTTTCACTTTGTAAGAGCACTATTTTAGTATTCATACTTTGGCTGATTCCCTCCCACAAGGTCAATGTGGGGTGATAAGTAGAAAGCACCCATAAATGAAAAAACAGCACCACAAAGTGTCTAGGGTTCTGTTTTGAATTAGTATGTGCATCCTGTGTAAGGACTGGGGGACAAGGCAGGGAGTAGAGTTTTTGGCTTGGGGCATTGCTGTGCTGCAGAATGATAAAATAGTAAAAAGAACTGCTGGGATTATGTTGTTGCTTCTCCTTGCCAATGATTTTGGGCAAACGGTGCCTGCTTCACATTGGTAATGATTCAGAGAACTCTCAGGATTTGTCAGGAATAAAATCGGAAGCCCTATGTATTTAAGAATCTGATAAAATAGATTAAAATAACTAATTTTAGGCAGGGCTTCCCCACCCCTCCTTTCTAAACTTACTGGACTGGTAAACTCTAAAGAGGGTCTCCTCCTAATGTTGTCTTATTGGGGGAAAGGGTAAGTGTAAGCCTTTTCTGATTCTAGGTAGTAAAGAGTGAATAGTGGTTTTCTAATGACTCTGGGTCTTCATCCTAGGGGTTCATTTGCTCTCTATCCCTCAGCTGTTTGGATCTGTCATGTCCTTCCCACATGTCTGACAAATAGCTGATATACGGAGGGCAAATGAGCTCACTGGATAAAATAAAATAAAAAAAACAACCTCTCCCAATACACCATTTATTAAATGAACTGTCCTTCACTCTGAAGGTAATCTTGAACTAATAGATAAAATCACCCAAACTCTTTTATTCTCCATCCACAGAATAATTCATTATTATTGGTCCAGAAAAATATTACCAAGCTTATCAAGAACAGTAAAAGGAACCCATTAGTCATAAAAAACTAGTATGAGAAGAAAAGATAAAGTAAAAATCAAAATTTTTCATCTGAAGAAATACTCCAAACCACAAAGAAGAGAAAAACTGGTACATAACATCAATATGAATTAAACCTAATTAAATTATTGTCACAGGTAAGGTACACCAGATGAATCAGAAATTCAAAAACTGAGAAGTGGAAAACAAATTATTCATTGAAGAAAAACAGAAAATCAACTCAGAAATAAATATGGAGATAAAAAGTATCCAAGGGAGAAAAAAATATGACTCAATACACAGTGATAGATACAGAAAGTAAAAGAACGAAAATGAAATCTGAAAAAAAAAGATTAAATTATGAAAAAAAGAAGGCAGGCACAGAGATCCAACATACATACATACATACAACTGGAATGGGAAGATCTAATAAAAACAAAACAGAACTTTATAACCGAGCTAAATATTAAAAATTTTTCTGACATAAAAGCAGACCTGCCCTTTCTACTGAAAAGGTCTATCTTTGTACCTAGAAAAATGAACCTGGAAGGGTCAAGTCCAAAATATATCAAAGTAAATCTATGCCTCCAGAACAAAACAAACAAACAAACAAACAAAGAAAAAGAGACTAAGTCACTTACAAAAGGAAGAAATTGGTGTGAATAAAAACTTCTTTTGTGAAGTGTTTGTTCAAAACTTCTCCTGTTGTTTAAACTAGGTTGGTTCATTTTTTACTGAGTTATGAGCTATTTATATATTCAATATTAAAATATTTTATCAGATGTTGTTTTCAAATATTTTCTCCCAGTTTATAGTTTGCATTTTTGCATGTGGTTGTTAAGCACTTGAAATGTGGCCAAGTGTGACCAGAAAGCCAATTTTTTTTTAATGTTTTATTTTTAAGTTTTTTTAAAATTGAAGTATAGTTGATTTACAGTGTTGTGTTAGTTTCAGGTGTACAGCAAAGTGATTCAGTTATACATATATATGTGTATGTATACTTTTCAGATTCTTTTCCCTTATAGGCTATTATAAAATATTGAGTTTAGTTCCCTGTGCTATATGGTAGGTCCTTGTTGATTGTCTGTTTTATATATAGTAGTATGTATATGTTCATTTCAAACTCCTAATTTATCCCTCTTCCCTTTTCCTGTAACCATAAGTTTGTTTTCTATGTTTGTGGGTCTATTTCTGAGAACACTGAATTTTAAAATTTCATTTTATTTTAGTTAATTTACATATAAATAAAATAGACAAAAGAAGTTATATGAATGTCCAGTCAGCGCATAAAAAGATGTTCAACACCATTAATCATTTGGGAAATGCAAATTAAACTATGAAATGCCACTATAAATACACTAATATGGCTAAAATGAAAGAAACTTATGATAACAAGTATCTGTGAGAATGCAGAACAACTGGAAAGCTCACATATTGCTGGTATGGTTTCCACATTAGAATATACTTTGCCAATTTCTTATAAAGGTAAACACACTTACCATATGACCTAGTAATCCTAGGGTATTTATGCAAGAGAGAGGAAAGTATACGTCCACTCAAAGACTTGTACATGAAAGTTCATTAAATTTTATTCTTAATTCCCACAAACTGTAAACAACCCAAATGTCCATCAACTGGTGAATGGATAAACGAATTGTGCTTAGTTAAAAAAAACCTGAGATAAAAAATCTTGAACTATATAGTTGTGCTTATGTAAAATTCCACAAAAGACACATTTAATAATCAATAATTGCTGGGGTTAGGGTGGATGTGTGGAGAGGATTTAATGCAAAAGGGCATGATATAACTTTTGGGGTGATGGAAATGTTCTCTGCAGTGTTTGCAGTGGTAGTTATATGAGTACATATATTTGCCTCCAAACTTACTGTGCAATTCACTTAAAATTGATGAATTTTACTGTGTGCAGAGTATACCCCAATTAGGCTGATTATAATATTCCTAGAAATGAATGATTGTAAAGACAGTACTTATAAAAACCTGTAGAATTCAGCAAAACCTATGCTTTGTGGAAATCTTATAGCCTTAAATATATGTATTAGAATGGTAGGAAGCATCAGAATGAATGAATTCAACATTCATCAGGAAAAATAATTTTAATTATTACAGAATATACCCAAAAGAAGAGAAACAAAAGAGGTAATGAGGTGGATAGACCTAGAGTCTGTCATACAGAGTGAAGTAAGTCAGAAAGAGAAAGACAAATACCATATGCTAATACATATATATGGAATTTAAGAAAAAAAAATGTCATGAAGAACCTAGGGGTAAGACAGGAATAAAGACACAGACCTATTGGAGAACGGACTTGAGGATATGGGGAGGGGGAAGGGTGAGCTGTGACAGGGCGAGAGAGAGGCATGGACATATATAAACTACCAAACGTAAGGTAGATAGCTAGTGGGAAGCAGCCACATGTCACAGAGATATCGGCTCCGTGCTTTGTGAACACCTGGAGGGGTGGGATAGGGAGGGTGGGAGGGAGGGAGACACAAGAGGGAAGAGACATGGAAACATATGTATATGTATAACTGATTCACTTTGTTATAAAGCAGAAACTAACACACCATGGTAAAGCAATTATACCCCAATAAAGATGTGAAAAAAAAAGAAAAATTATAATATGTTATAAAAACAAATATTAAAAAGGCATTAAAACAGCTAAAAACTAAAACATTGGCAAGATGACTCAGATTTTCATTGATGAGTTTGCTGGTGCTTATTACATTATTAAATTTATTAACATTATTAAAATATAATAAATACCAAACAAAAGTGTGCTAAGTACTGACAACGACGAGTATGTTCAGTGAACCAGGGTTTATTACTCATCTCATTCTGTGCATCATAAGTACAATGGAGAAAAATGCAGTTTTCAAAAACCTTGATGTTTTACTTATAGACCCAAATAACAATAACAATAACCTAATATTTTTTAGATGTGTATTTATTTCAAGATGATATTGTATATTTGAATTTTCTATTTCTATTTTCCAAATTTTCAAGAGAATGTCTTTTAAAGAAAATAATAAAATTAATAACCATGTTAAATTTTATTATTTTTATTACTATTTCATGAATTTTTGAAATATGAAGATGAAACAACATGATACATGTTTGTGTGTGATTACGAATAAGTACTGCAAAATATTTCTGCCTAGGGAAGTTCTTGTAGCATGTATACACACACACACACACACACACATATATATGTGTTTTATTTTGTATGGTATATATACCATAGTATATTCCACATAAATGTACATATGTATTTTTTGCACTTTCATTGCTCATTATAATAGTGGTAAATAATATTTTAAAGTTGCTGATATAAGTACTTATCTCTACCATTGAAGAAAAATGTGGCATATAGAGAATGAGTACAGTTTATGAAGAAAAATAGACTAAAACAGTTATGAAGTAAAACCATTGGCGTATATCAGTGTTAGCCCATTGCTTTTTTAATGCATGTGATTACAAAATGAGAAACGTAATTTTATTGCATCCTTCATTCTTTGTGACATGGAATTAAAGCTCTTCTTCATTTCTTGGCAGACATTCATTGACAGTTTTGTAAAAGTTGACAAGGGCCAAATTTTTAAAAAGATAACTTCATAGATGTACACTGGAACTTCTTATATGAAAGTATGGCTTTAAAACTTCTTAGCTATCAAATTAGTCATAAAATAGTTAATGTCTAAATAGAGCTATCTCTATACTTAAAATTTCACTTATATACTCATTTTTTATATGAAAATCAGTTTTCTTTTCTCACCTAGACTCTCCTTGCAAAAGAGAGAATGAAAGAAACCTGCATGCATTTCCATGGGAATATTCAGATTGGGTGCTTAAATATTCAGATTCCAAGAAATCAGAATCCTTAATGAGGTGGGATGCAAAATCTGCAGAAACAAATCCATCAACAAAATTTTAGCAACTAAAGCTCAAGAGAAGTTTATTTCTTGCTCATTTAGCAGTTCAAGGCGGTGAATCTTGATCTTTAAGCGGTTCTTCTTTAAGTAGTAATTAGGAGACGCAGGGTTCTTTCATCTATGTTCCTACTATAGTGTGGATTCTTGTTATCATTTGCAGCCAGTCAGTGGAGAAAGAAAGAATGGGCAACAGGCCACCCATCTTCTTAACCCTTGTCCCTGATATGGCACGTAGCATTTCCATTTTATCCCATTGCCTATAATTCAGTGACATGTTCACACCTAACTGCAAAGAAGTCTGGGGCATGTACTCAATTTGCGTGCCTAGGAAGAAGAGCAAATGGATTTCAGTAAACCACAGTCTCTGACGTAGAAATCAATTCTGTGCTGTATTTTAACATCTGAATGATGTTAAGTGAAAAAGCTGAGTTTCTGTGGTAGAAAATACCTACATTATGGTGTCATAAGAATAAGATGAATTAAGATTCATTATACCTGGGCCCTATGCTGTCTCCACCTATAACATCTGAGTAAATAGGCAAATCATTAAACTTTGGTGAAATTCCATTTTGAGTTTTGTGACTGAATCATCTCTAAGATTAGCTACAGCTCTAAAATGCTATAATTATACTTTTAACAGTTTTTGAGGTGTTGAGTGAGACTTCAACGTACAGACTTCCAGCAAATTGGAAAAAGGTGATGAGTACTTTATAAAATGAATATTAAGGTTCATGTGGATGATTTTTATCACATATCAGAGGTACGCTATTCTTTTTCTAGGAATTATAGTGCAAGTAAGTATCAATATTAAATATCAATTGATTTTAGTCACAGTTTTTCTTAAAATTCGATATTTTTTCACCACTGTGTGCTGACACCATTACTTCTGGCACATCGCAGGAACTCAGTAAATATGTGCTAAATGAAGAAATGCATGAATAAATAATTAAAATGAATTTAAATAAAATTTAACTCCTATGGCCTGAATTTGTATCTAAAGTATCACTTATGCTATAGATCTTCTCCATAATTAATCGAAAAAATACATAAATAAAATGCAGATAAGAAAATCCTCCTATAAAACTTAATACTTAAATGGAGTAAGCTCTGCCTTTTTCTTCAGAGCATGTTGTAAATGAATTCAGATGGGTCTAATAATTAAACTAAATCTAGCGAAAATCTGAAAAATTTAACTCAACAACTGGGACTGGTAAGTGCACACACATTACATAGTTCAAATGAAAAAGACTGCATTTTCCATAACAGATTACTTACCAGAATTGACATTTTTAAATGAATTTCCTAAGGGAAAGACCTAGAGAAGAAACATAATATGTAAATGCAAAGAGAGTTAGATTCTGAAGCTGGCAGAAAGCTTCAAGACACTGTGTGATAATTGACACATTTGGTCCTTTCATATTCTTGAATATAACTATCATCCCACTCCCCCACCAACTTAGAGGAGAGTTTTCTTTTCTCAAATGCTTATGGGAAAGAAAATGTTACTTATATTCAAGTAAATACAGGCAAATTTCTCCCACATAGTGGTCTAATTCATTTCTTTTTTAACAACTTCATTGGACTATAATTGCTTTACAATGGTCTGTTAGTTTCTGCTTTATAACAAACTGAATCAGTTATACATATACATATGTTCCCATATCTCTTCCCTCTTGCGTCTCCCTCCCTCCCTCCCACCCTCCCTATCCCACCCCTCTAGGTGGTCACAAAGCACCGAGCTGATCTCCGTGTGCTATGCGGCTGCTTCCCACTAGCTATCTATTTCACGTTTGATAGTGTATATATGTCCATGCCACTCTCTCACTTTGTCCCAGCTTACCTGCCCCGTCCCCATATCCTCAAGTCAATTCTCTAGTAGGTCTGCGTCTTTATTCCCGTCTTGCCTGTAGATTCTTCATGACCTTTATTTTTTTTTGAGATTCCATATATATATGTAAACATATGGTATTTGTCTCTCTCTTTCTGACTTACTTCACTCTGTATGACACACGCTAGGTCCATCCACCTCACTACAAATAACTCAATTTCGTTTCTTTTTGTGGCTAAGTAATATTCCATTGTATATATGTGCCACATCTTCTTTATCCATTCATCTGTTGATAGACACTAAGGTTGCTTCCATGCCCTCGCTATTGTAAATAGAGCTGCAATGAACATTTTGGGACATGACTCTTTTTGAATTATGGTTTTCTCAGGGTATATGCCCAGTAGTGGGATTGCTGGGTCATATGGTAGTTCTATTTGTAGTCTTTTAATGAACCTCCATACTGTTCTCCATAGTGGCTGTATCAATTTACATTCCCACCAACAATGAAAGAGGGTTCCCTTTTCTCCACACCCTCTCCAGCATTTATTGTTTCTAGATTTTTTGATGATGGCCATTCTGACTGGTGTGAAGTGATATCTCATTGTAGCTTTGATTTGCATTTGTCTAATGATTGATGATGTAGACCATTCTTTCATGTGTTTGTTGGCAATCTGTATAACTTCTTTGGAGAAATGTCTATTTAGGTTTTCTGCCCATTTTGGGATTGGGTTGTTTGGTTTTTTGATATTGAGCTGCATGAGCTGCTTATAAATTTTGGAGATTAATCCTTTGACAGTTGCTTCATTTGCAAATATTTTCTCCCGTTCTGAGGATCCTCTTTTCGTCTTGTTTATGTTTTCCTTTGCTGTGCAAAAGCCTTTAAGTTTCATTAGGTCCCATTTGTTTCTTTTTGTTTTTATTTCCATTTCTCTAGGATGTGGATCAAAAAGGATCTTGCTTTGATTTATGTCATAGAGTGTTCTGCCTATGTTTTCCTCTAAGAGTTTGATAGTTTCTGGCCTTACATTTAGGTCTTTAATCCATTTTGAGTTTATTTTTGTGTATGGTGTTAGGGAGTGTTCTCATTTCATTCTTTTACATGTAGCTGTCCAGTTTTCCCAGCACCACTTATTGAAGAGGCTGTCTTTTCTCCACTATATATTCTTGCCTCCTTTATGAAAGGCAAGGTGACCATATGTGCATGAGTTAATCTCTGGGTTTTTTATCCTGCTCCATTGATCTATATTTCTGTTTTTGTGCCAGTACCATACTGTCTTGATTATTGTAGCTTTGTAGTATAGTCTGAAGTCAGGGAGATTGAGTCCTCCAGCTCCTTTTTTCTTTCTCAAGATTACTTTGGCTATTCGGGGTCATTCATGTTTCCATACAAATGGTGAATTTTTTTGTTCTGGTTCTGTGAAAAATGCCAGAGGTAGTTTGATAGGGATTGCATTGAATCTGTAGATTCCTTTGGGTAGTAGAGTCCATTTCATGATGTTGATTCTTCCAATCCAAGGAAATGGTATATCTCTCCATCTGTTTGTATCATCTTTAATTTCTTTCGTCAGTGTCTTATAATGTTGTGCATACAGGTCTTTTGTCTCCTTAGGTAGGTTTATTCCTACGTATTTTTCTTTTTAACATCTTTATTGGAGTATAATTGCTTTACACTGGTGTGTTAGTTTCTTCTTTACAACAAAATGAATCAGTTTTATATATATACATATGTTCCCATATCTCTTCCCTCTTGCGTCTCCCTCCCTCCCACCCTCCCTATCCCACCCCTCCAGGTGGTCACAAAGCACCAAGCTGATCTCCCTGTGCTATGCGGCTTCTTCCCACTAGCTATCTACCTTACGTTTGGTAGTGTATATATGTCCATGCCTCTCTCTCACTTTGTCACACCTTACCCTTCCCCGTCCCCATATCCTCAAGTCCATTCTCTAGTAGGTCTGTGTCTTTATTCCTGTCTTACCCCTAGGTTCTTCATGACATTTTTTTTTCTTAAATTCCATATATATGTATTAGCATATGATATTTGTCTCTCTCTTTCTGACTTACTTCACTCTGTATGACACACTCTAGGTCTATCCACCTCATTACAAATAGCTCAATTTCATTTCTTTTTATGGCTGAGTAATATTCCATTGTATATATGTGCCACATCTTCTTTATCCATTCATCCGATGATGGACACTTAGGTTGTTTCCATCTCCGGGCTATTGTAAATAGAGCTGCAGTGAACATTGTGCTACATGACTCTTTTTGAATTATGGTTTTCTCAGGGTATATGCCCAGTAGTGGGATTGCTGGGTCATATGGTAGTTCTATTTGTAGTTTTTTAAGTAACCTCCATACTGTTCTCCACAGTGGCTGTATCAATTTACATTCCCACCAACAGTGAAAGAGGGTTCCCTTTTCTCCACACCCTCTCCAGCATTTATTGTTTCTAGATTTTTTGATGATGGCCATTCTGACTGCTGTGAGATGATATCTCATTATAGTTTTGAATTGTATTTCTCTAATGATTAATGATGTTGAGCATTCTTTCATGTGTTTGTTGGCAGTCTGTATATCTTCTTTGGAGAAATCTCTATTTAGGTCTTCTGCCCATTTTTGGATTGGGTTCTTCGTTTTCTTGTTACTAAGCTGCATGAGCTGCTTATAAATTTTGGAGATTAATCGTTTGTCAGTTGCTTCATTTGCAAATATTTTCTCCCATTCTGAGGTTTGTCTTTTGGTCTTGTTTATGGTTTCCTTTGCTGTGCAAAAGCTTTTAAGTTTCATTAGGTCCCATTTGTTTATTTTTATTTCTATTTCTCTAGGAGGTGGGTCAAAAAGGATCTTGCTGTGATTTATGTCATAGAGTGTTCTTCCTATGTTTTCCTCTAAGAGTTTGATAGTTTCTGGCCTTACATTTAGGTCTTTAATCCATTTTGAGCTTAATTTTGTGTATGGTATTAGAGAGTGATCTAATCTCATACTTTTAAATGTACCTGTCCAGTTTTCCCAGCACCACTTATTGAAGAGTCTGTCCTTTCTCCACCGTACATTCCTGCCTCCTTTATCAAAGATAAGGTGACCATATGTGCGTGGGTTTCTCTCTGGGCTTTCTATCCTGTTCCATTGATCTATCTTTCTGTTTTTGTGCCAGTACCATACTGTCTTCATTACTGTAGCTTCGTAGTATAGTCTGAAGTCAGGGAGCTTGATCCTTCAGCTCTGTTTTTCGTTCTCAAGATTGCTTTGGCTATTCGGGGTCTTTTGTGTTTCCATACAAATTGTGAAATTTTTTGTTCTAGTTCTGTGAAAAATGCCAGTGGTAAGTTGATAGGAATTGCATTGAATCTGTAGATTGCTTTGGGTAGTAGAGTCATTTTCACAATGTTGATTCTTCCAATCCAAGAGCATGTTAAATCTCTCCATCTATTTGTATCATCTTTAATTTCTTTCATCAGTGTCTTATAATTTTCTGCATACAGGTCTTTTGTCTCCTTAGGTAGGTTTATTCCTAGATATTTCATTCTTTTTGTTGCAATGGTAAATGGAGTGTTTTCTTGATTTCACTTTCAGATTTTTCTTCATTAGTGTATAGGAATGCCAGAGATTTCTGTGCATCAATTTTGTATCCTGCTACTTTACCAAATTCATTGATTAGCTTTAGTAGTTTTCTGGTAGCATCTTTAGGATTCTCTCTATATAGTATCATGTCATCTGCAAACAGTGACAGCTTTACTTCTTATTTTCCGATTTGGATTCCTTTTATTTCCTTTTCTTCTCCGATTGCTGTGGCTAAAACTTCCAAAACTGTGTTGAATAAAAGTGGTGAGAGTGGGCAACCTTCTCTTGTTCCTGATCTTAGTGGAAATGCTTTCAGTTTTTCACCACTGAGGACGATGTTGGCTGTAGGTTTGTCATATATGGCCTTTATTATGTTGAGGAAAGTTCCCTCTATGCCTACTTTCTGGAGTGTTTTTATCATAAAATGGTGTTGAATTTTGTCAAATGCTTTCTCTGCATCTATTGAGATGATCATATGGTTTTTCTCCTTCAATTTTTTAATATGGTGTATCATGTTGATTGATTTGCATATATTGAAGAATCCTTGCATTCCTGGAATAAACCCCACTTGACCATGGTGTATGATCCGTTTAATCTGCTGTTGGATTCTGTTTGCTAGTATTTTGTTGAGGAATTTTGCATTTATGTTCATTAGTGATATTGGCCTGTAATTTTCTTTCTTTGTGACATCCTTGTCTGGTTCTGGTATCAGGGTGATGGTGGCCTTGTAGAATGAGTTTGGGAGTGTTCCTCCCTCTGCTATATTTTGGAAGAGTTTGAGAAGGGAAGGTATTAGCTCTTCTCTAAATGTTTGATAGAATTCGCCTGTGAAGCCATCTGATCCTGGGCTTTTGTTTGTTGGAAGATTTTTAATCACAGTTTCAGTTTCAGTGCTTGTGACTGGTCTCTTCATATTTTCTACTTCTTCCTGGTTCAATCTTGGACGGCTCTGCATTTCTAAGAATTTGTCCATTTCTTCCAGGTTGTCCATTTTATTGGCATAGAGTTGCTTGTAGTAATCTCTCATGATCCTTTGTGTTTCTGCAGTGTCAGTTGTTACTTCTCCTTTTTCATTTCTAATTCTATTGATTTGAGTCTTCTCCCTTTTTTTCTTGATGAGTCTGGTTAATGGTTTATCAATTTTGTTTATCTTGTCAAAGAACCAGCTTTTAGTTTTATTGATCTTTGCTATTGTTTCCTTCATTTCTTTTTCATTTATTTCTCATCTGATCTTTATGATTTCTTCTGCTAACTTCGGGGTTTTTTTGTTCTTTTTTCTCTAATTGCTTTAGGTGTAAGGTTAGGTTGTTTATTTGCGTTGTTTTTTGTTTCTTGAGGTAGGATTCTATTGGTATAAACTTCCCTGTTCAAACTGCTTCTGCTGCATCCCATAGGTTTTGGGTCATCGTGTTTTCATTGTCATTTTTTACTAGGTATTCTTTGATTTTCTCTTTGATTTCTTCTGTGATCTCTTGGTAATTAAGTAGTGTATTGTTTAGCCTCCATGTGTTTTTATTTTTTACGGAGTTTTACCTGTAATTGATATCTAGTCTCATAGCATTGTGGTAGGAAAAGATACTTGATATGATTTCAATTTTTTTTAATTTACCAAGGCTTGTTTTGTGCCCCAAGATATGATCTATCCTGGAGAACGTTGCATGAGCACTTGAGAAGAAAGTGTATTCTGTTGTTTTTGTATGCAGTGTCCTATCAATGTCAATTAAGTCCATCTTGTTTAATGTATCATTTAAAGCTTGTGTTTCCTTATTTATTTTCATTTTGGATGATATGTCCATTGGTGAAAGTAGGGTGTTAAAGTCCCCTACTATGATTGTGTTACTGTTGATTTCCCCTTTTATGGCTGTTAGCATTTGCCTTATGTATTGAGGTGCTCCTATGTTGGGTGCATAAATATTTACAGTAGTTATATCTTCTTCTTGTATTGACCCCTTGATCATATGTAGTGTCCTTCTCTGTCTCTTGTAATAGTCTTTATTTTAAAGTCTATTTTGTCTGAAAGGAGAATTGCTACTCCAGCTTTTTTTGATTTACATTTGCATGGAATAACTTTTTCCATCCCCTCCCTTTCAGCCTGTATGTGTCCCTAGGTCTGATGTGGGTGTCTTGTAGACAGCATATATACGGGTCTTGTTTTTGTATCCATTCAGCCAGTGTGTGTCTTTGGTTGGAGCATTTAATCCATGTACATTTAAGGCAATTATTGATATGTATGTTCCTATTACCATTTAATTAATTGTTTTGGGTTTGTTATTATAGGTCATTTCCTTCTCTTGTGTTTCCCACCTAGAGAAGTTCCTTTAGCATTTATTGTAAAGCTGGTTTGCTTGTGCTGAATTCTCTTAGATTTTGCTTGTCTGTAAAGGTTTTTATTTCTCCATCAAATCTGAATGACATCCTTCCTGGGTAGTGTAATCTTGGTTGTAGATTTTTCTCCTTCATTACTTTAAATATGTCCTGCCACTCCCTTCTGGGTTGAAGAGTTTCTGCTGAAAGATCAGCTGTTAATCTTATGGGGATTTCCTTGTATTTTATTTGTTGTTTTTCCTTTGCTGTTTTAATATTTTTTCTTTGTATTTAATTTTTGATAGTTTTATTAATATGTGTCTTGGCATGTTTCTCCTTGGATTTATCCTGCATGGCACGCTCTGTGCTTCCTGGACTTGATTAACTATTTCCTTTCCCATATTAGGGAAGTTTTCAACTATAATCTTCAAATATTTTCTCAGTTCCTTTCTTTTTCTCTTCTTCTTCTGGGACCCCTATAATTCGAATGTTGGTGCTTTTTATGTTGTCCCAGAGGTCTCTGAGACTGTCCTCAATTCTTTTCATTGTTTTTTCTTTATTCTTCTCTGCAGTAGTTATTTCCATTATTTTATCTTCCAGGTCACTTATCTGTTCTTCTGCCTGAGTGTTTCCGCTATTGATCCCTTCTAGAGAACTTTTAATTTCATTTATTGTCTTGTTCATCACTCTTTGTTTGCTCTTTAGTTCTTCTAGGTCCTTGTAAAACGATTCTTGTATTTTCTCCATTCTATTTCCAAGATTTTGGATCATGTTTACTATCATTATTCTGAATTCTTTTTCAGGTAGACTGCCTATTTCCTCTTCATTTGTTATGTGTGGTGGGTTTTTGCCTTGCTCCTTCATCTGCTGTGTATTTCTCTATCTTCTCATTTTGCTTTACTTACTGTGTTTGAGGTCTCCTTTTCGCAGGCTGCAGGTTTGTAGTTCCCATTGTTTTTGGTATCTGTACCCAGTGACTAAGGTTGGTTCAGCAGGTTGTGTAGGCTTCCTGGTGGACGGCACTAGTGCCTCTGTTCTGGTGGATGGAGCTGGATCTTGTCTTTCTAATGGGCAAGTTCACATCTGGTGGTGTGTTTTGGTGTGTCTGTGGCCTTTTAATGATTTTAGGCAGCCTCTCTGCTAATGGATGGGGCTGTGTTCCTGTCTTGTTAGTTTTTTGGCATAGGGTGTCCAGCACTGGAGCTTGCTGGTCCTTGAGTGGAGCTGGGTCTTTTCTTGAGATGGAGATCTCTGGGAGATTTTCAGTGTTTGATATTACATGGTGCTGGGAGGTCTCTTGTGGACCAGTGTCCTGAACTTGGCTCTCCCACCTCAGAGGCACAGCCCTGATGCCTGCCTGGAGCACCAAGAGCCTCTCATCCATACAGTCATGTGGCTGTAGGTAGGAGGCCTCAGTTCCTTGCCACATGGATCTCTCCTTTGTGCTGCTTGAGTGTCCTCATGACATGGCAGCTGACTTACTCCAGGATGAGTGATCCGTCCTACAGTCCCCAGGACTGTCACGGCTTCAGCTGCTGGGGCCCCTCCAGTACCAGCATCCTCAGTGAGGCCTCCCTCCCCTCAGGCTCCGGGGCTGTTCAATGACGGCGTAGGGCAGAAACCCCAAGCCAGCAGTTCCATCTCTGCCTCTAATTCATTTTTACATTTGGTCACTGTTTAAAATATTTTGATTGTATATACTTTATATACCAGGTTTTTGAGATATAATTGATATATAACATTATGTTAGTTTCAGGTGTACAACATAATTGTTCAATATTTGTATACATTGTGAAATGATCAGAATAAGCCTAGTTAACATCTGTCACCGTACATAGTTACAAATTTTTTTCATGTGAAGAAAGTTTTTACAGTCTACTCTCTTACCAACTTTCAAATATAAAATAGAATGTTATTAACTATAATCCCCATGTTGTATATTACATCTCCTTAACTTATTTATTTCATAACTAGACGTTTGAATCTTTTGAGTCATTCACCCATTTCACTCACACCCCCAACATCCCCCACCTCTCACTACCACCAATTTATTCTTTGTATCCATGAGCTCAGATATTTTGTTTGTTTTTTAGATTCCAAATATAAGTGAGATGATATGGTATTTGTCTCTCTCTGACTTATTTCACTTAGCATAATACCCTCAAAGTCCATCCATGTTAACATAGATGGCAATATTTTATTATTCTTTTTTTAGGCTGAATAATATTCCATTGTCTATATAAAGCACATCTTCATTAGCCATTTATGGACACAGGTTGTTTCCATATCTTGGTCATTATAAATGATGCTACAATTATCATGGGGTGTCTATATCTTTTTGAGATTTTTGTTTGTTTGTTTTCTTTAGATAAGTACTTAAAAGTGGAATTTGCTGAATTATATGGTAGTTCTATTTTTAATTTTTTGAGGAACCTCCATACTGTTTTCTATGATGGCTGTACCAATTTACATTCCTACCAACAGTGCACAAGGGTTCCCTTTTCTCCACATCCTCACCAACACTTGTTATTTCTAGTCTTTTTGATAACAGCCAGGTGTGAGGTGATATCTCATTGTGGTTTTTATTTGCATTTCCTTTATGATTAGTGATATTGAGGATTTTTTCATTCATGTGTTGACCATCTGTATGTCTTCTTTGGAAAAATGTCTGTTCAGATCCTCTGCCCATTTTTTAATCATATTGTTTGGGGTTTTTAAAAATTCTTTCCCTATTTAGTTGTATGAGTCCTTTATATAGTTTGGATATTAACCTCTTATCAGATATATGGTTTCCAAATATTTTCTCTCATTCAGTAGGTTGCCTTTTTATTTTGGTGATGGTTTCCTTTGCTGTCCAGAAGCTTTTCAATTTGATGTAGTACCACTTGTTTATTTTTGCTTTTGTTGCTTTTGCTTTTGGTGTCAATATATATATATATATATCTCTTCACTAAGACCAATGTCAAGGAGTTTGCTGCCTATGTTTTCTTCTAGGAGTCTTATGTTCTCAGGTCATACATTTAAGTTTTAATTCATTTTGAGTTAATTTTGTGTTTCGAATAAGATAGTGTTCCAGTTTCATTCTTTTGCATGTGGCTATTCAGTTTTCCCAGCACCATTTACTGAAGAAACTGTCTTTCTCCCATTGTATATTCTCGGGTCCTTTGTCAGAAATCAATTGAATATATATGTGTGTGGATTTATTTCTGGGTTTTCTATTCTGTTGCATTAATCTATGTATCTGTGGTTATGTCAGTATTATACAGTTTTGATTACTATAGCTTTGTAATATAGTTTGAAATCAAAGAGCATGATGCCTCCAGCTTTCTTCTTCTTTCTCAAGATTGATTTGGCTATTCAGGGTCTTTTATGGTTCCAACTTCAACGAATATTTACCAAACATTTTCAGAGCTGTAGGTCTGAATACATACTAGTGACATAGAAACACAAAGATCCTGCTCTCATACAATGTATAATCCCCAATAAAAAACTCTACATTACAGTATTGTATTGAGTAAAGGGAGTAAATAATTTAGCATTCATCAATTATAGAAAAGCAAAATATTAGAAAATTGAAGTTAATATAAAGAAGAGATAAATTTCATGTAAAAGAGTTAAATGATGTGAGGTAATAGAAAGTTTAAACCCCATTTTCTTGGCCTCTTAGTATCCAAAACGGTGTGGAAATGCTAGAAAAAATTACTATAGATCTAAAAATAGAAGCTAATTTGGAATGTAGGTATTGTGAATTCCATTAATTGATTTAATCATTTGGTGAGTATTGATTGAGTCCTTACTATGGGCCAAACATACAAAGGTTAAGATATTGCTTAGAAAAGAAATAAAATAATTACAATACAATGTAATAGAATTATAAAAAGAAGCACAAAACTGTAGAGAATATAGAATGGTCACTTAATATAGGCAAGCCAATGCCATAATTTAAGAGAACTTGGACATGTAAGAGAACATTTCCAGGAGAATCATTGTCTAAAACAGATATGGAGACCTTCAAGATGGCAGAGGTGTAAGATGTGGAGATCACCTTCCTCCCCACAAATACATTAGAAATACATCTACATGTGGAACAACTCCTACAGAACACCTACTAAGTGCTCACAGAAGACCTCAGACTTCCCAAAAGGCAAGAAACTCCCCACGTACCAGGGTAGGGCAAAAGAAAAAAGAAAAAACAGAGACAAAAGAATAGGGATGGGACCTGCACCTCTGGGAGGGAGCTGTCCACACACTAGGAAGCCCCTTTACTGGCAGAGACGGGGTGGGGAGGGTAAGCTTCAGAGCCACGGAGGAGAGCACAACAACAGGGGTGCAGAGGGCAAAGCGGAGAGATTCCCGCACAGAGGATTGGTGCCGACCAGCACTCTCCAGCCTGGGAGGCTTGCCTGCTCACCCGCCGGGGCGGGTGGGGGCTGGGAGCTGAGGCTCGGGCTTCGGAGGTCAGATCCCAGGGAGAGGACTGGGGTTGGCTGCGTGAACGCAGCCTGAAGGGGGGGGCGGGCTAGTGCACCACAGCTAGCCGGAAGGGGTCTGGTAAAATGTCTGGAACTGCCTGAGAGGCAAGAGACCATTGTTTTGGGGTGCATGAGGAGAGGGGATTCAGAGCACTACTTAAACGAGCTCCAGAGATGGGTGCGAGCACGGCTATCAGCGTGGACACCAGAGACAGGCATGAAACGCTAAGACTGCTGCTGCAGCCACCAAGAAGCCTGTGTGCAAGCACATGTCACTATCCACACCTCCTCTCCCGGGATCCTGTGCAGCCTGCCACTGCCAGGGTCCTGTGATCCAGGGACAACTTCCCCGGGAGAACACACGGCGTGCCTCAGGGTGTTGCAATATTATGCTGGCCTCTGCCGCTGCAGGCTCGCCCCACATTCAATACCCCTCCCTTCCCCCTAGCCCTAGTGAGCCAGAGCCCCCTAATCAGCTGCTCCTTTAACCCCGTCCTGTCTGAGCGAACAGACGCCCTCCGGCAACCTATTTGCAGAGGCAGGGCCAAATCCAAAGCTGAACCCCAGGAGCTGTGCAAACAAAGAAGAGAAAGGGAAATTCTCTGTGCAGCCTCAGGAGCAGGGGATTAAATCTCCACAGTCAACTTGATGTACCCTGCATCTGTGTAATACCTGGACAGGCAACGAATCATCCCAAGATTGACGTGGTGGACGTTGGGAGCAACTGTAGATCTGGGCTTTGCTTTCTGCATCTAATTTTTTTCTCTTTTTATGTTTATCCTAGTTTAGTATTTAGAGTTTATTATCATTGATAGATTTGTTTATTGATTTGGTTGCTCTCTTCCTTTTTTTTATATATAGATATATATTTTTCCTTTTTCTCTTTTTTGTGAGTGTGTATGTGTATGCTTCTTTGTGTGATTTTGTCTGTATAGCTTTACTTTTACCTTTTGTCCTAGGGTTCTCTCCAGTTTTTTGTTTGTTTGTTTGTTTTGTTTGTATATTTTTTTTAGTATGCTTTTTAACACTTGTTTTCATTGGTGGATTTATTTTTTGGTTTGGTTGCTCTCTTTCTATTTTTTTTATTAAACTTTTTTTATTTTTAATAATTTCTTATTTTTTATTTTAACAACTATTTTATTTTCTTCTTCCTTCCTTCCTTCCTTCCTTCCTTCCTTCCTTCCTTCCTTCCTTCCTTTTTTCTCCCTTTTCTTCTGAGCCATGTGCTTGACAGGGTCTTGGTGCTCCAGCTGGGTGTCAGGCCTGTGACTCTGAGGTGGGAGAGCTGACTTCAGGACACTGGTCCACCAGAGACCTCCTGGCTCCACATAATATCACACTGTGAAATCTCTCCCAGAGATCCCCATCTCAACACTAAGACCCAGCTCCACTCAACGACCAGCAGGCTACAGTGCTGGACACCCTATGCCAAACAACTAGCAAGAGAGGAACACAACCCCACCCATTAGCAGAGAAGCTGCCTAAAATCATAAGGTCAAAGACACACCAAAACACACCACCGGATGAGGTCCAGCCCACCAGAAGGACAAGATCCAGCCTCCTCCACCAGAACACAGGCACCAGTTCCCTCCACCAGGAAGCCTACACAACCCACTGAACCAACCTTAACCACTGTGGGCAGACACCAAAAACAACGGGAACTATGAACCTGCAGGCTGCAAAACGAGACCCCAAACACAGTAAGTTAAGCAAAATGAAAAGACAGAGAAACACCGCAGATGAAGGAACAAGGTAAAACCCCACCAGACCAAACAAATGAAGAGAAAATAAGCAGTCTACCTGAAGAAGAATTCAGAACAATGATAGTAAAGATGATCCAAAATCTTGGAAATAGAATGGAGAAAATACAAGAATCGTTTTACAAGGACCTAGAAGAACTAAACAGCAAACAAACAATGATGAACAACATAATAAATGAAATTAAAAATTCTCTAGAAGGAATGAATAGCAGAATAACTGAGGCAGAAGAACGGATAAGTGACCTGGAAGGTAAAATAGTGGAAATGACTACTGCAGAGTAGAATAAAGAAAAAAGAATGAAAAGAATTGAAGACAGTCTCAGAGACCTCTGGGAAAACATTAAATTCACCAATGTTCAAATTATAGGGGTCCCAGAAGAAAAAGAGAAAAAAAAAAGGACTGAGAAAATATTTGAAGAGTTTATACTTGAAAACTTCCCTAATATGGGAAAGGAAATAGTTTATCAAGTCCAGGAAGCACAGAGAGTCCAGGATAAGTCCAAGGAGAAACATGCCAAGACACATAGTAATCAAACTACCAAAAATTAAATACAAAGAAAAAAATATTAAAAGCAGCAAGGGAAAAACAACAAATAACGTACAAGAGAATCCCCATAAGGTTAGCAGCTGATCTTTCAGCAGAAACTCTGCAAGCCAGAAGGGAGTGGCAGGACATATTTAAAGTGATGAAAGGGAAAAACCTACAACCAAGATTACTCAACTGAGGAAGGATCTCATTCAGATTCGATGGAGAAATTAAAACCTTTACAGACAAGCAAAAGCTAAGAGAATTCAGCACAAGCAAACCAGCTTTACAACACATGCTAAACGAACTTCTCTGGGAAGGAAACATAAGAGAAGGAAAAGACCTACAATAACAAACCCAAAACAATTAAGAAAATGGGAATAGGAACATATATATTGATAATTACCTTAAATGTAAATGCATTAAATGCTCCAACCAAAAGACATAGATTGGCTTAATATATACAAAAAGAAGACCTGTATATATGCTGTCTACAAGAGACCCACATCAGACCTAGGGGCACCTACAGACTAAAAGGGGATGGAAAAAGATATTCCATGCAAATGGAAATCAAAAGAAAGCTGGAGTAGCAATTCTCATATCAGACAAAATAGACTTTAAAATAAAGACTATTACAAGAGACAAAGAAGGACACTACATAATGATCAAGGGATCAATCCAAGAAGAAGATGTAACAATTGTAAATATTTATGCACCCAACATAGGAGCACCTCAATACATAAGGCAAATGCTAACAGCCATAGAAGGGGAAATTGACAGCAACACAATCATAGTAAGAGACTTTAACACGCCACTTTCACCAATGGACAGATCATCCAAAATGAAAATAAATAAGGAAACACAAGCTTTAAATGATACATTAAACAAGATGGACTTAATTGATATTTATAGGACATTCCATCCAAAAATGCAATAGGATACACTTTCTTCTCAAATGCTCATGCAACATTCTCCAGGATAGATCATATCTTGGGACACAAATCAAGCCTTGGTAAATTTAAGAAAATTGAAATCGTATCAGGTATCTTTTCTGACCACAACGCTATGAGACTAGATAGCAATTACAGGAAAAATTCTGTAAAAAAATAAAACAGATATGGTACAGAAAATGGGCTAAATTTGGAGTAGAGATTCAAATCTGGCAGCTCAGTGTGAAGTTGGATGTGTGACATCAACTCTCTGAGTCTCAATTTCCTCATACATTTCAAGAAGTTATACCTACTGGAATGGTTGTTGCAAGGATTTAATATATTGGCTAATGGTCTGGTATATGGTAGATATTCTGTAAAACGGCGATCAGTGTTAGGATTATTTGCAGAGTCTTAGGATTATTTGCAGAGTCTTAAACTCAAGTAAGAGTAGTCAAGGATGTTCCAAATAAAGAAAAGCACAAATAGCATAAGCTAGAATAATAGAATGCCTTTATATTAGGTCCCTAGGGAACAGTTGACAAGCTGCTAGTAGGTGGCCTGAATAGAGAAAAGAGTACAGAGAATGAATTCGGAGAGGTGAAGTGTTGGAGTTAGATAGTGAAGGACTTGTGTGATATTCTAAGGAATGATGCAGAATCAAATTTCTGTTACAGAAAATTATTCTGGTGGCAACTGGAGGGTGAATTGGAGATGGAGCAGTATGACAGTTATAGAGATCATATAGAAAGCATTTGGAGGCATGCGTCCACTCCTCCTGTGTACCAGGCATGATAGGTTATATTGATGCGTAAATGAAGAGATAGCTACTTTTAAATCCAGGAGAGAAATTGTGAAGCATGAAATAGTGGAAGCAGAGGTAATGAAGATTTGGGAGAGCTTTGGAATCATAATGGACAAGAGTATATGATCAAGTAGGTGTGGGATATGAGAGACAGAGAAAAGTCAGGATGACTCTGGAGCTTCTGAATGAAGCCTGTGGGTAGGCTACAGGCAGGACAGCAGTGGGCGAAAAAACATGGTCTCCAGAGACTGCTTGGGCCCAAATCCTGGCTTCATCACTTTGTAGATGACATACCTTGGGTAAGTAAGTAGCTCCTCCACTTGCTAGCAATATGCCTGGGGTGCAACAGGGGAGACGTCAAGCTCAGTAAAGTGAAGAAATCTTCCTAGAGTAAAACTTTTGATAATATATTGAAGAGCTTGAGACAGAAATACAAATAAGGTATGTGGTTAACAGTTTGGCTGCTTCACTGCTCAAAGCCGTAGCCACTAGCTACATGTGACTATTTAAGCTTAAGTTAAGTTTAGCACTTTAGTCACACTAGTCATACTTCAAATGCTCAGTAGTTACATGTGTCTAGTAGCTGCCATATTAGACAGTTGTACAAACTATTTTCATCATTACACGAAGATCAACTAGACAGCACTGGGTTACTCCAAGAACTTATAAGGAGCAAGATTAGAGGATTTTAAAGAGAGGTTTGGGGTTCCTGAAACTTTTAGAATAAGCCTACAGTGCAGAAAAATTTGTTCTGTTATTGTTTACTGAAAGCCCCTCTCTGCTGAAGAGACAATCAGGCACATGAGTGTACTTGGTATTTGTATATCCTTCAGTCACATTCTGTTCACCTGATGTTTGTCCAGTGGGTTAATAAACAATATTCATCAGCTCAACATCACAATTCTCCATTCAATCAGTGCTGACCTTGCTGTACTACACATAAGAACCCAATTTTTCAGTAACAACCACCACCCCTGAACCCCCAATTCAATAACATACAACAAAGGGTGCAGCCAGCTAGATACCTGGTATCAAACTTATGACATTGGACACCTTCCATTTGAAGGAAGCTTGGAAGAGACATGTACTCTAGATTGAGATTTGTTTTCTTTGCTCATTATGTTACGCCAGCACAAACATTCATGGGCTTGCTAAATGCCTTATCCGCTCTCCTGGCATGATGGTATCATTGCTTTAAGGAAATCATGTTATGGAAAAAGTAAAATTCAAAACCTTATCAGTTAACTGATCATCAAAAAGCAGCTGGTATTATAGCATGATAAAATTTCTATTAAAAATACATTTCTCCAGCACAAGGAGTCAAATCATTTTTAGGCTTGGACAGTATCTCATACCTAGAGGATGTGGTAAATGGTTTGTATTTTTGTCATCTTTTTCCCATAACCAGAACTCAAGTGTCAGGTCTCCTAGCATGGAATTTGACATGGAGCCTGCCCTTAGGAAACCAAATGATCCACTTGTGTGCTTTTTTGTTTTTATTTGTATGACTGAACCAATATCTACACCAATTAAAAACTGATACTGCTACTTGGCCTTTTGGGGTTCTTCATGCCACTTACTGAGCAATCCCAAATGGAAGTTTATATAGTTGATATGGGCAGTGGATCTGTTTTAAGAAAAACTGGGTTATAATTCCTACAGTCCAGGAATTCCAACCCTCCTTCTTGTTCTCTACATATTCTCTCTTTCATACTTATTACATTCTAACATTATATAAAATTTACTCATTAGTGTTCAGTGTTTATCATATATCACTTCGTGCTTAAATATAAGTGACTCAAGGACAGAGATCTTTGTCTTCTTTTGTCTACCAAAGATTTCCACTGTATAGAACCGTGCCTAGAATGTATCAGTTATTAAATATATATATATATATATATAGAGAGAGAGAGAGAGAGAGAGAGAGAGAGAGAGAGGGAGAGAGAGAGAGGGAGAGAGGGAGAGAGAGAGGGAGAGAGAGAGGGAGAGAATTGAAGCACGAATGGAATCAGAGACTCCCCTAGTTTCAACTGTTCCATTATAAAAGAAATGGAAGACTACTGCAATCCATTACAAGTACGATTACTGTAAAGCTCACATCCCACGAGAATATTTTGGGTCATCCTTCAAAGTTGAAACAAACAAACATGGTCAAGTTTCTGGCTAAAGGCAAAAGTAATAATGAATTGGCAAAAGAGTTAAAAACCATGAATATCAACTATGGCCCCATGACAAAAGGGAATCATGCCTGCAGAAAGAGAATAGATTGTTTATGGTTGTATTTTTCATTCTTTTCTCTGTTTTACTAGCATTTATAGATCATTTTTATTGAGATGGGGTAATCATAGACTTAAGGAAATAAAAGGTGCCACCTAAAAATCTTGGGCTTAGGCACCTAAACTCTTACAGCTGTCTGCAATAACTGATGAGATTTGTGGATGGTTTGCCTTTCTGGGGGGAACTGGGTATGTTTGCAGTTTTAAGGTTGATTATGTTATGGGGGAATATTATTTTTAGAAGTGTAATATAGTTAGAAGATATATAAGGAAATGAGGTAGCCAAGGGGGTAATTTTGTAAACATTTCATGGTTTGGGGTACCATCAACATTGACCCCTCCTTCAACTGGTAAAAAAGGAAACTTCATGTATAATATCTGTTTCATTTCTCACTATGGAGACTGAGGGAAATGGCACCTAATGGCAGCAAATGTACATAGAAGTATCTACAGCTCAGCCTTGGGTGTTGTATCTGAAATGAATGATGTAAAGGCAGTGAGATGGTTGGTATTTATTAAAGTTAGCTGTGACTGTGTCCAGACACAGAAATACCCTGGCTATTTATTTAGCAAGTATACATATAGGTCTTACTATGTGTCAAGTCCAGCTCTAAGTGTTTTACAAATATTAACTCATTTAGAAACTTCTATTAGTCTCTGCCAAATATTCTGGACTTGTAGTAGGATTGTACTCTCTGATGTCCTTCTGGTGTAGCCAAGTGACCAGTTTGCGCCAGGGAGTTTTAAGTAGAAGGGATGTGTGTCATTTTTAGGCCTACCAACTAGTTGTCAATAAGATACCCTCCTGTCCTCTTTCACCTTTGTTGTGGCCATTGATAATAATCCAGAGAATGGCTCTTCCTTCAGCCTGGATTTAAGAGTGCAGATGATGGAGCTGTCAGTTAGCCAAACCATAATGAACATGTTCCATGAGCATGAAATGAATATTTTAAAGTCAGTGAGATTTGGGGGGTTGTTTGTTACCAGAGCATAGCTTTCCCTAGTCTAATACAAATTCCTGTGTGGTAGGTACTGTTATTCCCATTCATAGGGAAAACCGACCACAGAGTGGTTAAGTAATTTACACAAGGTCATACATAGGAAGCAGGATTCAAGTTCAGCTAAGTTAGCTTCAGAGTCCATATTCTTAACTAGTAGGCTCTGCATCCTCTATAGGCTGTCATTTATAAAAGATGGTTTCTGTCCTTTCTGATTTTTGTACTTCCAGCCTTGCCTTTTACCTGTGTTCCTTCCAAGTCTTTCCATTAGCTCCCCATTATTAGCATGGGTACTTCAACAAATAAAACTTTTCTTTCTTAAAATAGAGTTGTTTTGGTGCTTATAACCAAGAACCCCAAAAGAAATATGTGAATGCTTTTTACCTATTAAAAGCAATAGGTATTCACTGAAGGAGTTTAAGCTGATGAAATACATGATCCAATTGTATTAAAATAAGCCAAATAACCTGTTTTAAAAAACTAAAATTAGAAGTGTATTTTACAAATTAGAAGTGTATGGAAACAAATTGATTAAATATATTGATAGAATGTCTCAAAATTTCCCATAAATCTCAGAGAATTTTAGATATTAGAAAAACACAGTATAGTGATACTGTGTTCTCATTATGATGCTAACCTCAAATAATCCCAACTCAGGCATAATATATAGTCTCTCCAATCCTGAGAAATGGTTTTTATAATGGTGTGACTAAGGAAATATATTCTGAAAGCCCCACAGAACTACTTTTCTATTCACTGTTGATTTTGACAGTGTTTTCACAAGTTCTGGTTATATGTTTGGAACTCTATTTTTAAGGTAACAAAATAAGTTCTGAAAAAGCAAGACTGGATTTAACATCTAGCAAAACTGCCAATTGCTTTTCAATTTGTTAGTTGAAAAAAATATCTAGATAGTAAATTGAAAGTTTTTATATCTATCATTGAAAAGTGGTATTTGTCTCCAGACTAAGATAGAAGTTTGTGATGCAGAAACCTAAGAAAATTTTTATTTACAATGGCTCACTCTCAGTACCTATCTCTTAGAAGTGAGACAGTACATCAATACATATTGCCAATTCTGTCTTTTATTGTTTCCATAATTGTCAGACTCCTTGTCAGATTTTTAATATCTGAAAATAATCAAAGCAAGATAGCAGTTTCACCTATTATACTTGAAAATTTCAGCAAGAGTTCCTTGTTATTTCTATATATTGAGCCCTTCCTCGAGAATCTAGGTCTAGATGTTATCACATAAAACCAACAATAATTTTTAGGTTTTAGGGTTCCCAAGATAATAAAAGAATACGCAGATAATAGAGTACAAGGAAGATAAATTTCTTTTAGGCCATATAAAAGACAGAAACTATGCTTATAATGCTTGGTTCTTCTTTTTTGTAGAAGAGTTGGATATATTCATTTTTATGTGTGTATGTTTATTGTGATTTGCTATTATGGGTTTTTTTTTCAATCATCCCAATTGCAATGATTTCTCCTTTCTAAGTGAACAGAGAATATTAATAAATCTAGGGCCATTGTTCCTAAGTGAGTTTTGCCAGAAGGTCAGTGCGTTTTTTTCTGTAAAAATACATTTACATGTTTGCACTAAGGAAGGATGAGTTAACATATGCAAATCCTATGGGGATTTTTTTGGGTTTTTTTTGTAGATCTTGCTGCAGGACCCTGTTGTCTTAATCTACTTAAAGTGAGGTTTGTCCCTTTGTTTCACGTCTAATAAGATTGCTAAGCAAGGACCTTTGTCTAGCAAGTACTGTTGGGAATAAAATCTAGGGATGCTGTGAATAAATTTGGGTCATTAACATAACCTAGTCATGCTATAAATTTTTATCATAACCTCTCTTCAGTGATGAGTGGAATGGTCTGAGGTCTGCCTGCTGAGGTATAACTGTAAGCTAGAGGATACCTCAGTTTGCCCCTGTACACTCAGGCCTGACAGCTAAGATGCTCAGGACCACTTAGACCTTGAAGGTGTCGACTATCAGAAAGAGGCCTGAAAACAATCATGGAATAACTAAGTATGGTCTGGATATTACTTTGAGCAGAAAGAAGTAGTTTGGAGGCCCCCAAACAATGAATTGACAGTGTCTATTTAGAATCCAGTAATAAGCACTTGAAATATAAGCACTTAAGGTGATTTTAATACTTTTTACTATATTTCTCCAATAGTGAATATGAAAGGACTGGGCTTTTATTGTTTGTGTTGGGAATTTTATTGTTCTCATTAATTTCACCATCTGTCTACATTCGTGTTGTGTGATTATTACATGGACAAGAATGTAACAATGAAAAGAACAAGCATTAATTCAACTAAGGTTATCTTTGAAGTCTGTCGACTGTACATTGTCTTAGTCTCCTAATAAGGAGATAATATGGTTTATAATTATATTGTTTAGTTACCTAAAGAACAGGAAGATCTAAACATATGGCTCAAACTCACAATTAGATGATTCCTTGCAGTGAGCTCAGTAATCCTTGATAATTTTATACAAAGTGACATTTGGCTAAACCTGTGACAAGGAAAAAAGCAAATTTTCTTTGGAAAATAAGTGAATAATCTCCTAGAATCTAGAAACTGGGAAAAATAGGAAGTACAGGCTAAAAATTAAGACTTTCTGTCTGCATATCAGCTCATAAGTTTTATAGCACTTGCCTTCCTCCAGATTTTCAGCAAGCCTATAATCTACAACAGCCCTTAGATCCCATTCACTTTGCCTTATGCACTTGTTTATTTTTCTTGAAAATTCCCCAGACATTTTTCTTAACAGGTGATTTTTCAATGAAATGTCATTTTGGTTTTTTGTGAGTATCCTTAGTGGCATGTACCAAATGACTCATTTCATTTGTGACCAGAGCCAAATTCAAATTTAATTTTCCAGAGGGGACAAGTTAATGTATAACCTATTGTGCCACCTGGCATCCTAAATTCAATTTCCTGAACTGTTTTCACTGAGAACAGAATCGGGTTTATTGTTTTGTAAAGACATTTCCAGCTGTCAGCTGTGACTTCAGTCACTTTTTTAGTTATATAATTAACCCATTTGTTATAATTAATAAGTAATAAATACTCAGAATTCTAAATTTTGAAAATGAAAATTTGGGTTATTTAGATCTATGGAACTGCCGTGGCCTATATTCTGAACTAGAGAAATACTAAAACCTCTTAATTGAACTTCCATTTTTCATCCTATACTGAGTTTTGTGCCTCATGAATACTATCCTAAATTGTTCTTTTGAGGTTCAAACCCAAACCAATTTAATTCCAAAGCTCATATATTTTTCTATTACACGATGTTTGAGTTAAAGGTGTTTTTTTGATGTTTATAGAAAGCATGAACATTATAAAGTTAAAAATAGGAAGAAGAATTTTCAGACCACTTCAAAATGGCATGTAGATACAAAGTCGTAATAGTATTGTATGTTAAAAAAGTGAGACTTAATAAAGTTTCTTTACATAAAGATTTCTGAGTTATTAAGGCCACTTGCTGTTCATAGTAGCCTGGTATGTTACCAAAAGACTCTAATTATAATATATAATATGTGTCTTGTAACTCACCAGTTTACATTCTAGCAGCAGCTTGCTCATTTATGTCCAAATATTCAAGATTGTTCTATATGTTTGACTAAACCCTGAATGAGCCATTTTAAATAGTAAACAACATATTTTACACTGCATTATTTTGAAAAAAAAATAAGATGAGAATTTATGAATTAAATGATATTTTGTTCTTTATTCTTATTTTAGAATCAGTTATTCCCTTTCTTATTCTTCATCTAAAACTACAGACCCTGACTTTAAATTCCAGGCCCACAATCTCTTAGCTGAATAACTTTGGGAAGTAGTGTAACCTCTCTGGGTTATAGTTATACAATGGGAATAATAATAATAATAGTAATGACCTCATTTGGTAATTAGGAGCATTAGGCAATTTTTATTTATGTAAAGACTTCAAACAATATCTGAGTACTTAAAAAACATCATGTACTATTATTAGTTGTTAAAGTTTTCATATTACAGTGCCTTAGCATATTAGCTAATCTATCAATCTCTAATGCTCAATTCTCAATCACTACTATGTTTTTTCTTCCGTTTTACCTCATTTCTTCTGAGCACAGGTAATAAATAATAATACCAAAATATACCAAATAATAATACCAAATATACCAATAATAATATACCAATACCCATATACCAATAATACCAAAATATTTGCAAAATATTTTGAAATAAGGAAAATACATGATGTCTTCATCCAAAAACATGTTCTAGAAATACTTGAGGTGTTTCTTCTCAGTCTTTTCCCCCCTAGGTATAATTTACACTGTGATGATCGTATTGCATATAAAATTCTAGTTCCTGTTTATTAATATAATGTTACCAAAGAAATCTCTTTACTATAAAATATACATCATGTTAATGGTTTAAGTTATGAATATATACTAGGTTATTCAACAGTCTTTCTATTGTGAATCATTTAGTTGACTTTCATCTCTCTCTCTCTCTTATTTTTATCATCATAGCTAGTGCTATGGTTTGTTCATTCACCAAGTAAGAGTCCTTTCTAGCCAGAGGAAACAGTAGGGACCAAAGGAGGCAGAATCCCTACCTTTGTGGAGCTAATGTCCTAGCTGGGAAAGGAGCAATAAACAGATAACTCTACATACATTTAAAGGAATGATGTGTACTTTAAAGAACACTAAGACAAGATATGGGTATAAATATTGATGGGGAAGTTCTCTTTAAGACAAACTGAATTTGCAAAGCCTCTCTGAGGATATATTTGAATAGAAGCCTAAATGAAATGATGATTAAATTATAAAGTTTAGTGCATAAAACTTTTTATTGCAGGTCTTTTTGAATATTTTTAGTTTTATATGGGGAAGGGAAGGAAAATCAATAAACTAAAATACCTAAATAATTTCATGTCACATCCTAAAGTCACTCCCCAGCAAGCATTTAGCATAAAGAATTTATAACATTATTCCTTATTAACAGTAGCAAAATAAGCATATTTAACTCACTGGTTGACATATGAGAGGTTTGAAGTATGACTCAGAGAGTTACATGATTACTCAGGCCAGTTTTCTTGTCTGGTAGGTTAGAGATCATGGATCTAAAAACCAATTTTGGTTATATATTTGTTAGCAAAATCCTCATAATCTGTTTATAAAAGAAAATCAACATGTGCATCTCTTTGGGTTCAAATTATTGGCAACAGCATACCTCTATATTTTTATACTTATAAAACAATCCAAATTCTCCTGTGGAATTCCAATAGAGAGAAACCTATTATATTCAACAATATGTAACCTGCAAAGGATTTCTGAAAGTCAGGGTGCATGTTGGAGATTGCCTTTGCTTAGACCTTTACATAATCACTTACAGTCAGCCTTCCTGGAGAAGTTCCCATATTTAGCTTTTTGATCATAATGCAGTAGGACAAATGTCAGGAAATACATTCCCATAAAGTGAAATAAATCTTGTTCTTTAACCCAGAAATGACTATAAACATTACCTTCATGGAAATTTCACTCATTTGCATATTTTCAGCTTCTGTAAGGAGAACAGAACGAATAATAATTAGGTGGTGGTATTTTTAATTGAGGACAAGACTAAACCTTACTTATCAGATTCTCACATAGTGCAGGCTAATTTTGGTCTGTATACTATAGTGAAAACATGACACATTGACCTCAAAGCATTTGAGGGCTGTTTAATTTTCTTTCACTGAAAGGAAAAATAAAATAGATTTTGGTAAGTTGTCTTGATGAGAAAAATTCATACAATATTTACATATCTTTTTTTGTAGCATGTTTATATATTTTGAGATCAAACAGCATTTTTCCTTTAGTTTTCTTTTTAAATAATATAGCATTGTAAGTTTCAATCTCACATAGATGGGAAGATTCAGAGCTTAAAACAACTAAACAAAGACTTAGGTACATGTACAAGCCTCAAATTGGAAACACATCAGATTCAAGAATGGAAAATGGTGAGTAAAAAAAGGGAAGGAAAACAATGAAATGAGAACAGACCTAGAAACGATAGAGGAGAATTATGTTAAGAACGGGCAGAAAAGTGTCAGAAGTACCATGAGGAGGAAAACACAGAGAGAGAAGTAGAAGAAGAGACATAAATACTGAATAGAAAGAAGTAACAAGGCAACAGGGAAAGGAAGAGAAAAATAAATGTCAGTAGAGAGGATTATCTCAGTCCTCCAAAAACAAAAAAATCAGAAATGACAAAGAGGGGAAGTAAAAAGAAAGCTAGAAGAACAGGCAAAAGAAAAAGAAATTCCAAGTTAAGATTCTTTTGACTGAAAGTTATACACTCACCACAACTATGTTGCAATTAATTAATTAAGAAGAAAATATCTCATAAAGATACAAAAGTATCTCAGAGAACACAAGACATGGAAGTTCAAGCAGGTTTTCCCAAGGACTAGCACCCGAAACTGGAAAGCTGACAGTGTCAAGGGCTCTTTCTTCCATTCTTCCCTTTTTTCATTCTTTGCTTTCTGCAGACTGGTTTCTGGTTAGAAGTTTGGTTTTCTTGCAGCTTCCACTTTCTCATCTACTCAGTATAATCAGCATCAGAGACTGGCTAGGATTTCTGAATTTTAATCTCAAATTATCATAGGAGTTTGTTTAACCCAATTGGATCAAGGATCTACCCCTAGTATAATAGGTTTAATCAGCCTTCACCAGGGAATGATAATTAAATTGAGATTAGTCAGTCTTCTCACTATGAATTGTGGAACAATTCTCAGGAAAGGAAGCAGTGGGATAGGTTGAAAAGTTCAAAGATATCAACTTCTTAGAAATAAAGAAGATTAACTAAAGGAGTGATGGAAAAAGAACACTTATAGGTCAGTAAAGTAAAAGGAATATTGAAAGGAAAGCAAACAGAGGAAGAGAGAGTAGTAGAGATGATTACTATGTTAAAGAAGAATCAACCCAATACAATTATAGTACTTCATATTGGTTCCAGCATTTACAAAAGTTTCATAACACCCCAAAAAATGGTTTCTAGCTCTACATTTATAGGGAGAATGGAATATCTTCTCTTGAGTTCACATAATTTGTCCTTTATGACTGACATCTCTTGAGGGCAAGGATTGACTCTTTTTTTAAGAAGTTTATTGTGGTAAAAACAATTTAACAAGAGATCTGTCCTCTTAATAGACTTTTACATGTATAATACAGTACATGTAAAGTATTGATTACAGGCACAATGTTGAATAGCAAATCTCTAGAACTTATTCAACTTGAATAACTGAAACCATATACCCCTTAGTTAGCAACTCCCCAATTATTCATCCCTTCAGCCTTTGGCAACCACCATTCTTCTCTTGCTTCTATGAATTTGACTATTTTAGATACCTCATGTAAGTGAAATCATGCGGTATTTGTCCTTCTGTGACTGACTTATTTCACTTAGCATAATGGCCTCAAGGTTCATCCATGCTGTCACATATTGCAGGATTTCTTTTTAAAGTTGAATAATATTCATTGAATGTATGTATATACCACATTTTGTTTATTCATTCATCTGTTGATGGACACCTAGATTGTTTGCACATGTTGACTATTGTAATAGTGCTGCAATTAACATAGGAGTACTAATATCTCTTCAGGATACTGATTTCAATTATTTTAGATAAGTACCCAGAAGTAGGATTGCCGGATAATATGGTAGTTCTATTTTTAACTTTTTAAGGACGTTCCATACTGTTTTCCATAGAAGTTGTATTATTTTGAATTCCCATCAAAAGTGTAGAGGGTTCCAATTTCTTCATATCCTCATCAACACTTTTTGTCTTTTTTTTTTTTGGAGGGGAGAATAATAGCCATCCCAACAAATGTGAGGTAATAACTCATTGTGGTTTCAATTTGCATTTCCCTGATAATTAGTGATGTTGAGCATCTTTTCATATGTCTGTTGGCCATCTGTATATCTTCTTCAGAGAAATGTATTTTCAAATCTTTAGTCTATTTTTAAATCAGGTTATTAGGTTATTAATATTGCTGTTGAGTTGCAGGAGTTGACTATATATTTTAGAAACTAATCCCTTATCAGATATATGGTTTGCAAATATTTTCTCCCATTATATAGGTTACCTTTTTGTTTTGTTTATTGTTTTCATTGCTCTGCATCTTTTTAGTTTGATATAGTCTCACTTGTCTATTTTTGCTTTTGTTGCCTGTACTTTTAGTATCATATCAAACACATAATTGCCAAGACCAATGTCATGAAGCTTTTTTCTGTTATTTCTTTTAGGAATTTTACAGTTTCAGGTCTTATATTTAAGTCTTTAATTCATTTTAAGTTGATTTGGGGGTATGGTGTAATATATAGATCCAATTTTATTCTTTTCATGTGGCTTTCCAGTTTTCCCAACACCTTTGTTGAATAGACTATCATTTCCCCATTTTGTATTCTTGGTACCCTTGTTGAAGATCAGTTGGCCATATATGTGTGGGTTTATTTCTGGGATCGCTATTCTGTTCCATTGGTCTATATGTCCTTTTGCCAGTACCATACAGTTTAATTACTGTAGCTTTGTAATATAGTTTGAAATCAGAAAGTGAGATGCCTCCAGCATTGTTGTTCTTTCTTAAGATTGTTTTGGCTATTTTGGTTCCTTTGTTTTTCCATGTTAATTTAAGAATTGTTTTTTCTTTTTCTGTAAAAGAATTCCATTGGGATTTTGATAGATATTGCATTGAATCTGTAGATTGCTTTGAATAGTATGAACATCTTAACAATATTATCTTCCAGTCCCTGAACATGAGATGTCTTTCCATTTGTTTGTATTTTCTCTAATTTCTTTATCAATGTTTTGTAGTTTCAGTGTACAACTCTTTCACTTCCTTTTGTTTATTTTTAGGTATTTTATTATTTTAAAGCTATTGTAAATGGTACTGTTTCCCTAATTTACTTTTCAGATAATTCACTGTTAGTGTATTATCACAACTGATTTTTGTATGGAAACACACTGATTTTTTTGGTTGTTGTTGATTTTGTATCCTGCAACTTAACTGAATATAGTTATTAGTTATAATAGGGGTCTTTTTGAAGTCTTTAAGGTTTTCTATATATAAGATTATGTCATCTGCAAAAAGGGGTGATTTTACTTCTTTTTTTCTGATTTGGGTGCCTTACATTTCTACTTGGTCTGGATAGGACATCTAGTACAGTGCTGAATAGAATTGCCTAGAGTGGGCACCCTTGCCTGTGCCTGATCTTAGAGGAACAAGTTTGTTTTTCACCAGTAAGTATGACAATGACTATGGGCTCTTCATATATGGCCTTTATTATTTTGAGGTAATTTCCTTCTGTTCCTAGTTTGTTGAGTGTTTATGATGAAAAAGTGTTGAATTTCGTAAAACATTTTATCTGTTGACAATATCATGTCATTTTTATCTTTCTATCTTTATTAATGTGGTATATCACATTAATTGATATTCATATGTTGAATCATCCTTGCATCCCAGGGATAAATCCCACTAGGTCCTGGTGTATGAAATTTTTAATATGCTTTTAATTTGGTTTGCTGCAATTTTATTGAAGATTTTTGCATCCTTGCATTTATCGGTGATACTGGCCTGTAATTTTCTTATGTTTTGTTGTCTTTATCTGGCTTTAGTACCAAGGTACTGCTGGCCTCATGATATGGGTTTGGAAGTATTTGCCCCTCTTTAATTTTTTGGAAGAGTTTGAAAAGGGTTAGCCTTAATTCTTATAGAATTCACCAGTGGAGTGTTCTGGTCCTGGGCTTTTCTTGTTGTAAGGTTTCTGATAACTTTTTCAATCTCATTGCTATCTATAGGTCTGTTTAGACTTTCTTTTTCTTCATGACTAAGTTCCAATAAGTTCTATATTTCTAGGGATTTATCCATTTCTTTTAAGTTATCCACTTTGTTGATGTATAACTGTTTATAATAGTCTTTTATGATCCTTTTTATTTCTGTGACATCAGTTGTAATCTCTTCTTTATAAGCAGGTTTAGGTTTACAGAAAAATTGTGCAGAGTACAGAGAATTCCTGTAAATTGCCTTCCCTCCCCTTCCTTCTAGTTTCCCTAATTATTAAGACCTTGCATTAATGTGGTCCATTTGCTACAATTGATGAGCCAATATTGATGCATTATTATCAACTAAAGTCTATAGTTTATATTAAGGTTCACTCTTGTTGTACATTCTATGGGTTGTGATAAATGTATACTGGCATGTATCCGCCATTATCATGTCATACAGAATAGTTTCATTGTCCTAAGAGTCCTTTGTTCTCCCCCTATTCATCTCTCCTCCATTCCAACCCCTGGCAATAACTGATCTTTTTACCTTCTCCATAGATTTGCCTTTTCCAGAATGCCATATAATTGAATTTATGCAGTATCTAGCCTTTCAAATTCACTTCTTTCACTTAGCAATATGCATTTATGATTTCCTCATGTCTTTAGTGGCGTGATGGGTCATTTTGTTTTATTCCTGAATGATATTCCATTGTATGATGTACTACAGTTTGTATATCTGTTCATCTATTGAAGGACATCTTCCAAATTTTGGAAATTATGAATAAAGCTGCAATAAATATTCATGTGTAAGGTTTTTGTGGACCTAAGTTTTCAACTCATTTTGGTAAAAACCAAGCAGCACAATTGCCCTTCTTTTTCAGTACAGTTTTTATACCTGGTAGTCCTACCTTGATAAATTATAATTTCTCCTTCATAGCTAAGTCCTGTGCCTGTGATCCTAATTTCTTTTTTTTTTCTTTTTTTTTTTTGCGGCACACGGGCCTCTCACTATTGTGGCCTCTCCCATTGCGGAGCACAGTCTCCGGACACGCAGGCTCAGCGGCCATGGCTCACGGGCCCAGCCGCTCCGCGGCATGTGGGATCTTCCCGGACCGGGGCACGAACCTGTGTCCCCTGCATCGGCAGGTGGACTCTCAACCACTGCACGACCAGGGAAGCCCCTAATTTCTTTTTTTAACACATTAAAATATGGATATTTTACTGAAGATTTATCTCATGGGTAGATGGGGGAGAAAAGGTATAACATATAGCCCAGACTTAAAATCCTTATTAGACATATTCATTCTTTAATCCTCAAAGTTCTTAAAATGAGCAAACCACCTCTTCTTTTCATTTCTCATTTTACTTTTTTGAGTATTTCTTTCCTTAGGTTATCTAGCTAAAGTTTGTGAATATTGTTTATCTTTTCAAAAAATCAACTCTTTATTTTGTTGATTTTTTTTCTTTTATATTCTTTATTTATTTCTGCTCCAATCTTTTTTATTTCTTTCCTTCTGCCAATTTTGGACTCAGTTTTTTCTTCTTTATCTAGTTCTTTGAGGTGTAAAGTTAGGTTGTTTGTTTAAGATCTTTGTTTTTTTTCTTTTTTATTCTTTTAAAGGTTTATCACTAAAAACTTCCCTCTTGGTGCTGTTTTGGCTGCAACCCATAAATTTTGGTATGTTGTATTGTTTGGTTTTTTTTTTGCGGTACGCGGGCCTCTCACTGCTGTGGCCTCTCCCGTTGCGGAGCACAGGCTCCGGACGCGCAGACTCAGCAGCCATGGCTCATGGGCCCAGCCGCTCCACGGCATGTGGGATCTTCCCGGACCAGGGCATGAACCCGTGTCCCTTGCATCGGCAGGCAGACTCTCAACCACTGCGCCACCAGGGAAGCCCTGGTATGTTGTATTTTCACTTCATTTTCTCAGGATATTTTCTAATTTCTCCTTGATTTCTTCTTTGACCCATTGGTTGTTGAAAAGTATTGTTTAATTTCCACATGTTTTTTTGATTTTCCATTTTTCCCTCTGCTATTGATTTATCATTTCATTCCATTGTGTTTGGAAAAGGTACTTTGTATGATTTCAGTCTTACTGAATTTGATCAGACTTGTTTTGTGACAAACTAGTGACTTATCCTGAATAATGTTCCACATGTGATTGAGAAGATTGTTATTCTGATGAATGTTCTGTGTATGACTATTAAGTTCAGTTGGTCTATAGTGTTGTTCAAGTTTGCTGTTTCTCTGTTGATATTTTGTCTGGGTGTTTTATCCATTATTGAAATTGTGGTATTGAATTCTCCTACTATTACTGTGTTGCTCTGTATCCTCACTTTAATTCAGGAATATTTGCTAATGTATTTAGATGGGTACATATATATTTATAATGGTTATATCTTCCTGTTGAATTGACCCTTTTATCATTATTTAATATACTTTGTCCCTTACAATTTTTGACTTAAGTCTATTTTGTGTGATATAAGTGTAACTACCCCTGCTTTCTTTTGGTTTTTATTTGCATGGAATAAATTTTTCCATTCTTCTTTTTTTTTTTTCCAGCCTATGCATGTCCATAAATGTAAAGTGAGTCTCTCGTAGTCATCTGTATGTTCATTTTCTTTCCCAGATTTGGAAAGTTTTTGGTCATTGTTGCTTTGAATTAGATTTTGGTTGTTTCTCTCTATGTTCTTCTTCTGGGACTTACATAATGCATATATTGATCTTCTTTTTGGTATCCCATATATCCCTTAAACATTCTTCACTCTTTTTGCTTTTTGCTCCTCTGACTGGATACTTTCAAATAACCTGTCTTCAAGTTGCTAATTCTTTCTTCTGCTTGCTGTAGTTTGTTGTTGAACTCCTCTATTGAAATTTTCAGTTTAGTTGTTGTATTCTTAAGTTCCAAAATTACTGTTTGGCTATTTTTATAAATTTCTGTCTTTTTGTTGACATTCTCACTTTATTCATGCATTACTCTCCTGAGCATTTTTAGCATTCTTATAATAATTATTTTAATTCTCTGTCAGGTGATTCATATATCTTCACTTCATTAGGGCTAGTTCTGGAATTTTACCTTGCTCCATTTTTTAAAATCATATTTCCATATTTCTTCATTTCCTTTAACTCATTGTGTTGTTAGCTACACAGAAGAAAAAGACCAGCTCTCTCAGTCTTTGCACATTGGCCTTGTACAAGAGATGATATTCACCAGTCAAGCCAGTTAGAGCTTCTGTAGTGCTCTCAAACATTTGTGTCAGTCCAAATCACCATTTTTGTTTTTAGGTGCCCCTAGACAGAAGTGACAGAAGTCAATCCCTTTGGTGGTAACTGGAGAAATTGTAACACTGAATGTGTGATCCAAATCTTTTCCTCCCTAGGGAGAAGCTTGGAGTTAGGGTGGCTTTTTCTTTCTCCCCACTAGCTCTGTGTTAGGCTTGAGTAGCTGTGCTGAGTGCATGAATTTTAGTTTAAATTGCTGCCTTGGTTCTCTGTGGTCCCAGGAGTCTAGCATATGTTGATCCTGTCAAGCACTCTGCAAGAGATGAGATAGAAGCCAGTCCTGTGGGCAGCATGCAAAAAGTTGGGATACTATATGTGTGGTCTGATTCTTTCTCTCCTCATTGATAAGCTGGCAGCTGGGGGTTTCCTGTCAACAGCATGGCACTGTTTCAGGGAAGGGATTATGGCAAGAGGATGTCTCCAATTTTACTACCAGTTTTTTTTTGTACCTGGTTTTTGTACTTGTCCAGACTGCAGGAGCCCCTCAACTAGTTTCTGGATTTCTCACAAAGGGAATTTATCTGTGTATTTCTGTTGAATTTGTATGCTGGTGGTGGGTGAGTCCAGGGGTTCCTCTTCTGCCTTCTTGCTGATGTCACTTAAGTCTTATTTGTTTTTATGCTAGCACTTCACAGAATGCCAAGCACTTAATCAATGCTTATGGATTGATGATAGGAAATCATATACTATTGCCTTTTGTGCTGTTAGCTGATTCATTGAATGATATACTCATTCAAAAAATAATTGAGTTTCTCCTGTTTACTAATCATTTTTTTCCTAAATATGAAATATTCACCACTGGAAAGATGAAGATAAAATGGCTTACTTGACACACTCAACGCATAAAATGCTCTAGGTTAGATTCCTTGATGAAACCAAATAAAGAGTGTCCTTCTTTACTGCCTGTGTCCTAGATGAATTGGGAGGCAAGATAACAGGCCAGCAGATGGAGAACCAAAGTATCTCCTTTACTGCTGATAAAGGTTAGGAGGAAGGACATAATGGAGGAATCAAAATTGCTTTGCTCACTGAACCCATAGAAATAGAGAGATATACCAACTGGGAAGTTTGCATTGAGCCAGCCACCCCTACAAAAGAGTCTGCCACCAGAGGAATAAGGACAAAATGTGATATCTTATGAACACATTCAGAAGGAAGGAAACAGGAATGGTTTACCCCTACAGTACTTCAAATTAGTGTATACAAGTCTAAGTTATAATGAGTGAGATGCATTATCTAACACTGAAGTCAAAATATCAATGAATTACAAGAAAAAAATAAATGAGAACCAAAAATTTTACTAAATTTTGTCTTAGATAAAGATTTAATTTCACTCATTAATGATACTGATTTCTGCTTGTAATTAATACATCATTAGAGTTTTTATTTCTTAATGACAGCACCTAAGGCTGTGGTTATAATTCTCCTACATTAGTGGAAGCTATCCAATGGCCAATGGCATTCTATTAGATTTTCTCAGTTAAATTAATATGATGGACTTTTAATGGATGTTTTAATAAACATGATCAAGAATATTGTGAAATCACAGTCACTCTCAATGACATTTTTGACTTTGTGTAGTAATAGAGTTTTCAGTCATTGATTCTGGTCCTCTGAGAAACAATTCAAAATGAATTATTAATATATTTTTCTAGTGTTAGTAAGAAAAGTGACAAAGGGAACATAGACTAGACCAGATTTAACAAGATTTTTTTAAAGATAAGCTATTTAATTAGCTAATCTAAAGTTTTCGTTTCATGTCATTGTGATTATCCAGGTCTGTGACCTTTCCAAATAGAATACAGGTAGAAGGGGTGAGATTTGATTTGGGATTGAAAGAGTAATAGATAGGCCATCTATGCTTATTTATAAATTTCCTGTCTTAGGGTCATGTGTTCAGATCACTCACAAAGACAGATTTTGAGCTTAGCTTAACCTAACTCAAAACAGTGTTTCCTCCAAGATATAGATTCTTAAAACCTTCAAGTCCAATGGGTGGCTATTTCTCTTCACTCTGTGAAAACACACATTTAAAGAGAAAGCTGCTAAGTTGCATGCTGAGATTCTCCTAGGACATATTTTAAAGAAATTTTTGCAGGTGGTTGAGAGTTGTCCTCTATGTATCTGTGGTAAGGGAATGAAAATTGCTTACTCTGGGAACATTGACTCTATCATTCTTAAATTATCTGTGTACTACTTAAATAGTTTACATTGATATAGGGATAGAAAGGCTCACGGTTATGTTTCCATCCTGCCACCATCATTGCCTATAAACACTGGGTACTCGGTGCAAGCAAAGCAAATTGTGTCATATTTTTTGTTTTAAATTTTCATTACATTTTTATTGCTTATGTAACAATATTGTTACTAAAGAAAAAATAAAGTATACATATAAAAGATAAGAAAGAATTTAGGAGAATTATTCCTGTAACCTAGCATTTAAATATAAAGCCTATTAATATTTTAATATTAATGACCATTCAGATATATTTATATGAGTATATGTGTTTTTCTTTGTTTTATTTTTCCTCAAACACTCATGTAGTTATTCTCCAATACATTAAAAATCTTATATTTTCTAATTGAATACAAATAGTATAGAAAATTAGAAAAGAAAGAAAAATATAATAAATTGGAATTACTATAAATCATTGCTCTATTTTTATAATTCTTAAATAATTTACAATATCAATATCTTCCACTTTAGGTTATACTAATATTTTATTAAGTGAAATAATGTATTAAAAGTACATAGTATCATCACTTAATAATGCTAAGTTGTAAATTTACTATTGCTGCTAGATGATTAAATACTGAAGCTCTGTTTATTTGGGAGCCTAAATAAAAAGTGCACAGTTTCAAGTATCATAATCACACAGAATTTTATTTTCTATGAAATGAGGTGGAAATAGAAGTTAATCGTATTATTGATATCATTTTAAAACTCTGACACATACCGGAAAGGCATTTATGTGAAATGTGCAGTGAAGAAATGAGAAAGTTTATCAATATTTTTAACAACAGAAGTTTCTCTAGTGTACAAAGAAAAACAACTTGTTAAAGAACATGCCTGAAAATCTTACACTAGGAAATACTTTCATAATGACTTTGAATTGGAAAACTTTCTACAATCCATTGGAATGAAAGCAAGAGAAGTGAACTCCAGCAGTAGTGTATGTTTGAGAGCAATGAAATCTCTTCAGTACAAACATTCATATGCATTTTGAAAGACTATAGAAAAGACATTATTGTCATGCTTTAAAAATGAACCTATAGTTACACAGGGAAATTGGCATATGTATGTTCCTCCATCTTTTCCTGAATCTTGCCGAATACAAAATTCCCATCTCTATCGTCCTGTAAAGCTGGAACCTATAAATCTAGAGAATTTGCAACAGTTTAAGTTAAAAATGACTTTAAAACAACCCAGAAGCAAATGTTCTAAACTGACTTGGATTTAGGAGCTACTTAGCTGTAGTCAGAGCTTGCACAGGTGCTGGACCCTACAATTCTGAAAGCACATAGAAAATTTAGAGGACTCTGTGATTAAGGGATTTTAAGAGGAAGCTAAAGAAACAGAGTTATAATGTAAAACAAACAAACAAAAAAACAAAAACAGAATAAAAAGACCTCAGTGTTCCTCCTCAGACTTAATTGTTTAATATCGTAGAGACTGAAGGAATACACTGATATTTTATTGAGGAGGGGCATCTCTACTGTGATTCCTGAAAATGGCTCAGGTTTAACTACAGGGTCAGAGGAGTTAGATTCAGTATAAAAATGAATCAGTAAATTTCCTATGTAGATGCTAAAGTGCAAACAGCTCTCTTAACGAAAAAACTTCAGGCCAGCTCCTCATCAATATTCAGTTAGAATGCATATTCCAGAAGTATTCCTTGATCCCTCTTAAACATACTACACACAGCCATCAAAAGTGACTTTCTTAACACATAAAACATATAGTGTCATTCTCTTATCTCACTCTCTCCCTCTTGGCACATGGGATCATCTGTATTTTTTTCACTGATTTTTAAAATGTGGCAAAATATATATAACAACATAAACATATAACATAACATTCACCATCTTAACCACTTTAAAGTGTACAATTCAGTGGCACTTAGTACCTTCACAATGTTATTCAATCATTTCCACTATTTAGTTCCCGAAAGTTTTCATTGCTCTGAAAGGAAACCCTATACTTATTAAGCTGTAACTCTCTACTCATCTCTCTCCTCAGCCTCCGGCAATGACTAATGTGCTTTGTATCTGTATGGATTTAAGTATTCTGGATATTTCATATAAATAGCATCATAAAATATGTGGCCTTTTCTGTCTAGTTTCTTTCACTTAGCCTAATGTCTTCAAGGTTTATTCATGTCACAGCATATATCAGTACTATAATACTTTTCATGGATGAACAATATTCCATTGTATGTATATACCACAATATTCATTCATCAGTTGATGGAAATGCAAATCAGTTGAGTTGTATGCACATCTTGGCAATTGTGAATAATGCTGCTTTGAATAGTTTTGTGCAAGTCTTTATTTGAATATCTGTGCTCAATGTGGAATTGCCGGGTCATATGTTTTACCTATGAGAAACTGACAAACTGTTTCCACAGCAGATGCACCATTTGATATTTCCCCCAGAAGTGTGAAGGTTAAAACTTTTCCACACTCTTGCCAACGCTTATTATCACTTTTTTTTTTTATGATAGCCATCCTAATGGGTATGAAGTGGTGTGTCATTGTGGTTTTTAATTTCCTAAATGACCGATGATATTGAAGACTTCTCATGTGCTTTTTGGCAGTTTGTATATCTTCTTTGGAAAAATGTCCATTGAATTTTTTTTTTTTTTTTTTTTTTTTTGTATGCGGGTCTCTCACTGTTGTGGCCTCTCCCGTTGCCGAGCACAGGCTCCGGACGTGCAGGCTCAGTGGGCATGGCTCACGGGCCCAGCCGCTCCACGGCATGTGGGATCTTCCTGAACCGGGGCATGAACCCATGTCCCCTGCATCGGCAGGTGGACTCTCAACCACTGTGCCACCAGGGAAGCCCTGTCCATTGAATTTTTTTGTCCATATTTTAATTGGGTTGCTTGTCTTTTTGTTGGTAAGTTGTAAATATTGTTTATATATTTTGGATACTAAACACCCTGATCAGATACATGATTTGAAAATATTTTCTACCCATTTGTGGGTTGTCTTAACTCTCTTGATAGTGTCTTTTAATGCACAAAACTTTAAATTTTGAGAAAATCTGATTTATCTGTTATCTTTTGTTGTTTATGCTTTTTTTGTTGTAACTAAGAAATTATTGGCAAGTCCAAGGTCATGAAAATTTACCTCTTTTCTTCTAAGAGATTTAGCTCTTAACGTTAGGCCTTTGAAACATTTTGAGTTAATTTATATATGGTGGGAGGTAAAGGTACAACTTCATTCTTCTGCAAATGGCTATACAGCTGTCCCAGCACCATTCATTGAAAAGACTGTCCTTTCTCTTATTGAATGGTCTTGGCACCCTTGTCAAAAATTAGTTGGCCATAGGTATTTAATTTATTTCTGTACTCTCAAGTCTGTTTCATTGGTTTATATGTTACCCTTATGCCAGTGCAATTGTTTTGATTACTGTAGCTTTGTAGTTAGTTTTGCAGTCAGGAAGTATGATTACTATTTTGGCTGTTCAGGGTTCCTTGCAGTCCCACGATAATTTTACGGTCAGGTTTTCCTTTCTGCAATATGGTCATTGGACTTTGATAAAGATTTCATTGATTCTATAGATCACTTTGGGAAGTACTGCCATTTTAACAAAATTAAATCTTCCAATTCATGAACATGAGACGCCTTTCCATTTATTTAAGTCTTTTCTATTTTTCAGCAAAGTTTATCATTTCCGATGTGCGAGTTTTCTAATCTTTGTTAAAATTATTCCTAAGAATTTTATTCTTTTTGATACTTTTATAAATGGAATTGTTTGCTAAATTTTTTGATTGTTCATTGATAATGTATAGAAATACAAATAATATTTGTGTGTTTATATAGTATCTTCCAACTTTTGTTGAATTTGTTTATTCTTTTTAAAATTTAATATAATTAATTAATTTTTATACAGCAGGTTCTTATTAGTTATCTATTTTACACATAATAGTGTATATATGTCGATCCCAATCTGCCAGTTCATCCCACCACCACCAACCGCACCCACCCCACCCCTTTTTCCCCTTGGCATCCATATATTTATTCTCTGCATCTGTGTCACTATCTCTGCTTTGCAAACCAGTTCATCTCTAACATTTTTCTAGATTCTACATATATGTGTTAATATAGGATATTTGTTTTTCTCTTTCTGACTTACTTCACTCTGTATGACAGTCTCTAGGTCCATCCACATCTCGACAAATGACCCAATTTCATTCCTTTTTATGGCTGAGTAATATTCCATTGTATATATGTACCACAGCTTCTTTTTCCATCTTCTTTATTCATCTGTCCATGGGCATTTAGGTTGCTTCCATGACCTGGCTATTGTGAATAGTGCTGCAATGACCATTGGCGTGCATGTGTCTTTTTGAATTATGGTTTCTCTGGGTATATGCTGAGTAGTGGGATTGCTGGGTCATGTGGTAATTCTGTTTTTAGTTTTTTAAGGAACCTCCATACTGTTCTCCATAGTGGCTCTATCAATTTACATTCCCACCAATAGTACAAGACGGTTCCCTTTTCTCTACAACCCCTCTAGCATTTGCTGTTTGTAGATTTTCTTATGATCCCCATTCTAACTGGTGTGAGGTGATACCTCATTGTAGTTTTGATTTCTCTAATAATTAGTGATGTTGAGCAGCTTTTCATGTGTCTCTTGGCCATCTGTCTGTCTTCTTTGGAGAAATGTCTATTTAGGTCTCCTGCCCATTTTTGGATTCGGTTGATGGGTTTTTTTAATATTGAGCTGCATGAGCTGTTTAAATATTTTGCAGATAAATCCTTTGTCCATGATTCATTTACAAATATTTTCTCCCATCCTGAGGGTTGTCTTTCCATCTTGTTTGTAGTTTCCTTTGCTGTGCAAAAGCTTTTAAGTTTCATTAGGTCCCATTTGTTTATTTTTGGTTTTATTTCCATTTCTCTAGGAGGTAGGTCAAAAAGATCTTGCTGTGATTTATGTCATTGAGTGTTCTGCCTATGTTTTCCCCTAAGAGTTTGATAGTGTCTGGCCTTTCATTTAGGTCTTTAATCCATTTTGAGTTTATTTTTGTGTATGGTGTTAGGAAGTGTTCTAATTTCATTCTTTTACATGTAGCTGTCCAGTTTTCCCAGCACCACTTATTGAAGAGGCTATCTTTTCTCCATTGTATATCCTTGCCTCCTTTGTCATAGATTAGTTGACCATAGGTGCGTGGGTTTATCTCTGGGCTTTCTCTCCTTTCTATTGATCTATATTTCTGTTTTTGTACCAGTACCATATTGTCTTGATTACTGTAGCTTTATAGTATAATCTGAAGTCAGGAAGTCTGATTCCTCCAGCTCTGTTATTTTCCCTCAAGATTGCTTTGGCTATTCGGGGTCTTTTGTGTCTCCATACAAATATTAATATTTTTTGTTCTAGTTCTGTAAAAAAATGCCATTGGTAATTTGATAGGGATTGCAGTGTATCTGTAGATTGCTTTGGGTAGTGTAGTCATTTTCACAATATTGAATCTTCCAATCCAAGAACATGGTATATCTCTCTGTTTGTGTCATCCTTGATTTCTTTCATCAGTATCTCATAATTTTCTGAATACAGGTCTTTTCCTCCTTCAGTAGGTTTATTCCTAGGTATTTTATTATTTTTGTTGCAATGGTGAATGGGATTGTTTCCTTAATTTCTCTTTCTGAACTTTCAATGTTAGTGTATAGGAATGCAAGAGATTTCTGTGCATTAATTTTGTATACTGCTACTTCACCAAATTCATTGATTAGCGCTAGTAGTTTTTTTGGTGGCATCTTTAGGATTCTCTATGTATAGTATCATGTCATCTGCAAACAGTGACAGTTTTACTTCTTCTTTTCCAATTTGTATTCTTTTTATTTCTTTTTCTTCTCTGATTGCCATGGCTAGGACTTCCAAAACTATGTTGAAAAATAGTGGCGAGAGTGGACATCGTTGTCTTGTTCCTGATCTTAGAGGAAACACTTTCAGTTTTTCACCATTGAGAATGATATTTGCTGTGGGTTTGTTGTATATGGCCTTTATTATGTTGAGGTAGGTTCCCTCTATCCCCACTTTCTGGAGAGTTTTTTTAATCATAAATGGGTGTTGAATTTTGTCAAAAGCTTTTTCTACATCTATGGAGGTGATCATATGGTTTTTGCTCTTCTATTTGTTAATATGGTGTATCACATCGATTGATTTGCATATATTGAAGAATCCTTGCCTCCCTGGGATAAATCCCACTTGATCATGGTGTATGGTCCTTTTAATGTGTTGTTGGATTCTATTTGCTAGTATTTTGTTGAGGATTTTTGCATCGATATTCATCAGTGATACTGGTCTGTAATTTTCTTTTTTTGTAGTATCTTTGTCTGCTTTTGTTATCAGGATGATGGTGACCTTGTAGAATGAGTTTGGGAGTGTTCCTCCTTATGAAATTTTTTGGAAGAGTTTGGAAAGGATGAGTGTTAGCTCTTCTCTAAATGTTTGATAGAATTCACCTGTGAAGCCATCTGGTCCTGGACTTTTGTTTGTTGCAAGATTTTTTTTTTGAATTTTATTTATTTTTATACAGCAGGTTCTTATTAGTTGTCTATTTTATACATATTAGTTTATATATGTCCATCGCAATCTGCCAGTTAATGCCACCACTACCACCCGCTTCCCCACCCTGTGGTGTCCATATGTTTGTTCTCTACGTCTTTGTCTCTATTTCTGCCTTGCAAACTGTTTCATCTGTACCATTTTTCTAGATTCCACATATATGCATTAATATACGGTATTTGTTTTTCTCTTTCTGACTTACTTCTTTCTGTATGACAGTCCCTAGGTCCACTCATGTCTCTACAAATGACCCAATTTCTTTCCTTTTTATGGCTGAGTAATATTCCATTGTATATATGTACCACATCTTCTTTATCCATTTGCCACAGTTGCAATTTCATTACTTGTGATTGGTCTGTTCATATTTTCTATTTCTTCCTGGTTCAGTCTTATACCTTTTTAAGAATTATACCTTCCTAAGAATTTGTCCATTTCTTCCAGGTTGTCCATTTTATTGGCATAGAGTTGCTTGTAGTAGTCTCTTATGATGCTTTGTATTTCTGCAGTGTCCATTGTAACTTCACCCTTTTCATTTCTAATTTTATTGATTTGAGTCCTCTCCAGCTTTTTCTTGAGCAGTCTGGCTACACTCTAATCTTTAGGTGTAAGGTTAGCTTTTATTGTTTTTTGTTGTTTTGTTTTGTTAAAAGGTAGCTTTTTAAAAATTTATTTATTTATTCATTTATTTTTGGCTGCTTTGAGTCTTTGTTGCTCTGTGCAGCCTTTCTCTAGTTGCAGAGAGTGGGGGCTACTCTTCGTTGAGGTGCATGGGCTTCTCATTGTGGTGTCTTCTCTTGTTGCGGAGCACGGGCTTTAGGCACTCGGGTTTCAGTAGTTGTGGCATTCAGGCTCAGTAGTTGTGGCACATGGGCTTAGTTGCTCCGTGCCATGTGGGATCTTCCTTGACCAGGACTGAAACCCATGTCCCCTGCATTGACAGGTGAATTCTTTTTTTTTTTTTTTTTTTGGTACGCAGGCCTCTCACTATTGTGGCCTCCCCGCTGCAGAGCACAGGCTCCGGACACGCAGGCTCAGCGGCCATGGCTCACGGGCCCAGCCGCTCCGCGGCATGTGGGATCCTCCCGGACCGGGGCACGAACCTGCGTCCCCCGCATTGGCAGGCGGACCCCCAACCCCTGCGCCACCAGGGAAGCCCGACAGGTGAATTCTTAACCACTGCACCACCAAGCAAGTCCCTAGATTGCTTATTTGAGACTTTCCTTCTCTATTGAGGTAGGATTCTATTGCTATAGACTTCCCTCTTAGAATTGTCATGTTTTCATTGTCATTTTTCTGTAGATATTTTTTGATTTCCTCTTTGATTTCTTCAGTGATCTCTTGGTTATTTAGTAATGTATTGCTTAGCCTCCATGTGTTTGTGTTTTTTTACGTTGTTTTCCCTGTAATTGATTTCTAATCTCATAGCATTGTGGTTGGAAAAGATGCTTGATATGATTTCAATTTTCTTAAATTTACTGAGGCTTGATTTGGGACCCAAGATGTGATATATCCTGGAGAATGTTCCATGTGCACTTGAGAAGAAAGTGTAATCTGCTGTTTTCGGATGGAATGTCCTATAAATATCAATGATATCTATCTGGTCTATTGTGTCATTTAAAGCTTGTGTTTTTTTATTAATTTTCTGTCTGGATGATCTGTCCATTGGTATAAGTGAGGTGTTAAAGTCCCCCACCATTATTTTGTTACTGTTGATTTCCTCTTTTATTGCTGTTAACATTGAGGTGCTCCACTGTTGGGTGCATATATATTTATAATTGTTGCATTTTCTTCTTGGATTGATCCCTTGATCATTATGTAGTGTCCTTTCTTGTCTATTTTATCTGATATGACTATTGCTACTCCAGCTTTCTTTTGATTTCCATTGGCATGGAATATCTTTTTCCATCCCCTCACTTTCAGTCTGTATGTGTCCCTAGGTCTGAGGTGGGTGTCTTGTAGACAGCATAAATATGTATCTTGTTTTTGTATCCATTCATCTAGTCTATGTCTTTTGGTTGGAGCATTTAAGCCATTCACATTTAAGGTAATTATCAATATGTATGTTCCTATTACCATTTTCTTAATTGTTTTGGGTCTGTTTTTGTAGGTCCTTTTCTTCTCTTGTGTTTCCCACTTAAAGAGGTTCCTTTACCGTTTGTTGTAGAGCTGGTTTGGTGGTTCTGAATTCTCTTAACTTTTGCTTGTCTATAAAGCTTTTGATTTCCCCATCGAATCTGAATGAGATCCTTTCCAGGTAGAGTAATCTTGGTTGTAGGTTCTTTCCTTTCATCACTTTAAGTATATCATGCCACTCCCTTCTGGCTTGTAGAGTTTCTGCTGAGAAATCAGCTTTTAACCTTATGGGAGCTCCCTTGTATGTTATTTGTCATTTTTCCTTTGTTGCTTTTAATACTTTTTTTGTCTTTAATTTTTGTCAGTTTGATTACTGTGTGTCTCAGCATATTTCTCCTTGGGTTTATCCTGCCTGGGATTCTTTGCACTTCCTGGACTTGGGTGGCTATTTCCTTTCCCATGTTAGGGAAATTTTCGACTATAATCTTTTCAAATATTTTCTCTGGTCCTTTCTCTCTCTATTCTCCTTCTGGGACCCCTATAATGCGATTGTTGATGCATTTAATTTTGTCCCAGATGTCTCTTAGGCTGTCTTCATTTCTTTTCATTCTTTTTTCTTTATTCTGTTCCACAGCAGTGAATCCCACCATTCTGTCTTCCAAGTCACCTATCCATTCTTCTGCCTCAGTTATTCTGCTATTGATTCCTTCTAGTATATTTTTCATTCCAGTTATTGTATTGTTCATCTCTGTTTGTTTGATATTTAATTCTTCTAGGTCTTTGTTAAACATTTCTTGTTAAACATTCTAGGTCTTTGTTAAACATTCTTTTTTCCGAGGTCCTGGATCATCTTCACTATCATTATTCTGAATTCTTTTTCTGGAAGGTTGCCTATCTCCACTTCATTTAGTTGTTTTTCTGGGATTTTGTCTTGTTCCTTCATCTAGTACATAGTCCTCTGCCTTTTCATGTTGTCTCTCTTCCTGTGTATGTGGCTTTCCTCCGACAGGCTGCAGGATTGTAGTTCTTCTTGCTTCTGCTGTCTGCCCTCTGAATTGGTTTATTCTTCTAATAGTTGTATTGTGCATTCTTTCAGATTTTCCATACATAAGATCCTGTTATCTGAGAATATAGTTTTTGTTATTTCTTCTTTTCCAGTTTGGATGACTTTTAGTTATTTTCCTTGCCTAATTTCTCTAGCTATAACTTCCAGTACAGTGTTCAATAGCAGTGCAAAAGTGGAATCACTTTCTTTTTCCTCATCTTAAGGGGAAAGCTTTCAGTATTTCATTATTGAGATGTGGGTTCTTCATAAATGCCCTTTATCTTGAGTAAGACCCCTTTATGTTGAGTAAGACCCCTTGTATTCCTAGTTTGTTGAATGTTATCATCATGAAATGGGGTTGGCTTTTGTGAAATGCTGTTTCTGCTCAATTGAGATGAACATTTTTTTTTTAACCTTCCATCATTAGTTGGTTATATTATATTGATTTTTGCATGTTTAGTTACTCTTGGATTTGTGGAATAAATCCCACTTGGTCATGGTGTTTAATCCTTTATATAGGCTATTAGATTCAGTTTGCTAGTGTATTATCCAGGATTTTTGCATCTATGTTCATAAGAGATATTGGTCAGTACTTTTCTTGTGATATCTTTGGCTTTTTGCCAGGCTAGCCTCAAAGAATGTGTGAAAATAGTGTTTCCTCCTCTTTTGATTTTCGAAAGAATTTGAGAAGGATTTGAGAGAATCCTTTAAAAATTTGGTAAAATTAACCAGTAAAGTGATCTGCTCTTGCACTTTTCTTTGTCGGCAGGTTTTGTTGGGATATTTCATGTGCTTTTAATTTTATGAACACTAATGATCTGAGCACTTTTTCATGTTCTTATTAGCCATTCACACTATGTGAATCATGTGTTGAACTCTTCCACCATTTTTTAATTGTTTAGCAGTCTTTATTATTGTGCTGTAAGAATTGTTAATATATCCTGGACACAAACAGGATATACGTTTGTGAATAATATTTCCCAATACGTGGCTTGCCTATTCAGTTTCTTAAGTTTCTTTTGAAGAGATTTTTAATGTTGATCAACTTTAATTTATATTTTCCTTTATAGTTATTAGTTTGTTCTAAGAGCCTAGGAATTCTTTAATTGTTCTGGATTTAAGTCCTTTGTCAGATATATGCATTACAAATGATTTCTCTCAGTTTGTGTTCTGTCTTTTCATTCTTTGAATGTTGTCTTTGATGGTCAGAAATTCTTAATCTAATGAAGTCCATTATGTCAGTCTTTCCATTAATGGCTAGCTATTTCTGTGTTGCATTTAAGAATTATTTGCCTACCTCAGGCTGATGAAGATGTTCTTCTATGCTTTATTCTAGAAGCTTTACTGTTTTTCTTTTCACATTTAGGTCTATGATCTATTTCCAATTATTCCATTGGATAAATGTATCTAATTGGTTTAATGTCATTTGTTGAAAATAAATCCTTTCCCCCACTGAATTAGCGATGTGCCTTTGGTACAGATCAGGTGACTATATATATGTGAGAGTGTTTCTGGACTCTACTTTCAGATCTGTTGGACTATTTGTCTATTCTTGTACCAGTAACGCACAGTTTTGAATATGAGGCTTTGTAATAAGTTTCATATCTACTATTGTAAGACTCTCAACTCTGTTAAATGTATTTGAGACTTTCACAGAAAGTATAAGCCTTTTTACCTCCATATAAATATTTAATCAGCTTGTCAGTTTACATTAAAATTGATATTGAATTTTATCTATAAATTTATATGGGAGATTTTGGCATCCTATTATTTATTTCTCCAATATAAGAATATGATATTTTTTCATTTATTTGTTTTCTTAAATTTTTCTCATCAATATTTATAATATTTAATGTGGACATCATAACCATATTTTCCTAGATTTATTTCTAGGTATTTAATATCCATTGATGTTATTGTAAATGATGTAATATTAAATATCACTTCTAATTATTTGTTTCTAATAGTTACAGAAATTAGTTTTGTATATTGATCATTTATGAAGAAAACTTGGTAAATTTATTTATTAATTCTAAGACTAGATTTTTTCATAGTTTCTGCATATAGAAACATGTAATTTGCAAATAATGATATTGATTTTTAAATTTCATATGTAATTTAAATTTCATATATATGATTTTAAAATTTCATAATATATAATCTTTCTCACATATTTCTGTGTCAGTGTGGTTAGATGAGAAGTCCATTTTCCAGAATCTTCTTCTATGTATAATGCCTAAATAGCGTTGGTCCAGAGGTACTTGTGTACGTATGGAAGACATAAGTGAAGCTGTATCTATTGTTCTCGGAAGGTCCTCATGCTTAGATGTGGTATCAGATAGAACCTGGCAGATTACATGTAACAGAAAGAACCTGGCAGTTTCTAGTTTGTTCTGTCTATTCCATGTCCAGTTCTTCTTCTCAATAATGCTCACAGACCCATAACCAGACCCTTGGCTGCAAACCTACAGAAATAATAAGTAGGCAACAACTTTCCATCAGTCTCTCCATAAACTTCATCTGTTAAATCCTTCTGAAATCCTAAGCTTGTAATTATAAAGGATAAGTAACTTAAACCACTAACAAGTTTTCAAAAAACAAACAACAAAAAATATTGTGAGGCATTCAGAGGAAGACATTTTTAATCGAGAAAGGGTAGGAAATAAGTTTCTAACTTATGATGGGTTGCCTGAAAGTATCAGAATTGAGACTTGAGTCAGTTGATAAAGAAATACTTAAGACATTTATTTAAAGAAAAAAACCACTATAATTAAACCATGAACAGTTTATTTTGTATTTAGAAGTTAAACTTCTTTCCATTTCTGGGGATATTAACAATGTAGATTGCTTAATCATTTTTTATTTTAGCAGTGTTCAATATGTGCTTTGCAAACAGATAAATGCTACAAAAATTTAAAGTACTGTATAAAACTTAAGATCCTATATGTTAAATTTGAGATTAAATACATCTATTCTAATTGAGATTAATTTAAAATTCCAGTTCATTTTTTTTAATGTTTTGAAAATTCTGCAGTTTAAGGGAAAGTATAAACACCTGGATTGCTCAGCTGAGAAACCCATACTTAAGCAGGGAAATGGAGACATTTTAAAAAGAATAAGACAATTATAAGCAATAATCACTGAATAGATTGTATGAAGTTCATAATTCTTTCACCATTATTTAAACAAACTCAAATCATAGAAATATCAATTTTGTATACTTTAATTTTTACTACAGTCTCTCTTATGATCAAATATCTAACATTGCCTTAGGAACAGGCAGCACAGCAAAGTTAATTTCCCAAACTTTAGGTCAATTCAAGCTTGGTTAAATTGCCATTATTTACTGGCTCTTTGCTACCTGTTTTCAAAGCAGTCCATGTTCTTTCCCTTTCACCTTCTGTTAGTCAGTTTCAAAATCTTCTGATCTATTAGACATGCACAGAATCTGCTTCCCATCTGCTCATCTCAACACCACTGATGTTAAATTCTTAATCTTTAACCCAACATCACCACAGTACTTTCATCTCTTGGGAAAAACTTTTTTGATCGTTGAATGAAAATGGCTACCTTCACCTAGTTGCTCCATGTTTTGTTCATGCTTACTGATATACCCTGAAACTAGCCCTAGACATTCCATTCTAGATTTGCCTGGTTTCAATGTGTGCTCTGCCACTACCAATGCAGAAAGTAAAGAGGGAGACTGGGTAAAACAAAAGACATTGCATTGGTAGAACCAGGTTATACTCCCTATTACCTTTAATTGCAAGCCTTTTAAACAATCTGACCCTCTTTCATCCTCTGTTAAGTGGGAACAATAGGAATGACATCAGAGGACTATTACACTGAAATGATATGGGTAAAAAGTATACTATAAAACCCAACATATTACTATTATAAAATATGCTAATTTTGAAAATATCTTTTTAATATTCTGAGATACAGCACTGATGTTTTTTTCCTTTAGAAACCATATTTAAAGTGGCAGTTAGGAATACTAAACATGGGATTAATATTACTAAACTTTGAGCTTGTAATAGATTTTACAAGTTTTGTGAATTCTCTAGAGGAGTATTTTGAGAGTGTTTCCACTTAAATATATATATTTAACTTCCAAACAATTGCCTTACAAATAAACTTTTTACTTATTCAATATTTTTTTGTTTATTATAAATAAAGGTATCTCTTCATGGTATTCTTTATATGAAATTAAGATCTAAGGAACTTTTTATTATTTTATTTTATTTATTTATTTTTTTACGGTACGTGGACCTCTTACTGTTGTGGCCTCTCCCGTTGCGGAGCACAGGCTCCGGACGCGCAGGCCCAGTGGCCATGGCTCACAGGCCCAGCTGCTCCGCAGCATGTGGGATCTTCCTGGACCAGGGCACGAACCCGTGTCCCCTGCATCGACAGGTGGACTCTCAACCATTGTGCCACCAGGGAAGCCCCCAGGAACTTTTTAAACAGGGTTAAAGTTGTTGTGATATCAGTATGCTTGCTTATTCCCTTGTTTAAAAGCATATGCTAGCAAAATAATAGAAATGGTGAGAATTTTTCTTATTTCTATGAATTCAATCATAAATCAACAATAACTGTCCCCAAATTGTTATCTCTAACCTTGACCAAATTCCCAGACCTGAGAATTACTGACTTAAGTGACATCACCAGATCTCCTTTCCATAGGCAACTTAAACTCTAAAACCCCACACTGAACTCACATTCTTTTTAAAGCATACTTTTCTCTGTATTTGCTCTCCAGTCAATGACTCTAATATTTCAATTAACCAGCTCAGATATCTAGACTTTTCTCTAAATTCCTCCCTCTCTACCACCTTTGACCTGGAAAACCTTTAAATACATGTTTTTAAACATCTCCCAAATGTGTCTCATCTTAAACATGTCATTATTACTGACTTCACTCAGGTCCACATACTTGCCTAAGACAGGAATCAGCAAACTTGTCTTTGTAAAATACTAGATCACAAATATTTTAGGCTTTGTAGGTCATATAACATCTATGAGTACCAAACGCTTATCTCTGCTATGTGAAAGCAGCCATGGACAACAGACAAACAAATGGGTGTAGCTGGATTCTAATAAAATTTTATTTACAAAAAGCAGTTGTACCTTGGGTTGTAAATAAACCTTAACATGAACAAATTGGTCTAAGAGAAATTAGTCTGCATGCCAAAATAAACTTCAGCACACTTTAAAGGAAGACAGTAGTATTCAGACATTTGACAGTGTAATATTCACAATGTCCTGTATCCAATAAAAAAATACTAGAAAGAAGAAGGAAGCAACTTTGACACATAATCGTGAGGGAAATCAATCAATAAGCAAAAATACAGAAATAATAGATGATAGAGTTAACAAGGATTTCAAATGAGATAAGTTCATGCTTAAAGCTAAATATAAACATAACAGAGGGAGAAACAGAAGATATAAAACAAATGACATTCTGAAGCTGAAAGCACAATATTCAAAATGAGAATTGATAGACTAAATAACAGATGAGATACCGAGGGGTGGGGAAAAAAAAGTGTGTATAAGGACATAGCAATAGAACTATTAACACAGAAGCAAAAAGAGTAAAAGGGAGGGAAAACCCCTGAGTTTTGGATACCTGTGGAAAAATATTAAGCAGTCTAACATATACAGACGTGGAATCTTAGAAAAGAGGAAATGTGGTTGGAATGAGAAGAAATATTTTAAAAATTTTCAGAATTTTCCCTAATTCATTTGAAACTCTGTTTACAGATTAAAGAAGCTCAATGACCCCAAGCAAAATAAACACACAAAAAAACTGAAACCAAACAAATCATATTGAAATTGATTTGAAAAATGAAAATCCCAAAAGCAGTCAGAGAAAATGAACATATTTTATGCAGGCCGAGAAAGAAAAAAAAAAAATCATTCTCATCAAAATCATTGCAGACTAGAAGATAATTCAATAATGTTTCTAAAGTCCTGGGGAAAAAACACATATTTTATCAGCCTATATTTCTATGTTCAATGAAAATATACTTCAAAAATTAAGATGAAATTAAAGACATTTTTAAACAAACTAAAGTTCAGAGAATTTGTGAATAGCTGTCTTGTACCACAACATAAGTTATAAGATGTTTTTCAGGCTGGAGGAAAACCCAGATAAAAATAGAAATGCACGAAACAATGAAAAACAGCAAAAGTTTGTGGGTAAAGATAAGTGAATATTGTACAAAACTAATGATAATGTAGATTTAAAATATTTGTATAATTAGAATAAATTGTCAGATTTATGCTACTCGTGGTATAGGAATAAATGGAATTACATGTTCCTAAATTATAGCATTATTGAGAAAGTGGTAAATAATGTGTATGCGATTGCAATAAGTAAAGGGTATATGTTATATAAACACTAAAAGAATAGTAAAAATAATGAGTTGAATCCACCATATATTCACATAGAAAAAAAATGAATACTGACCCCCAGTCTGACACCATGCATAGAAATCAATTCCAGATGGCTTACTTATTTAAATGTTAAAAGTAACAAGCAAATCTCTTAGATGAATGCACAGGAAACTGTCTTCATAACTTTAGAGTGAGCAAACATTTCATATATAGGGCATAAAACAAGCTATCCATAAAGGTGTGATGTGAAAGGTTGTGCTACACAGAAAAAAGAACACAGACCCAATACACGTTATTTGATGCTTTAGTAACCTTGATACCAAAACCAGGAAGTACAGCTCAAGGGGAAAATTATAACTGAATCTTAGTCAACAACAGAAATCCAAACATCTTGACAGAATATCATGAAACCAAATCCAGCCATTTATTTAAAAAATAGGTTTATATTAGAGTTAATTTATGTCAAAAGTGCAAGATTAATTCAATATTAAAATACATATTAGTGTAAATGACATTAACGTATTAAGAGGAAATTGCCCTCTCAGTAGATGCAAAAAACAAATTAAAACCTAGAGAAAATTCAACATCTGTCCATGATTAAAAAATAAAAATGTAAACCAGAAATAGGAGAGAACTTCTTTGCCTTATAAGGACTTTGTCAAATACTCTACAACAAACAAATACTTATTGGTAACATATTAAAAGTGTTTTCCTTAAAGTTAAAATAATAAAGATCTTTACTTAAGTGGATCATCTACCCAATGCAATAATCAGGCAAAAGAAGTGAAAATGATAGCTGTTGAGAAAATTGTCATTATTCATAGATTTTTGTCTCCAGAGAAAATCTAAATAATATCCAAATTATCATTATTAATTAGTTTAGCAGCTTTGCTACAAAAGCCAACTTCTTTTTTTATGAGGAAATGTAAGTTTTAAGTGGTAAAATTTGCCTCAAACAATAAAAACTGGTACTTAAATCTGGGGAAAAAGTGTATAATGTCTTTGATAGAGTCAAAGTCATAGTGCTACCAATTTTTTCCCAAATTAGTAAAATATGTAATAAATGTTATCAATAATATTAACAGAGTTTTTTTTATGGAAATTTACAGGAGAATTCTAAATTATATGAGCATGCTTAAGGTAAGCAGTCAAGACACTTGGGGAATAGAAGAAGGAAGAAACAGTGGAGGAGGAGGAGTGGGGAATGCTTTTAGATATCAAAATCTATTATAAAGTTACATAATTAAAACAGTGTACTGTTGATGCAGAGATAGATAAGAAACATATATGCAAAAATGAAAAAGTGATCTAGACAAAGCTAGCATTGCAGGTTGATGGGGGAAAGGACAGGCACTCAATAACTGTGCTGGGACAACTGGTCATCAGTAGGAAAAAAATAAATTCTATCTCAAGGTATATACAAAAATTATTTTAGTTATATTGATGACTCAAAAGTTAAAATATTTTTAATTTTATAAATATAGAGAATATGAAGTGAAAGAATCATAGAATTGGGCTACACTAAAATTAAGCATTTGTCTTCATTAAAAAAAAACAGAAAAAGATGAAAATACAAGCCACAAGTTGAGAAAAGATATATGCAATACATATAACCAACAAAATATTAATACAAAGAATATATAATGAACTCCAGTGAATCAAAGACCAAAAATAAAACATGGGGAAATGATTTAGAAAAGGCATTTCACAGAAAAGGAAATATGAATGGCCAATAACATATGATATTATTCTCAACAAATTTCTCAGTAATCAGAAAAATACAAGTTAAAAATTCAAAAATATATCATTGATCTCCACCAAATAAGAAAAATTGTTTTTAAAATTTGTTGTGATTTCTTTTCTCATTCCAAATAAATATACACTTCCATTCCTATTTTGAGGCTATTTTTAAATAGCAGATGACATGATATTATACACTGAAAATCCTAAAGACAGCACCAAAATAAACAACTAGAACTCATCAATGAATTCAGTAAAGTTACAGAGTACAAAATTAATATACATAAGTTTGTTGCATTTCTAAACACTAACAATGAACTATCAGAAATAGAAATTAAGAAAACAGTCCCACTTACAATCACTTCAAAAAGAATAAAATACCTAGGAATAAATCTAACTAAGGACATAAAGAACCTGCCCTTGGAAAACTATAAAACACTGATGAAAGAAACAAAAAAGGACACAAACAAATGGAAAGCTATACCGTGTGCATGGGTTTGAAGAATTAATATTGTTAAAATGACCATACTACCTAAGGCAATCTACAGATTCAATGTGATCCCTATCAAAATGTTGATGGCATTTTTCATGGAACTAGAACAAATAATTCTAAAATTTGTATGGAAACACACACACACAAAAACCCTGAATAACCAAAACAACGTTGAGGAAGAACAAAGCTAAAAGTATCAGATTCCCTGATTTCAAACTATGCTACAAAGCTACAGTCATCAAAACAGTATGGTACTGGCACAAAAACAGAAACATAGATCAATGGAACAGAATAAAGAGCCCAGAAATGAACCCACATTTATGTGATTAATTAATCTACAACAAAGGAGGCAAGAATATACAATGGGGAAAAGACAACCTCTTCAACAGCTGGGAAAACTGGACAGCTACATGCAAAAGAACCAAACTGGACTAATTCCTCATACCATACACACACACACACACACACACACACACACACACACACACAAAGAAAACAAACTCAAAATGGATTAAAGTTCTGAATGTAAGACCTGAAACCATACTCCTATAGGAAAACATAGACAGTATACTCTTTGACATCAGTCAGCAATATTTTTTTGGATCTGTCTCCTCAGGCAAAAGAAACAACAAAAGCAAAAATAAACATATGGGACTACATCTAGCAACAAAATGAAAAGACCACCTACTGAATGGAAGAAGATGTTAATTATATTTGCAATTGATGTATCTAATAAGGAGTTAATATCCAAAATATACAAAGAACACATAAAATTCAACATCAAAAAAAACAAACAACCCAATTAAAAAATGGGCAGGTGAAAAAAAAATGGGTAGGGGACCTGAGTAGACATTTTTTTCCAAATAAGACATACATATGGCCAACAGGCACATGAAAAGGTGCTCAACATCATCAATCATCAAGGAAATGCCAATCAAAACCACAATGAGATATCACCTCACACCTGTCAAAATGGCTACTATCAAAAAGACAACAAGTAACAAGTGTTGGCAAGAATATGGAGAAAAAGGAATCCTCATGCACTGTTGGTGGGAATGTAAATTGGTTCAGCCACTGTGGAAAACAAAGTATAGAGCTTCCTTAAAAAAATTAAAAGTAGAATTATCGTATGATCCAGCAATTCCACTCCTGGGTATTTATCTGAGGAAAACAAAGACACTAATTCAAAAAATATGTGTACCCTTATGTTCATTGCAGCTTTAATTACAGTAGCCAAGATAGGAAAGCAACCTAAGGGTGTCCATCAATAAATGAATGGATGAAGAAGATGTGGTATACATACAATACAATATTACTCAGCCATAAAAAAGGAGTGAAATCTTGCCATTTTTGACAACATGGATAGACATGTAGGGTATTATACTAAGTGAAATAAGTCAGACAGAGAAAGACAAATACTGTATGATTTCACTTATATGGGGGATCTAAAAAATAAAGCAAATGAGTAAATATAACAAGAGAAACAGAGTCACAGATTTAGAGAACAGACAGGTGGTTGGCAGAGCAGAGGAGAGTGGTGGGGATGAGAGAAATAGTTGAGGTAGATTAAGAGGTACAGATATCTAGTTAAAAAATGAGTCACAGCTATGAAATATACAGTGTGGGACATATTGTCAATAAAAAAGATTTGTTGTGACTTTTTTCATTCCAAATAAATATACACTTCAATTCCTAATTTGGGGCTATATTTTAAAATAAGGTCCCTAAATTGTAAAAACCTCATATCTATAAAACCTGGGTCCATTTCTTATTCTAGGTGTATACCCAAGAGAAACTCATGCACATGCAGAACAAAAGATATGTTTGAAATTAATTATAGCAGTACCATATGTAATAGCAAAACAATACAATTATCTATAGACAAAAGAACAATGGTAAAAAACAATGATGGGGACTTCCCTGGTGGCGCAGTGGTTAAGAATCCGCCTGCCAGTGCAGGGGACACGGGCTTGGGAAGATCCTACATGCCACGTAGCAACTAAGCCCATGCACCACAACAACTGAGCCTGTGCTCTAGAGTCCGTGAGCCATAGCTACTGAAGCCCGAGTGCCACAACTACTGAAGCCCACACATGTAGAGCCCGTGCTCCCAACAAGAGAAGCCACCGCAATTGAGAAGCCCGCACACAGCGATGAAGAGTAGCCGCCGCTCACCACAACTAGAGAAAGCCTGCACACAGCAATGAAGACCTAATGCAGCCATAAATAAATAAATATTTTTTAAAATGATGTATTCATACAATTGAATACAATCTATGAGTTATAATGAATAAACTTCAGCTACATGGATGAATCCCAAAATGTACTCAAACTAAGTGTGTTGAAGGAATATATATTACTGCATAAGTCCATTTATAAAAATCCAAAAAAAGGAAAAACTGAAAATGACAATTTTTAGAGTTACTTACATATGTGGTAAAATTATAAAGAGTAGCAAGATAATGGTAAACACAAAATATAGGATAGTGGTTACCTTGGTGGTGCAGGTAGGAGAGTATCAGATGAGGAAGAGCAAATGAATGATGGCAAAGGTAATTTTCAATACTTAATTTCTGAAGCTGGATGGTGCATATACTGGTGTCTTTATTAATAACATTTAAACTATTCATACTATTTCCTAATGAACATTTCTAAGAGTTCTAAAGCCAACAGCTAAAACTCAGTAACCTTATTCATTAAGAAGAGTGGCTGGCAAAATATCCCTTTTCTGGTTCCATGCATTTCCCTTGGTGATGATGAGACAGTTATGTTAATGTGTTATTTAAGCTATTCCTTAATCCATAAATCTTTCAATTTACTCTGTATTTTTGGAGCCTAGTAGAAAAGGATTGGAATTCTTGAAGTAGTCACAGTTATTTTGAATATATCTTAAATTTCTCTTGATTGTCATGTGTTGGGGATTGAGATGTGCTGTGTGATGTTGGAGAAATTAACATTTCTGTTTCAATTTTCTCAAAAATATTTTTAATATTTATATCCCATTGACTTCCTGATACTCAAATCTATTCCTCTACTCTTAAGATAGAAAACACGGGGACATACAAAATGGACAACCATGGTCCAGGAGATGTCATCATCATGGCATCCACAATAGGTTTCAACTACAGTGGGGTTTAAGCATGCTCACAGACCAAGAGACCAATCACTCAGGCTCCTGTTACCTCTGTCAAAAGTCTTCAATATCCAAAAGGGAAGCATGCCCAGATCTATGAGAGACTTTTATTCTGGGGTTAGAAGTAGAGAACCTTGTGTCTTTCTTATCTTTCCTCTTTGTTCAGTATCCAGTAAATGAACTTTTCCTTCAAAAGCCTGCCAGTTTTGATGCTTAATTTAGTATTAGGTGAATTAGAAACAAATGGACCAGGTTGCATATAAATTGTTGAAGCACACACAGATAGTCGGTTCTACAAAAACCCTCCCAGGAGTGTACTAGAATGAATCAAACGTATTTGTGTTTTTCCTGCCTTCTATCAAAGCACTGAGCACCATTCCAGAATCAAATTTTGAAGTCTTGAATGTCTGCCCTGCTTCTCTCCTAAACATTATTAAAACATTTTAGCTTGTTGAAAGCACAGACTATTTCTCCCCTTCCACAGCCTCAACCTACCTTAACTCTCTCTATGGCTTTTGATAAGTAATTAATCCCTCTGGACACACATTTTTTTTTTTTTACATAAATTGAAGGCAGTAGTTGAGCTATGATTCTCTTATGTATTCAGTTAAATAGAATTCTCCCTCTGATTTTAAAGGGAATTAATATAAAATTTAATGTTCCTCTTGATTTATTAGCAAAATTGCTTTTGCTACAGTATATTCCTGGTGTGATAGGGTATTTGAAAAATATATCACTTGTTTTCCTTCTAAAACCTTTGGCTAACACTAACTCAAACTACTTTTTATTTTGCTCTTGAGATAGATTCACTTAAATATTATTTTCCTTTTGCTAACCTCAACAGCCTGACACAGTATATTACTTTTTGAGTCACTGTTCTCCTTTTCATTTTCAATATTTTCTTAGCCATAACTTTAAGAAAAGCCTTTTGTAAAGCCACATTGAATACTTCTAGCTCTTTATTTTCTTTTCTGTGAAAATTGTAAGGTATTGTAGTTCAATTATAGAACTCTTACTCTCTGCCCTAGAGACTAAGACTTGACTTGACTCCCATGTATTCATTTTATTTTTTTCCTCTTTCAATTCTAGATTCTCTTTATTTAAAACTTTGGGTGTCCAGTTAAAAAATCCATGTGGTTAATTTCTTTTTATCTAATTCTAAAACAGCTCTGATGTGTTCTCCTTACCAGGTGGCTATAATATCATTAGCAGTACTATCAGGCCAAATGATTGTGAGAGAAAGGAAACCAAAATGGATGACTCCACTGTCTTTAAGTGTTTTGAAAACATGTGGTTGGTTCCACTGGCCTCCTAAAAACCAAAAACACCAGTGTTCATATTTTTAACACTAGAATAGATTTTTCTTAAAGAGTAATATAAACTAAATGTTAACAGCAAAACGATACTTAAGTGCATATTCTCTAAAAATTATTCATCTCCTAGAAGCTTACAGTCTAAGACCAACACATGCAAGATAGAAGACTGTTGATGCTTTATGTATAAACAAATTTTTATAACACGGATTAACTCTCTTGTAACTTCAATGTTCATACGTAGAGTGTCCAACTCACTGTTGGCTTAAATGGATTGGATTATGGGAGGAAGTCCCACCTCCTAGAAATCTGAAAAACAAAAACAATGGCAAGAGGAACGATAATGATGAAATAATAATAATGGCTAATGTCATTAATCCTTGCTATGTGCTTGGAACTAGCACTTTATATACATTGCATTACTTAATCCTCACAAAAAACCCTAAGATATATGCTGTGTCCTTTTGTACATATTATAGATGAGAAAACTGAGGCTTGGAGGGGTTTTGTACATTTTTCGAGATCACATAGACAATTAGTGTGGAAGCTGGAATTCTATATAGATTTTTGCTCCAGAAAACAAACACTTAATCAATCCTGTATCCTGGAAAGAGGGGAGAAAAAAGGCTGTATCTTGAAAGGCAATGACAGAAAATGTATAACTATAAAAGAAAATATGAATTTATAGAAACAAAATAAATCTATACAGGCAAAATATGGAAAAGTTGGTTATTTTTTCATTTTTTCACAACCTTGAGAAATGATACTTATGAATAGATTTTACCAATTAGTGTGGTTATTAAAGATATAAACTTTAATGATATATGAGTGTGTTAATTCAATGGAACTCTTCAGTACCATTGATCAACTAGCATATACAAGCCTTTTCAGCAATGTGGAGAATTCTCTTGATACCTCTCTTGTGTGTTCTTTCTGTGGTCTATACAAAACCTTGGCTAAGTTTGCACTTAATGAATTTCTAGTTTCTAAAGTCTCTAATTCCCACTCTTGCCCTAAGACACACTCTTCTCCTCAGTGCCCCAATCCAATTTAATTTCTATTCTGATCCTGTAGCCTATTAAAATAGATGGCAAAGGGAACATTAAAGTAGTAAATAGATGAATCCATTGAAAAAGGAATAAAGAAAATGATGATGAGATCTCAGAGCAAAAAATGTGAAGAAAAAAATGAACAAAGGTTTTTTTTTTTTTTTTTTTTTTTTTGCGGTATGCGGGCCTCTCCCTGTTGTGGCCTCACCGGTTGCGGAGCACAGGCTCCGGACGCGCAGGCTCAGCGGCCATGGCTCACGGGCCCAGCCGCTCCGCGGCACGTGGGATCTTCCCAGACCGGGGCACGAACCCGTGTCCCCTGCGTCGGCAGGCAGACTCTCAACCACTGCGCCACCAGGGAAGTCCGGTTTTTTTTTTTTTTAAGCAAAGAATGAGGAAGCAAAATGTTGAACAAAATAGATAAACACAGTTCTGAAAATAGCAAATATTTTTTAAAAATACAGGATAACCAAGGGATGAGTTCAATCTCAGTAGCATAAGACATAGACATTTCTAGATTTTAAAAGTACCTGAGGAACTGGATAAAGACAAAAGCCTATTGACCTGATCTTTCTTTTAATGGAGGTGAGTCTACTATAAAGTCAAAGAGATGATATATACTCTCTGCAACAGAATAGCATGATATGTGAGCCCAGGTGGAGGTCTTTAGATCATTCCCAGAGTTTGGAGAGAACATAGGAATAGGAGAGAGAATTAAAAATCTTAGTTCTGTAAAAATTACAGCGTATATATATCCAGTATGTAAGTGCAGTCTTCCTAATATTCATGATCAGAAATGCTGTTTATTCCAAAGTTAATCACAATATACCTGTGAAACCCATTCATATCTTAGCCAGCAGTCTCCTGCAAGGAACTTTGGGATGTAAACATCTAACACCATTCCTGTTGTTAGGATTCTGACCACTGAGAGAGAGTTGATTATTGGGTAGCATATGAGGTAGACAGGAAGAGAAATTGGCTAAAACGCTGATAATAGGATCAGAGTCTGGAACAGAGATTAATATGGAATCATATTCTACTTACTAATTTCTTCTAAAATAAGTTTACTTGTTTCTACATGCAGCTATTGGACACAGCTTTTAAAAACAAGCAGCTTTTAATTATTGGAATCTAGAGAATGTGCTAGGAGTATTTTTTAGAATAAAGATCTCTATTAGGTGGATAATATAATGATCCTCATGTGAGGACGTTTACTAGGAAACAGTGTTAGGTAATTGATTCTTTTTCTCCTCCTCCTCCCCCCTCAACCTCCTCATTCTTTTTCTTCGTCATCAAATACTTAAGTTGATTTTAAACTAACATCTATTATCTTTCTCCATCTATGAAATTATTCTAAGATTTGAGGAATATTTTTAAACAATGGGAGATCCATATAGTTACAATTTTGGAGAATACACAGGTATTTGTCATTAAAAGGATTAGTTTATATCAAGTTGTCTTCTTTTCCCGTATACTTAGAATAAGGATCTTAATCTTAAACATTACATAAATTGGAGAGATTTAATTAAAACTTGAAGAAATGTGTTACTGTTAATTGAATTCTTGATACAGTTACCTTTGCAAACCAATGTTAATGAAACTCCAGTTCAAAGTGGATGGGTTTGGGGAATTGAGATAGCTATTTATTTCCTTAACTGAGATGCCGTGATCATCTTTTCAGTAAAATAAAGAACCCAGTTAGGAGAGTTCTCATTTGTAGCTATTGATCAAGTTTACACAAACTGGAAGTATTTCTAAGCAAAACAAATCAGAGATTCAAAGTCCGGTAAACAAGGTCAGTGAGTGAGAGATGGAAATGCTTCTATGCGTTTTGAAAGACTTGCACCTGTGGAGCAGAGCCAGGTCTTGGTCCGACCCCGAGCCAGGTTCCGCTCCGCCCCTTGCCTCGCTTGCTCTCCCTGCCCCCACACGCTGAACCTCCCAGTTTGGTATCTCTCGGTGTTACCAAGCTATAAATTGCCCTAGAGCTTAGAGGCAATCAGGTCAGCACCGCTGTCACAGGGGAAAAGCTTCTTACTCCCGAGCAGAATCGTTCGGGGGAAAGAGAGGAAGGAGGGAGGGAACCCACGCTTTAGTCGTCACTGCGCTGGCAGGGGGTGGAGAGATGGGGGAGGGGGCTGGCAGAAACTGCATCCTCAACAACGTCGCCCTTGACCCAAGTCTACAAACTTATTGGTCGCCACAGTGGAAACTCCCAGTGCACTCTCCGCTGCCTGACAGCCCCGGCTGCTGGGTGGAGTCGCGCTTCCCGGCCCCACCTATGGGAAGGAGCTTCCCCTGCATCTCCGATCCACCGCACCCTTTACGAAAAGTCTCCAGGTACCTAGCAAGGCTCAGATTGTTCTACCCCCGCTTCCACCCGTGCACCCACACGATAATATTATCAGCCTCCGACAGCCCAGAGGGCCACCTTCCTGTGTCCTCAGTTTGAGGACACTCTTGCGGAATCCTTTCTTTTCCCCGCCCTGCTTTGCTTTCACAACTCCAGCGGGTTGAATGGCCAAAGACAAACTTCTGCCTCTCCTTCCCGGCTTCCACATTTTCAAAACCCCACAGCCTGCAAACCCACACACATCGGAACTCCAAGGGTGCTGTTGCAGTCCGGGCATGCTCAGTATCAAGGCAGATTTTGATTGAAAGTAAAAAAAAGAGAAAGAAAGAAAGAAAATAGCTTTGTATTATGCAGTCTCCCTCTCATGTGCTTACAGCTTGCTGAACAGGTTGCGGGGCATTCCTGCGACTACCCAGAGGGTTTATCTGGTGCCCTTGATTACGTCTCCTTGGCATCTGTACCCCTCGTAGTTCCCCCCCCCAACCCTTCTCAACCCCCCCTCCTCAGGTCCCTGTCCGCTGTGGGGATGGAGAGACACTAACAGAACTGGGATGGGCGCTGTTGGCTGAGCGGATCCACCTATTATTAGTGCGCCAGGATTGGCTCCTCGGCGCAGCGTACCCCAGGTGGAACCAATCAGGCGGCCGGGGCTGGGAGCTGATGGGCGGCCGCCTCCTCACTGGAGGGATTCCTCGAGAAGCTGCAGTGTGGGGATGCTCTAGACCGAGTACTGCCCCCAGTGTCTTTCCACCTCTTCTTCCTGCCGCGGCGGCAGCAGCGCTTGGCAGCGGCAACTTGAGACTGCGCCCAGGGCAAGCCCCCCCCAGGGTGGTGCTCAACTGAGAGGGGGGGCTCAGTGCCCGAAGGTGTGTGTGTAGGGTGGGGGCGGCCAGCTGGGACCAGCTGGTGGCCCTGGAAAACCTCCCACACACCCACACCCACACACCCCTTTTGTGTTGCAGGCTGCCCCTCCAAGAGCAGAGGCAGCAAGAGGACGTGTGTGCACCGGTCTGCACGGGGAAGCAGTAGGGACGGAGCCCGGCACCACCTCCTGGTTCTCCCTCCAGGTAAGACAGCGGGACTGGCGGCACAGCAGCCTCAGCTGTGCCTGTTTGCTTGAATCCGTTCGTAAGATTTTGTTCTCGGTACACTTAGGTTTTGGCGGTGGGAGACTGAGACCTGGGCAGGGAGCCCCGGGTGGCCTATTGTGAGCTATGTAATGAGACCACATGTGCCTCTCCTGGAGAAGCACTTTGCACAGCGCCCGTGATTTAGAGCCTGGAGTTGATGATGTTGGTCATCCCCCATCTTCTTCTTTCCCTCTTTCATTTCTTCTCCTCCGTCCCCCACCCCCAATCTCTATCCTTCACCTCCCCCCCCCAACCCCTTTCAAATCTCTCATCTTCTCCCTCCTCCCATCCAAAGCACGCACAGTGTTTCTTTCTCTTCCTGGAAAGGATTGCCTTTTCTGAGAGGAAAGAGGGGGGTAGTGATGAAAGGAGAAAGATTTCTTTCTGCCCAGGGGGAAAAGAACAAGATAGAATACACGATAGAAAATTAGAGTACCAAAAGCAATTAAACTGAATAAAGGAAGTAGACAAGCCATGCAGCCCCAGCTGCCAGAGAGGGGAAGTGTCAAGTTTGACTTGATCTTCTGCTTGCAAGGGGCTGTGTCTCTCACTAGATTGCTTCAAATGGAACAAAAATAAACCACCGATCCAACCCACTTTCAATTGCTTAATTGCTGTTGCTTTTAAGTGCCCACCATCTGACTTTTCCTGGTTCCATTTGTCCTGCGGGGCTGACTATTTGGTCTTATCCATCACTGGTAATGTCTGAACTTGGAGAGGTTTCTCGAGTGGAGAAAAAATTTTAAAAACAGATTATTACTTTCCTGAGGTTCTTTGGCATGGCCTTTATGTTGAGGGGCAAAAGAAAAAAAAGTAAAGTTTCAAAACATGTTAGTGACACCAGTATTATTAGGAGGCTTGGATTTCTACTTTGAGAAAGCAAATCTGGTTAGCTTTGTATACATGGTGATTTTGACTTTCTTGAATATTAACCTGAAATAATGCAAACATTTAACTTTTGTGTTAAAGCTGCATTTGCATATGAATTGTGATTTCATTCTATCTTTCTGCTGTTTGCGTTTTGCTGCCCAGATATCGAATTCATGCCTTGCCTTATTTTCTTTTAATAAGTATATTTAATAGATGTACACATGATGCTTATACAGTTTCAGTACTCGATTTAGAAGGTGCATGGAAGCTCAGTTGGCCAAGAATCCTCTTGTACTGGAACAAAGTTTAGGAAGTAATGGTAGGAAGATAGCGTCAAATTAAAAAACCTTGAAGGGGAAAATGCTTTTACTTTCATGTCTTATTATAATACAGAGAAAGGTATCAAAACAACTATGTACCCTGGCTGCCTGCATGATAGGTCAAGTGAAAGGGACTTGCTGGACAGAGCCTTGACAGCAGCCTCAGAAATTTCTAATTCCATCATCAATGGTATAAGCTTTCCTTTCCTATTATTCAGCTAAGTGATGACCGTCAGATGGGAGGAGATAGAGAGAAGTGCTTAGCTGAATGTAATGGGAAAGCATCCCAAGTGGGTCCTACATGAGTGCAGAGAAATCAGCAGATGTTAGTGTCCAGATAAATCTTTTCCTTTGATTTATCAGGGAAAATGCCAAGTCTTACATTTTTTTTTTTCCTACGTGTCCACTTCGGATAAGAAAAGGGAGCCTTCTTAACTCTGCCTGATCTTCCACACTAATCTGTGTACCCCAGAAAGTATTTTTTTCACCACATATCTTCAGTGGACAAGTTTATACACTGACCTAAAGAAGAGCTGCTTTCATTTACCATCAACGTAATATATGTTATTTTCTAAACCATTTTCCATTTGAGACACTTATCTTTCCTATCTAAGTAGAATTGCCTCGAGTCACAAAAACAAGATCTTCTTTCTAGGCCTTTGACATTTAAATGCCTTTTTTTTTTTCTTTTTAATGTAGTATCTCTGTTGAAAGCTAAAACTTATTTTTAGTGGTGCCACCTTTTGGTTATAAGGACAAAAGGACAATCGTTTAATTGCCTTATGTGTGTACAACTGAATTAACAAGTTTAGACATAAAAAGATATAGAAAAAGGAAACCAACTGCTTTTCACTGCGAGCAAAATATTTTACTTGCTTATTTCTCCACTGTCTTAGGAAGGGTAAAAGTTTGGTCTTGGTTTGTGACATTTATGTTCAGGACTCTTAACAAATGCTAATTATAACAATGACAAGTAAAAGACATGCATATGAGTATTGAGTTTCTCACATACAAAAAAATTAAGCCTTTATATACCGGAAGTCAGAACTAATTCCAATATATATTGAGTGGATTAAAGTGAGACTTTAAATGATATATTATGGGAAATTATTACCCTGTCTTTCCACAAAATGTTCTAGTGTAACAGTTTCATACAACCTTCATCTTTTCTCCTTTTAAAAGAATATCTTAGTAAATCTTATTAATGTTTTAGAGCAAATATGGTAATTAGACTTTAATGTATTTTTATCAGAACTAAAGGTTGCTACCCTACAGAGGAAATGCTAAAATGCTAATTTCATAAAATACCACATGATAGAGAGTTGTTACCGAGTAGTTTTGAACTTTATTTCATAATGGAGAATATTAGTTATTCTGTCTGGTCAAATTGTCAGAGAGTTCTAATTCAGAAATATGAAAATGGTTAGCATGGTATGTACAAGATTTGCACATTAGACTTGGTGCTAACTGAAAATAAAACTAGAATATAGTAGCTTCTCTTAATTGTACATGCAAAATGAACTGGATGATTAATAAATAAAATACAGAATGTGTTAGATCTAAAAGCTAATTTGAACTTCCTGTTTGCCTAATGACACCATGGACATAATATCAATTCATTCTTTTGAGTTCAGTATACTAAATCAATTTATAGCGAATTCCCAAAACAGATTTTTACAGTCATCTAATCTTAAAAAAACTCACACTTAACACAGACAATTATGTGAGCCTGAAATACTTATACCTCTTAGGATTTCCAGTTTGTGTAATAGCTAGGAAGAGATACCATTAACTCCAAATTGGAACATCATAATTCTTTTCCTAATGGTAGTGATTAAATGATTTGGGGAAGGGAAAGTAAAAGTAAACAGTTTGATTACATAATGGAGCAAATTTGGTCTACTATTACAGAAAACCAAGACCAAAGTTAGACTTTCTGGCATTAGAATAACATAGGTGTGGGTTTTTACAAGTGTTTTGCTAAAAACTAATGCTTTCTAAAATGAAATACCTGGAACACTTGTGATTTAAAATAATTTTTTTTTTTTTTTTTTTTGTGGTACGCGGGCCTCTCATTGCTGTGGTCTCTCCCGTTGCGGAGCGCAGGCTCCGGACGCGCAGGCTCAGCGGCCATGGCTCACGGGCCCAGCCGCTCCGCGGCATGTGGGATCTTCCCGGACCGGGGCACGAACCCGCGTCCCCTGCATCGGCAGGCAGACTCTCAACCACTGCGCCACCAGGGAAGGCCCTAAAATAATTTTTAATGATTTTCTTGTCATAAATACATCCGTATCAAAAGTTTAATATATGATATTCTTCCTAACTGAATTTGTTTGCCATCGAAATTGATCAAAGCTATTTAAATAGGGATAAAGTATATGGCTGTGTAAAACATAATTTCAATTAGCATTTAAGGATATATATATATACGTATGTGTGTGTATATATATGTGTACGTGTGTACATATATATACATATTATGTAACATTTTCTAAAAGGATTTGAGACTAATGGACAGTAGCATGTAATCTGCTGAAACTAGGGAGTACTCCTGTAAAAAGTACCATTTAAAGAAAGATTACAATGTCTTGGGGATGCTTTTAATATTTCTTTGGTTGAAAAGACCAGGAGTACTCAGAGGCAAAATTAATGGAGGTCTAGATCTTTTCCTTTATACAGCCCTTCTGTGGCTTAGGGAAGAAGTGATTTTTATATGAATCATGTATTAAAAAAAAAAAAACAAAACACCTCTCAGTGCAAGATGCACTTTTATATACAGGTAACAAACTGAAGTCACATTTTCACATGATTTGGACATAACAGGGCATTAAAGTTTTTATCTTTCTAAGATTTCTTCAGTGTTTCTTTCAGCATTTGCACAAAGGTAAACGTGTTCTTAATCTTTTACATAATCGACATGATTATCATTGCTTTTTCAGATAAGGGGGTTTAGATTGGTATCTTAAATAATTCCTTTAGGAGTGATCAATATTTTTCCTAATAGTTTTATAAATTTGATTCAAATCTCTCCATTCAGTGTGGCCACTTTTTTTAAAGCAGGAATTTAATCTTTCCAATCTGAAGAAAACAGTGTTTTTCCTTTAGCTTCTCTGTCATTTTAGGAGAGTTCTTGAAGAGCCACTTTTATATTGACTATAAGATGAACTGTGATAGCAGGGCATATGAACATCGTTCTACTCATATGTGTTAGTATAAAAGAAATGTATTTTAAATAATATTGCAAGTATAGTCATGCTATCTATTGGAAATAAGAGAGCACCCAGTCCTTTCTTGCTATGTATGAATAAAACTTCAACCTTTGCTATATTGTTTAAAAAAGAAAAGCTCTTATTTTAAAGTGTACAACGTGAAATTATTGCTATGTTATAGAAGGAGTAAGCACCGGGGATGTTATTTCCGCAGTTTTAAAAATAATTATAGAGGTCCTATTGCAAAGAAGCCTCCTTTTAAAATATCCACTTTCTAAATCTAAAAACAATATTTAAAAGAGTTCTAAAACAAACTGAAACCTAGGTTAGCATAACAATAGCACATTTATGACTGTGTTAGAAAGAAGTATTCTGCTGTCTTTGAAAAATGCAAAGCAGATTAAAAAATGTTTCTGTAATTTCTGTAATTGTATTTAGTTAAACCACAACTTCTAGTTGTTTAGAACTAATTCTGATTCTCTTTGGGTTTGTTTTTTCTCTACAAATACACTCAGTGCTTGGAAGGGATGTGACACACTGGTTTCCTTAACTTACCAGTAATGTTAATGAGAGGAGGTCAGAGTTCATCATTTTTGGTTACTGCTATTGTGGAGATAAAAAGAAAAGATACCGATCGTTCCTATACTGGTCTCACATGTAGTATGTTGAACATATTAGTTATACACATAGGGCGTCATTTTGTTGAAGAGGAGCTCTGGAAAATTGGAAAGCTTATGAAGATAATAAACGCCTTCTGTATTTTAGCTGTCTGTACAAAATGGGAGCTGGAAACTTTCCATGTAGATTGAGAATGGCCTTTCTCAGCTAGTATGAGAATCTGGTGAAATAATGTAGTTTCTGAAATAATTTGGTTAAAATACCATTTCCTAGCAGCGCTGTCAGACAACATTTCATTGGAAATACTGGATTACAACCCCCCTACCGCAGCCCCCAAAACTACGCCTAAGACAGTTAGCTAAGTGCCTCAGTCAAGAACGAATTTTGGTCAAAATAGCCATTTAATCAAATCCAGCTATGGATGGTACTGAAACTTGGTCTTGCCTCATCCCATTAAACCTGTTGTTTCTCTATTTGCTCAATGTAGTTTTGCTTATAATTAAAAAGAGTTAAGTGTTTCCTGCAATAGATGAATGTTTTCCTTTTCTTTCTAAATCATTCACCTGATCAAGGATAAAATGCACATAGGCACTTAAACACAAATAGAATCGGAGAGTTACTTAAATATGAGAACTTCTGATACTGCAGTTGTTTAAATGAGACATACTATCTCTTGTCCTCCTCCTACACCCTCCCAGACTACAGCCAACTTTTCTGTCGCAAGCAAATGAAGGAGAGAGCAGGCAAACCCACCTCACACCTCTTGGCACAGTTCCTTGGGTGTGGCCTCCAGGGGACAGCCTCCTGTTTTTACCTGAGGTCTCCTTGCGTATCAGCCCAGGCCCTACTCTAGCTGAAAGCAGATAACTGAATTTAGGAATTGCTACTTTGAGATTTATTGGCATATTTTCGTCAACGTGAGGGCAAAAGCACACGGAAATACTCAGACAGAACATACTCAGCTGTAACAAACTTGGTGCTAACACTTTTCAAATGTGATGCTGAATCTTATATACGATTTAGATAATTGATAACATAGTTTTCTTTCATGGAATTTCTTTTGATTACTCACAAGTGATCCAAGCAAAAGGTGAGATTGTTAAACCGTGAAGCCTCGTATAACTTAACTTATTAGCACCAGTGGACAAAGCTGAGATAATTATTTAAAAGAATTTCAAATCCTTCGATTGGCTTTAATACTTCCAAAATCCACCTGTGTCTTGTTATGGAGACCCTTAAACATTTACATACCTCGTCCTGCTCATCACAGATAATTGAGAACTGGTTTGTACATCTACAGACTGGATATTATTGTGAAACGTCACATAGGGTTGCTTTTAGGATGGATTATTGCTAATCTTCTTTCAGGCATAATTTTATGTGAATGTAACTAAGTGTAAACAGCATGTAGCATCACAGCAGCAGACTACACTCACTACAATGTCAAGTTAGAATTGTTTGCTCTTTCCTTGAGAAGGAGAAAGAGTCGATTAAGTATATTTTTTCGTGATGATGTTCTGCCCCCCAGCATTCTATGTATTATAAACAGCGAAATAGGTCCTTGTTCTCCACCTATGAAATATGGAATCTGCTTATTTTTGTGGGGAAAGTCATTAACAAATGTTTTTTTGGACAAATGACTTAATGGCTTTTGAAACAAGGACAAATGATATAACACAGGTTACTAAGGCCTAGCTAAGCTCCTCTAGCAAGCAGGCTCTGCGTTAGCAAGATTATTAAGAAAAGTTGACACAGCTTCTCAGGAGAAAGGCAAGGTAGCAAAGCTCTGAATCTCTGTCTGACTTGGAGTGTCTGCAGATCCTTGTTTACAAGGCTGGCTTTCTGCCTAATCCCTAGCATTTTTATCAGATTTGAGGAATGAATAAAGTGAACCATTGGGCCTTAGACCATATTTCTAGAGCACTAGCATCTTTTTATAAATAGAATAACATCACTATCCTATTTTAGCCAGTGTCCAGAATCCAAGGCCACTAAAAGTTTTATATATAAATATAAACCAGACCATTAAATGCCTAAAAATGCTTGAGTTTTATCTGTCTGTGTACAGGAAATTCTTGTGTTGAAAGCTTAGTTAACAACATGACTGTACAAGTAATTTACCTATTTTTCGTGTTTTTATTAAATTATAATATTAAATTTAAAATGCCAAACAATCACTTTGAGATACAGTTGAGTTTAATAATTCAAGAAAGTGACATTTCAACAAAAAGCCAACATATTCCTAAATTCTCCAACACCACCCTGCTTTTAAATTGTGGGAGGAAAAAAGTACTTCACATGCAAGTTTCCAGTTTTGTTTTGTTTTTTTTTTCCTGTGGAATCATAGATACTTTCGGAACCATTCCTAGATACCACAAAATGAATATTAATGATAGGACAGAGCCTACTCCTTCAGGACAGAGTGGAGTAGACAAGTTGTTAGCCTTGGAGAATCTGTTTCATCATTTAGATATTGAACACATAGCAACAGTTTGATTTCTTTGACTTCTGGACTTTTAGACCCGTATGTGTTGGAGCGTGTTACTACTCACTGCCAGGGTAGAAGAGATTTGTTCAGCTCTCCAGCTAAGAGCGTGATATAGCAATTCTCTTGCATTCTCTTCCTTCCCCACCATTTTGTTCCTTTCTCATCTCTTGTTTGCCTGCCCTCTTCTGCCTTCCTTCCTTTTTTTCTTTCTTATTCACCTCCTAACGAATCATCTTCCCCTAGAATCACTGGGAGCTTGGTACTCTAGGCCCCATACTAATCTCCACATGCTGAATTTATTTTTTGTCAGTAACCAAGAAATTTCACTCTTAGTTTGTATACATTTCAGGTTAGTTTCGCAAAAGGTTTGTATAGATAGATAAGGGAGCATCCTCTTAATTTGTTTAAGTAGTTGGCACACTTAAATGGATTGTGCCACGATTTGAATGTTTTTAAGACCTTACATGTAAAGACTAGCCCACTGGTAATTTTTAGAACAAAATTGGTTGAAGAGAGATAAAGCAATAATGTTTAAAATTCCAAACGGCATGTACTTTTAGGCACCTTTTTTTCTCTGTTTTGTTCTTCCAGTGGTAACTTTTACATCATTGTTTTCACAACAGTTGTATCTCACCGTATGTAAAAAATATTATGTTGCCTTATTTGATTTTGATAATAGAGAGATTCTCCATTTTACAGAGGCAATAAAGGAGACTCAGAAGTTAAGTTACCTGGCTGTAATTACACACTTAGGAAGGCTTTTATAATTTTCACCTGCTGAATCATACTGCCTCAGCAGTTAATCAAGAAAAAAGTCAAGTATATTTTTAAACTTCCTCGCTATATAAGAACTAGTTTGCTATTTCTTATCAAAAATAAAAACAAAAATATAACATCTTCACTGAATATTGGATATGCAGTTGTTATTCTTCCCATTGAAAAGAGAAGGACAGTTTAATATACTGTCATTACTTCTGTGACTCTAACTTTGGATTAAATTGTATTTTAAAATTATTCAAGGAACAGTTCTCTAATCCATAAGACAGTTCACCAATCCTGAGTCACTAGGCTTAGTTGGCCTTTACTCATTGCTGTATCACTGTGGTATTAGATGTTACCTCATTTGTTTCCTTATTTGGAAACTATGGAGTCATAAGCCACCTCCTAGAGTACACAGAGATGTGATGAGAAAATGAACGTTGTAGCTTTACTAGAAGCTTTACAACCTCATCTCTCATTATTTTTCTCATTGGTACTTACACATAAAACTTCTCACTGTTTCCAGAACCTGACATTAATGGAAGTTGTTGAATCTACTGGTGCTTTTTCTCTCCTATTTCAAGATAGAAAGGGCTAAGCAGGGAACATACTCAAGCCCCAATTATTATCCAGCCCTAATGTGAAATCCATCAATTGGCAATTCTTTATGTTAAGAATCAAACACGTTTGGAAATGATTGCCAGTAAGTATACACATTGCAATGTGGATTATCATAATTGACTTTCTAGCTGATCTGATAGAAGGAAACAGAAGTTTTAATTGGGAAAGGCTTATAGAAAGAATGCAAGATTAATTGGAACAGAAGACAGGTATTTATGGGGATTTTTGGACAAACACAAGTTAATCATATTCTCGTGTTCTTACTACGATTCCATTTAATATTCCCAAGAATTTTTTGAGACTGGTACTAATTTATCTATAATTTTTAGATGAGAAAAATGTGGAAAAGTAACTTGCCAAGGTCATACAACTGTTATGTAGAGGGAATTGGATTCAAACCCAAGCAGTCTATTTCTAGAGCCAACACTCAACCATAAGAAATCATAATCATTAAACTCCTCAGTGGTAGAAGATGCAGAACAGTTGGAAGCAAACAGAAGTGATCAAAAGAAATTGAACAGTCATAAGCAAACTGTACTTCATAGTTTGAGTCAATATGACCATCATGGCAATGTGCTAAAAGATTGAAACTTGAGTCTCATAGGTCTGGGTGTAAAGACCTACTCTGGCATGGTGAGCTTCAGTAATATATTTCACTACTAAAAGCTTCATTTCACCAGGAATGGAAATGTTTGCAAATTGTCTGGTACTCTGTTAATAAATGGCAGATCTGACCACTCTTGCCCCCCTTTTTTATTAGTCAGGGACTCTTTCACTTTCAAAAATGCCACCTAACTCAAAATGGTTTAGAGAGAAAAGGGATTTTAGAGCTCATGTTACCATAAAATCCAGGAATATTCTGGATTTCATCATAGCTGGAAATAGGAAATCAAGCTATATGATCAAGTCCAGGCCTATCGCCCCCCACCCTCTCACCCATCCCTACCTCCTTAATTTTACTTTTCCCTGCCATTGCTTTATTTAGAATCAGGCTCTTTCTTTACGGTGGTTAGAATGTTCCCAGGGAACAGGCTTACATAAGAAATCTCCATGTAAAGAGAGCATCTTTTTTTCCAAAAATTTCTAGGATAATCTTGACTGGAACAACTTGAGTCACTTGCCCCAAACTCATCACTATGGTGAAGGCTGTGAAATATCATATTTTTCTAAGCTGAGCCTTGTGTCATCCCTGGATTTGAGAGTTGTACAAAGCATCACTCAACTACATAGAAAGAGAGTTCTGCTGTTAAAAGAAGGGAAATGATTAGATTTAGAGCAGGCAAAACAACAAATGCCTAGCTCATAAGGTATGGGCACTGACCGGTCGAGAGGATGCCTGCTGGCATTAATGCTGGAGCAGGCTCCTGGAGGGCCCTTATTTTTCCTGGCACTAACCCCTTAGTTGATGGGGTAAGATCCAGGGAATTCTAGGGGAAGGTCCATAGTAGTTGAGGATGTGGAAAGGAGTGGCCCTCAGAAGGCTTGAAGCAATGCCATTTACAAACAGGTGTGGATGTAGTCAATAATTAAACAACTGGTATGACTATAGCAGTGTGAAAAGGCTGCCTATCAGGGGCTGAGGGCTGAGTTGAGTGTCATTTAACTCTAGTTGGGTCCTTGCCTTACTGCTTTGGCCTCCTCTTTTTTAATGCAGTGGGAAAATACTTATAGGATTTGAGGATTCTTAGATTCAGAGCTCAGTAGGTCTGAGAACTGCCAACTAAAGATATGTACAAGGCCACCTGTGTATATGTCAATACCTCACATTTTTGTTGGTTTTGAGTAAGGCTGGTTATTTTCAGGAGTTTATAGAGTTTTATTTTATGATTACCCTAACTACCTATGTATTGCTACAGATACAATAAAATAAATTTGCACAAAAACACTATACATTTTTCCTTGCTATACCCTGAACTGAAAGGGAATTATTTAGGAATGATGCACTTCCTCCGTAAGCACCAGGGCATGCCTGTTATATGCCAGGTGCTATTTTAGTGCTGGGAATATAGAAACAAATGTAGTAGATAAGTTCCTTGCTTTTAGGGAGCTGGCATTCTAGGGAAGGAGACAAAATAGTTAAAAACAACAACAAAAGATAACTAAGGTAGTTTTCAAATAGTGAGAAATGCTACTACATAATAAAACAACCTAATAAAACAGTAAAATCAAGGACTCTGGTAAACCAAAGCTATGTAAGTTGAGGCATGAAAGGAGAAGGATCCGGCTATGTAAACACCAGGGGAAGAGCACAGTAGACAGCAGAAATCCTAAGTGCAGAGGCTTGGCAGTGAGGGTGAGTTTGTTCTACTTACGGAAGAGAAAATAGCAAATGTAGCTGAAGTTGTAAAGATGCTGGCTTCATGAGTGTAACCCTGCTTTAATATTTTAACTAAAAGCAAACTACAAACATTATTAAGGAAATTTTCCAAACAAGACGATCACGTCACCTCAACATTATTTAAATATATGTAGTATCTTATTTCTGTGTAATACATTTCCAGTCTATGTAATCATGCTTACACATTTTATGATTACAGTCATGGAATACATACTATTTCCACCCTGACTTTCAAAATGCACTCTCAGGTGACTTACAGGCATATATTTTTATCTTCCAATTTCTCTAGAAAGGTAACTTCTTTTCTTTTATGACATAGATTCCTTAGACACGTTCCGTTATCTTTTGTTAAATCTTAATAACCTTTCTCCTTTTGCCCTCCTTTCTAAGGGAATTGAACACACAGCCTACCCTCAATTTTATTGTTTCTCAAAATTTAAGTGAACACCTTGGTTTTTTATCACAATAACGTTTTTTTCCTCAATTTAATTTCCTTTTGAGTATATGTTTGATTATATCCAACAAAATTCAAATTTAGATTTTGAAACAAAAGTAAATAAACACTGAAAGCATAATGAAACAACTCATTTTGTGTCGATTATCATTTAGACAACACGGGTCTCAGAGCATTAACCGGAAATTATTTTTCCTCTGTCTGGTTTCATATCCTGGTTTTAAGAACTCAGTAACCCAAGTCTACCTAGGTCACTCTGTGACAGTAAACTAGGTGCTTACAGAGGCATATTAACATTGCGAGTGGTGCTGCAGTACCACTCCCTATGCTGCAGCAGTAATGAAGTAATAATTACAGTGTCAATCTTAAATGGCCCTCTTTTTTCCCCTAAGACTCCCATAGACATTATATGCTGATAATAACATATTTTGTAAAGAGAGTATTCTTTGCTGAATTCACCCAAAATCATCTATATGTGAATATAGCAAGAGTGTTATAATGGACCATTCTCATCAGTAAGTGATAAACTCTGTTTTCCTTATCTGTGGAAATCAGGCTCTTTTGTATCCTAAATATCTTATGTTTTTCTACATCTGTATATATATATATATATATATATATATATATATATATATATATACTTGCATATATAGTATATTTGAATTTTTTAATTATGTGATCACTCCACTAAGTGCAAGTTTTTCAGGATTTTGCAATGATGTATGTATATTTTTTATCATCTTTTGACTCTGCAGTGCCTGACAAACATTAGGAAGAGAGCATTCCATAGAATATTTATTGAATGAGTGAATGAATTCACTAAATCTATATTTTCTAATGTTTTTGAATGACATCCAAACACAGTATGCTTTCAAACACACATACACACTACATGAACAAAAGTTCTATGAAGTATTTCTTACTGGTGGTGTATTCTGATACCTCCTTTTCAATTCTCTTTTTTACCTAATTTATTTTTTTATTTTTATTTATTTATTATTATTATTTTTTTTGCAGTACGCCGGCCTCTCACTGCCGTGGCCTCTCCCATTGCGGAGCACAGGCTCCGGAAGCGCAGGCCCAGCGGCCGTGGCTCACGGGCTCAGCCGTTCCGCGGCATGTGGGATCTTCCCGGACCGGGGCACGAACCCGTGTCCCCTGCATTGGCAGGCGTACTTTCAACCACTGCGCCACCAGGGAAGCCCTACCTAATTTATTAAAAAAAATACTGGTCATGACCAACAAAGTTAATGTAACAGCATACCAATGGATAACAATCTGTAGTTTTAAAAACAGTTTCCTAAAGAAGTATTATCAATTTCAAAAAAGTATATTTAAGATCCCATTAAGCATACATAAGTATAATATAATGGATATACAGGAACTTGCAGTGCCTTATTTGGAACATAAAGTATCATCATACTGTAAATGAATGAACGTTAATAGAATTCCCAGACCAAAATGCTCTTGCTGTATTCACATATAGGTGATGCTCTTGCTGTATTCACATATAGGTGATGCTCTTGCTGTATTCACATACAGGTGATTTCGTGTGAACTTACACTGTATTTTTTTAAACCCACAATGAATCTGGCGCCAGTGCTGTTACTGGTCATTCTCAACCAAGCAGATTTATGTTGGTCTGCTGCCTTCTGAGGAATTCAGTTAATAGCCATTAGTTAAAATAAACTTTTTTATAGACTAGAGGAAAATACAGAGATGTGATAGGAGATTATTTCTGTTTCTTTAAAGTAGTGAATACAGAACTAGTCTATGGAACCAACAGATGATGAAGACTGAGCATAAATATTTAGATTTTTGTGTTCAAATATAAAAACAAGCAAATAATATAGAAACCCTCAATCTGTCACTAAGTTTATGATATAGTGATTTTACAGTGTGATCTCTCTGAAACCTTTCTGTGCTAACTGGAGAGGATCTGTAATTGATCATGATATTTCTCTGCAAGCTAGTAGACATTCAAGTGGCTCAGCACAGTAATGCTTCTTTGGCTTTCCTACTATCCAGGTGAGTTTTCTCATGATAGTGGATAAGGTGGAGATTATGTCCTCAATCTTTCAGTCATTCATCAAGCTGCTCAAAAATATTTAAGAGTACAAACTCTCAGGCACTGTCAGCCACTTATGGAAAAGTGTAGTTCAGTTAAGAGAGACATCATAAGCAAGTAGTGATAATATATTCAGATGTGAGCTGTGAAATAATCAGGATAGGGTAGGAAATGCTATGGTAACAAACAATAGGAAAACCTCAGTGGCCTAAACATCTAAGCCTTATTTCTTGCTTATACTATGTAACCATTGTGGAAAAGTGTGTGTGTATTTGGGGGGAAGGGTGGCAGAAGACCCTCTGATTTGAAGTCATTCAGGGACCCAGAATGTTGAGAGCTTCAAAGAGTTATAACACTGTCATCTCAACATAATGACATTAATGATACAATGACATTAAGGATTCATTGCAGTTGGGAGGAAAGCGCTGGACAGTTTCTCACCATCCAGTGAGAAAATTAACTACTTTGACCCTGTAAGAGGCATATACAATTTCTGGTCAGAGACCATTTGCCAGATCCAGCCAACGTGGCCTGTAACTACAAGGGCATAGGAAGTATAACACCCTCCACCCCAACTTGGGCCTCGAAAGGAGAGGATATTGCCAAGATCTTGAAGCCTCTTTTATTAGCTGCCACAGAAAAGTGAAAGCACATGAGAGTGAATGATCAGTTAGTCAAGCCAGCTACGGCTTCACAGAGGAGGTGATGCACGGGCTGCACTCTGAGGGACCTTTCTATTATCATGAAAGATGCTTAATTCATTCTTTAATGAAATCTTCTCTCTCTCTCTTTTTTTAACCTGAATCTCAAACACGGGATATGTGTTTTATTAAGAATGCCAGCACTCCTGGTAAATTTGGTGGATGAACTAAATCATTTCTCTCGTACTAGGAGTGCTGATGTATAATACAACTGTCAATTTAACAAATCTATTTGGATGTCTCAAAGACACCTCATATTTACCATGGAAAAAGTGAACTTTCAGTGTCTTTGATCCTAATGAATGATTCCATCATCCATCTAGTTGTGTTATCTAGAAACCTGGGAGTCATCTTTGTTTTCGTGTCTCTCATTCTTTTTTTTTTTTTTCGTGTCTCTCATTCTTAACCCGAAGTCTAAAATATATGATATATTTATTATTTTTAGTTTATAAATATCCTTTACATCTCATTATTTTTCTTTATCTCCATTGCCATACCATAATCAAACCAACCTTGCCTTCTCAATTCTACTCTTCTTACTTTGACTTTCAAGTGCATGCATTATCTGGCGCCTCCTACTCACCAGCCTAATTTCTCATATTGTTTCTCTCATTCTCATGCTCAGGCCACACGGGCCTTCTGTCAAGTTTTAATATTCCAAACTCCTTCCTGCTTCAGGGCCCTAGTACATGCTGCTTCCTATGCTTGGGTTACTGTGGACTGTATTTACTATTGGCAGACACTAAGGATGTAAACCCAGCAATAAAGTTTGGCCAGCTTTTTAAAAATAAATGTTTATTCTTTATATACAAGAGTAAGTGTTCGGTTTTTTTCATATTATGAGTATGAATATGTCACTTTTCAAAATTACTGCAGAATTGTCAAGAATTGGCAATCACCGTGTGGTAGAAAGGGATCTGAACAGTAATTGAAACTTTTTTATGGTTTGGGAAACCCTGAGTATAAGTTTGAAGATGTTGAATAGTTAGCTGCTTTTAAAGAAGAAATGTATTTATAAATTCAAATCTTACAGGTGAGGATACTGATGAAACGAAATTTAATTGAAGGAAATCTTCAGTGGGATATAGAACAGTGCTTTAAATATATCTTGCTAAAATTTTAACCTTAGGATTTTTTCCAATTATTTTGAGAACATGTTTCTTCCAAATCATGCCATCGTAGAGTTTTTTCTTGTTTGTTTCTTTTCTTTGTAATGGGAACACTCTGATCTCACATCCTCTGGGTGTGAAAACACACTTTCAGAAAATACTTGAAAAAATGCAGTGAAAAATAAATCTAGCTAAAGATAAAATAGCAAAACTATAAGAGAAATTTTAAAATAAAGATTTTAAAAATCTTTAAAATCTCTGATTACTGAGACTGAAAAATCTCTGAGATTGACTGTGTTAAGAAATCTCTTATATTTATGTGTATATTTCTGTACTTTAGTTCAAACAGTAATTCATTGTTATAAAATTATAGCAATGAAGATTAATGTTTATCATCTTGTTTCCAATTATATCTTCAATGTCAACTGACCTAGCAGTGCTTAGCACTTTACTAAGTAGGAACCTAAAAATCTTTGGTGGACATTGCTGGATGGATCATCCTTGTTGGTGTTTTTTTCATTTGTTTCTCACGCATTTCTATTTTTCTTCCAACTTAATGTTTAGCCTTGGCAATGAATCTTCATGAACTGGAATTAGTTATAGTTGACTCTTATTTCATCCAAGGTGAAATATGACTTACTTTCTTTAATCAGCCTTTACTTCTCTATAATAAATCATCCCAGTAGTTCACTACTAAGTTGCAAATGAATGTGTGCTAATTTAAATGTATAGATCATTAAGAGTAAAAACATATCATTTATTCCAGTTCCACTTTAATGGAGCCACTATTGTGGATTATTTGGGGCAACGCTAACTATCTTTGAAATAGATAATCAGTCTTTTGCTTTACTTTTTCCCTTTCATCTCTTCTCCACCTTTTCTTCCTTCTCTCTTTTTAACCATTTCCTCAATTTTATCATAAATATCTATTGCATTCGAAGCACAGAAGAATTCTACTACTAAGCAAAAAAAATATTCTTTCTGTATGGATTTTAAATATATGTTTAATATTCTACATTGGAAACTGGTATTTTTTAGAAAATTATGGTTTATTGCTAGTAAAGAGCAATGTTTTTAAAGAAATATTTTAACTTGATTTTTTTTAAATTGAAGTTGGTTGATTTACAATGTTGTGTTAGTTTCTGGTATACACCAACAAAGTGATTTAGTTATACATATATATACATATTTCTTTTTCATATTATTTTCCATTATGGTTTATTACAGGATGTTGAATATAGTTCCCTGTGCCATACAGTAGGACCTTGTTGTTTATCTGTTTCATATATAGTATTAACTTGATTTTTAAATGAAAAAGTATTCCCTAAAAATATTTATAATATTAAAATAATCCAAAAATATGTGAATTGAAAAGTAAGTCTCCTTTCAAACCACTTGTTGTCTTCCCAAAGGCAACCATTGTTAATAACCTCTTATATCCCCTAGCAGAAATATTATCTCTGTATGCAAACATACATCACATTTAAAATTAATGTTCCATTATATACACAATGCTCTGTACATTTTAAGTTATTATATAATTTTATTTATGTTGGATAATATTTTATTTTATACAAACTACAATTATTTCATAATGTACATAATATATTTTACATGTTAGTAAGAGTTATAGCTAACACTTTTGGTTAATGTAACAGGAACTAATTCTATAAAATATGTTAATTGCAAGTGATTCAGTTTAACTTTAAGCTAAATCAGTTTTATAATTTTAAGTATTTTCTGGTATAATTTGTGATGATTGTGACAATTCACTTTAGATATATTAAATGATTTTATAGATTTGATCATATTTAAGGATTTTTATAAAGTTTTACTTCTCTCATATTGCAAAGTATCTGTCAACAGATATTATAATATCTTGTTTAAAATGAATAATTATCATTAGAGAGCATAATCTTCTGTAGCATTTTTAATGTTCAGACACTATTATAAATAACATTTTATAATCACGTTTATTATGTCTTTGTTTGGGGGCTTCAATATGTTAATCTTAAGGATTTTAAAATATTTCAAAATGTAAAACATTAAGAATGATCTTGCTTGTTTTGGGTGCATGACAAGTATTTTACAACAGAAAGGATATGGAAAATATTTGAAGGAATATGAAGTTTTTAGGGGTCTTTACAGAATATGTTGACTTAATAATAGTAGCTTACGTGTAGAGAGCTTTAATTACATGCCAGTTGCTATTCTAAGTATTTAATCATTTAATACTACTTCAAACTCTTTGTGAGGTGTGTACCATTATTACCATTTTGGAAATGAGAAAGCTAAGGGTAGAGAAATGATGCTGTCTGCTTACAGTCACATAGCTGTTAGGTGTTATAGCTGGGACTCAGTTCCATGTGAGGGGAGGGTGGCTTTAAAGCCAATAGAATCTAGATTATTTATTCTGTTATTAATCCAAAAACCTCTGAGCATTAGTTCAAAATTATTCAGTATCAATAACTTTCAGCCCTCCAAGAGCTTATCTTTTAGGGGGAGCAGAAAAGAAGTTAAGTGGAGAAAAGAAAGAAAGGAGAGAGGAAGGGAAGAAGGAAGAGAGGGATTTGTTGGTAGTATGTTTTATCTTGGTAAGTACTATCAAAATAGTCAAGATAAAAAAACAAGGAGAGAGAGCAGAGAGTGCCAGGTTGTGGTGGGTGGGGGAAGATGAAGGCAGAATGCATTTTTAAATAGGGTCCTCAGTGAAGGTCATAATTGAGCACAGATCTGAAGGAGGTGAGGAATTAAGCTTTGGTAAGAGGTGGGACCATGCCTGGTGATTCAAGGAAAGCAAAGGAGACAATTGTGGCCCAGGTGAAACAGGCTGAGAAAGCACCAAAAGATTATTTCAGAGAGGTGACTTGAGGGCAGATGGTGTAGAGTGCTGGGTCAACTTTGGCTTTTATGCTGAATGAGATGGAAAAACCATTGGAGGGTTTTGAGCATAAGGGTAACATGTTCCAACTTGGATTTTTAATGATCTTTTTGAATAGAATGTTTTTGTTAGAATAGACTGAGTGGGTTAAGGGTGGAAGCAAGGAGAAAATATGCTCTTTGTAGGTTTATATTTGAAATGAAATTGCCTGCACCTTCTCTCTCTGTTCCCTAGATGTTGTGGCCTTTAAGTACATTAAGAGAGCGGTGGAAAGCTCAGGAATATGTTACCACAGAATGTTTATGAAAAAAATGGGTTTAATTTCCATCATAGAAGGTTATCATAACACTGTTTTTTTTGTTTGTTTGTGGGTTTGTTTGTTTGTTTTAACATTTTATACATGCATTTCCCAGCCATCTTTATTTTGAGGCAAGCAGATAAAAGGTGGTCTAACTTCAAGGCATCTGGGAAAGTGGCAGAGAAAATCTTTTTTTATTCTTTCTATGCTTGAAAGACTTACTAATGCACTCTCAAACATTAGAGGAAGAGAAGCATTAAGGGTTCATGAATATAGAGTGCGTGCAATTAGTTCTAAAAGCCGTCTTCCATAAGATTGGATTGGCATTGCTTTTCAAGAAAATTTTTTCTAGACAAAATTCTTTTGCCTTTCAGTATTTTACATTTAATTTCATTTTAAACAAAAATAAATCAATATCAACATTGCAAATGATACCCACCCTACTGAAGGCCGATTTTGAGACTTAGAAGACATTTGATATAATTCTCTAAAATTAGCCATCATCCAAATAGTGCTTATCATAGTCAAATTCATAGCAACAAATTCAGAATTAAAAGATATCTATAACGCTTATAGCTAAGTTGATTTGTGTTTTAGTCAGTACATACTCCTTATGTTTCAGTGCACCATCAGCAAATAGTTTTCCTTTGCTTGCTTACTATGAGATGAGCCTTCAGCCAGCTATTCTAGATTTTTTTAAAGGCTTTTTTAAAAGGAGACTATAATATAGTTAAAAAGCTACAAAAGACCCAGAAAATACTTTCAGGGAAAAATATAAAACAGTATATTATTTTTTGCTGAAGTGGAGAAAATGAATATTTAAATAAAAGACATGGTGGATAAACAGATATAAGCTATTTAAAGTTAAGTCATTCAACAAGACTCCATGATCTATACGTGCTATTTAGTCGTGTGGTCTGGGAATGCCAAGGGGTGGAATTGAGGAGGTATCTCCAATGACACTTGTACTTTATACCTTATAATATAGTTGTTTGTATACATTATTTCCCTTCCCTATTACAATATAAGCTCCTTGATAGTTGAGAAGATATCTTAATTATCTTTATATCCCAAACAATATCTCACACATAGTTGATATTCAATAGAAGTTTACTAATTGAATGAAGTATGTGCTTTCCCCTAAGATGCTAAAACATAATTTCAATATCTAGAACTTTCATTGGGAGAAATAGATTATTGCTTGCTTGAGAGCACTGATCATGTTTCCCAAATGTGATATTCTTGGCTTATTGAGAAAAAGCTTACCTTTTTGGATGGAATATTTAAAATTAACTAAATTTTATTTCCAAAGAGGCATGCTTAAATTTTACCCCCCCCCACAAATTATTATTAGTAGAGTATTTAAACTAAGTTATGTTGAGATTATAGTTAGTAATCAAACTTACTACATATAAAAAGTGAAATATTAATTAGTATCATTAGTAGTAGTAATAAAAAGTATAAATGAGTGCAATTTCCAATATAAAAGTATTTTTAAATCATTTTTTTAAATAGAGGGTTTTTGTTTCAATTTTTATGATTTACAAAGATTACATATTGCCCTTGTATGTAGAAGACTACATATCTGACTATAAAGTAGGTGTAAGTAAGTAGGTTTAATAAACATATTCAAGCTGCTGAGATAATAAAACATTCAACTTAATAATAGTGCATGTAAAGTGATTAGTATGGCAAAATCATATTAGTGATTCTTTGACACAAAGAAATGTTCAGTAAATGATAATGATATCTATAATTGCCATTATTATTCTTACTAATCTTGTTGGAGTTGTTCACTTTTGAAATGCTTTGGAGAACACTTTTTGCATTTACCTTCTGAACTCTTCTTCACTTTACATTGTTCAGTATACCTCTGCCTGGTGATTGGTTCATATCTTTGGTAGCTTCTGAGTCATGCTTTATCAGGAAACCAAGGCTGTGATTTGCATCCCAGAATATCCTCCTCCTTCCTCCTTCTCACTGTCACTTCTATTTTTACTTCGGAGCACAAGGTTCTTTAAGGCTTATCTTGTATTCTGAGGTTTCCCGCATCCACAGATTTACTACCTGCTTCTCTATAAGAAATGTGTACTTGGTAACAAATCCTTACTAGAAAAAGACCGCTGTAGCTAGGTTAATACCTAAGGACAAAGCTTTTCTTTTTTCCTAAATCTCCCATTCTTTCCCCTCCTTGAGCTGACTGTTAGCATTTTTCTGCCCCAGTTCTCCCCGAGTGCCTGGTCCAGTTAATCTTGTTAAACCAATAAAAAATGATTTGGTTACCTGTAGTTAATCTGTTGAAAAGCATATATTGAATTCCTACTTTGTCCAGGGACGTTTGTTAAACACTAATTCAGGATATCTTATCTTGGCATCCATGTTGCCTCAAGGGTTTCAGAATATTTTCCTTGAAATTATGTGGAAAACGTGGTGTGCATGTTTGCAGGTATGTTTTTTCTGGGGAATAAGCTCATAGTTTCCATCAGATTGTCAAAGGGTGAAGATGCCAAAAAGATCAAGATTCACCCACAACAGAGGCAAAAATGCATAAAGCACATTCCTCTGGTTGAGGAGCTTACAATACAGGTGAAATTAACAGGTAAATGACAGTATAAAAATAAGGGTGAAGAGTATATAGTACAATAGGTAAGAAGAGAAAAATCACTTAGAAATAAATTGGTGGGAAGAACTGGGACTTCATCTGGGTTTAGAAATAAGTTATTTAAAGTTTTAGGGGACTTCCAACCTGAGGGAAAAGAGTGAACAAGTCCTTGGAATTAGTAGTATTGATTAGAGTGTCTGGGAAGATAATGAAGAGCCTACTTGAATTATATTTGTTTATAAATAAAAGTGTTGTTGAGTACATGATATATTAATAATTGCCATGGTTTAAAATGTTGAATAGTAAAAATATTCATGGCAGATCATCTTTTAGCTAATCTTCCTTAGATTTAAAAACTTTCAGATTCTGAAAACCTTAAATATTCATCAAGATATTTTTCTGTAAAATAACAATGATCTGCATGATATTTCATTAAGAAAGACACTATGGTCCATTTCACAAAGACATGAGGTACAGTTCTTCAGTAGTAAATTATATTACAGCAGCTTACACTGACCTAGACTGAATATTTTAGTTTTCTTAAATATATCCAGTGCATTTTGTTTCTAAGCTTCTGTTTTATCCAATTAGAAGGAAAAAAAGTTCAAATTTCATGGCTTAAGAGTGTAGACATCTGTACTCAAATATCACGTACTATCTCAAAATTAAGCATCTTAAACTGGACCGCTCATGACCCTCTTCTTCCTTCAACTCACGTCCTCTTCATCCTCCTTTTCTTTCCCCTCCCTTCCAAACTTTGCAGTGTCTCAATTGTAATCAGTCTTTCATCTTCCAGGTCACTCATTCTTCCCAAAATTGATCCCTTCTTCCCAGAAAACTTTCTTCTTCTTCTTCTTATACCATATTTTTCATCTTCATTCTCCACTCACTAACATTTCCATTGCCTCGGATCTCCTATCCAGAGTCAGACTCTTTTTCCTTTCCATCAAGGTAAATATTGTCCTACCTTCAAGGCTTAACTGAGAAACCATCAGCTAGAGTGTTTCTAAATAAGAACTATACAATAGTAATCATGCTCCTAACATGAATACTTCTAGATTTTAGGTATGTAGATAGTACCCTGTTTTATACTATATTTTCTGTTTGGATTTATGTAGAATTAACCCTGCTGGTTTTTCACATATACATATGTTACTTATCTTTCCACCTTAACTAAAATCTTTTTGCTGGCTGGATCAGGTTTCCTATTCCTGGTTTTCTTGTTTGTTTGCTTTGTTGTATTTTTCATCTGTCAGATCATTAGGCACAAAATGGGCTCTTTACCTACAGCTATTTTTAAAACACAGGCAAGATTTTAGGAGAGAATGGCACGTAATCAACACTCACATACATTGTAATTTACACTGTACATACAAAGTATTTTCACATACTTTATCTCATTTACTAACACTATTATGTATTATCATCTTCATTTTGCAGATAAGGAAACAGACTTGGTCAGGAATAGGAAACTAGTCAATACCTGACCTGAGCATTAACTCAAAATGTCTGCTCTATACCCAGCTTTCCATGTTAGCATAGCTGCCTTCTAGGGCTGCATTTTATAAAAGAAAGTTAAAAGACTGAATAGTTTCTAATATTCAAAGGGCAATAGATCTGGAACAAATTTGTCAAGATAACTAACAGAAGTTCTAGATGTTGCTGAATTGTAAAGTATCCACCATGAAATGACAGTTAATTGAAATTTACTTAAATACGGAAGGAGGCATTTTTGACAGCTTTTTAATGTGTAAAACTTGTAAGATAATCTCAGAACATGTAGGATAAAAGGAAACTTTGTCAGTATTATCACCAGAAACCTGTGACAATTTGAATTGTGCCCAGGAGGAAGGTCACAAATCACTCCTTTAGGGATGTCCATTAAGTAGTCTTTCCTCTCTTTAAAAGCTAGGTAGTGGGTACCAAAATAAACCAACCTCAAACTTAGATGCATGTCATTTCATGTGTGTCTTCTTAGGTCCGCAAAGCCAGCACTGTTAAGCTCGAGTGCTGAGAATTGTTTAAATAAATCCTCCTATGTGTGACAAATAATCAAGAGGTAAAAGTCTAAGAAAACTACAAAAGGTTACTACTAATAATTTTATATATTGGCAGTTTTCCATTCTATTTCTCTTGACGTGTATTCTTTAGTCTTAGTGTTTATGAATCAAGCGTATTTGGTATTTGTAGGATACAAATGCATATTTGATTTAGCAACATGTTTTCTCTCCAAAAATTATACCAAGGAAAAGAATTTGATGACAAATATATATACCAATTAGGGTGAAAATTATTTTTGAGAATTCTGCGATATTTTAAAGATAACTACATATGAATCTTAGTTTGAGAAAATCACTTTGAGAAAAAACAAAGTCAAATTCTAAAATTGAAAAAATAGTTCATATAAGTATCATCGTGATGCTCTTATTATGATTTGTGTTCCCTAGTAACTTAGTTGCCTAACAAGGTTATTCTGCTGATGACCTTTGCCATCAAAAATGGTTATCAAGATCTATGAGGATTGTGCAGACAAATGGATGCCCGCCATGATTGTAGCCAGTATGAGCGCACCGAGCATGAGCATACAAATGGAAACCATTCCACATTATTCGCAGACAGTTGCAACATCAAAAGCAAGTGTGATTAATAGTTAATGACAGGTTACTTCTTTCAGTCTACTAATAATGATTCTTGCCTTAATTTTTTTGACTTTCCATTGGCTAATTTATCAAAACTTACAGATTAACACTGACAATAAAGTTGTTAGCATCTAGACCAATAACATTATTTCTGAATAGAATACATATTTCTAAATTAAACTTTTTTAAAGTTTGCAAGGTTTGTTTTCAATACTAAGCATAATTTTCAAAGCCAGGTCATCTAGGTACATACATTTCTCTTCATTTTATCGAAGAGGAAGCAAATCTAAGTACCAACATTTACTGAATACCTGAAAAATAAAAAGACTGATAATTTTGATACTCATGAAATCCAAGCTTTTAAAAGCGGATATTATAGAAAAGTTGAGTCAAAAATATTTAGCCTTCTACCTGAGTAAAATTTAATATATTGATCCTATGATTTCTGCTGTAACTTGACCAGTGGATGATGATGTGTTGCAGAGAACAAACTTCTCTGAAGTGAAACTAAACCTAACCTTAAAGGTAGTTAAAGACTGGATTTATCGCCTGTTATATAGATAATCAAAACAAACAGATAAACAAAAACCATGATGCATTAAGTTAATAAATTAGAAATGAGTTTAAATGCATACTATGTAGATACCCATTTCTGTCATCACCAAAGTAACGATACAAAACATAGTAAAATGTCCTCTATGTTTCTTCTTCAGATCTCAGTTTTCAGGGCCTCTCATGCACACAGACCCTTCTGAGATCCCGGGGGAATAGGGAGGTTGGCAGTGGATATGTTTTGTTTGTAAAATTTGTAAAAATAAAATATTTTAACCATAATTAGTGAGATAACTCTGTCCTTTCCACCTAACTTTGTATTCCTATTGCTTTTGTGATTTTTTTTCTTCAAAAGGGCCCTCAGAATTGTATAAGTGTCAGGAAACTCAATGTCTGGAACTGCTCCTATATGCTTTACCTCTGCCTAGATCTCTCTCCCCTTCATCCCTACTTGTTAGAATCCTACCTAACATTCAAAGCCTATTCCACATACCTCTTCTTCTATGCGAGTGTTCTGATTTGTTTATAGAACTTTGAGCCTATTTATTTTCAGTGTTAGTTTTAATTTATGGCTTGTGTATGGTTCTTCTTGCTTTTCACCACCCACATAATCTAGTAACAATTGGCTCCAGCCTAATAGACTCTTGGAGACTCACTCCCAAGCCTCATGACTTCCTAGTTGTGTGACACCAGGCAAGTCACTCATTCTCTTGCTCCCTCTGGGACTCAGTCCCGCACTATCAAATGGACATCAAAATAATAATATTCTCCTCATAGACTTGTTGTCAGGAGTAAATGAGATGATTACTATTAAGTGCTTATTAGAAAGCTTGGACAATAGTAAAAACTCATGAGTTAGTTCTTACAATTATGATTATTTAAGTAAAAATTTTAGGTTTCCGTAGCATCCCGTAAAATACTGTGAAAATAAATATGTACTGACATGAATTATTGATAACAGACTTGATTATTTCAGGCTATAGGATCATTTTGAAATACAAAATGAGAAAAGACAAAAAATGTTTCTTCGTAAAACTACTTTATGACATTTAGGATTAAGTAATCAACGTGGTAAGTAAAACAATCAAAAATCCTTTGATGTAATATTTATTCTAAGTGCTTAATGTAAAATAATGTTAGTTTTAGCAATTACTAAAGAGTTGGCATTTGTGTACTTCCCACATAATAAACAGACTCTAAAAAAACACATTTGGTGGTTTGAACTATGGCATTTTCATTTGAAAAATAAAATATGTTATCACAGAAACATTTTCATTTCTCTGTGATTGACTTATTTAAAAAATATTTTTGAAGGTATTCTATAAAAATACTCCTTTTTTTGTTAATCCATGTTTTTGATTCCAAAATATTTTAAATAAGGCATATATTTGAAGTCACAGGACACAATAATGAATGATTGTGATATGTGCAAAGTATTTGAATAATGAAAGCTAATTCTAGTCTATTAAGGACAAAAAAAGATGCAACACTATCTGCGTCAAATGTTTTCTTAAGTTTACTCTGTATTTGGATCTATGGACACCACTGCAGTTTATAGCCTCTTTGACTGTTTGGAGTTGCAAGGTAAAGAAATCAGGCCTCCTGCTATAATGGGGACCTTGTGAAAAATGTAATGGTATAGGAGAAAGAAAATGGCCAAAAGAAACCTAAGGACAGGAGGCAAGCTCAGCTATTTGGTTGCCATGCAACGGGCAATTTCTTTACCCTTGAGCCTTTTCCTCATATATAAAATGGAAATCATTATACTGACTTCAAAGGTAGATGTACATAAAGCACCTAGATCAATTTCTGGAGTGTAGTCTGTGACTTTACCATATACATAGATGAAAGAAAGAATTTGTTTCTAGAAGTCCAACTCTAAGTATCACAAAACCCCTTTCTTCTTCTTTTTTCCTAAGCATTTAGTGTAAAGTTAGAACTGCATTTATTCTTTTCTAACTTTAATTGCTACTTGCCCTGTTTGCATAAAGAATTGGCTATTTCAACAGTCGTGCTAACTAGTGAATGAGTATTGTCTTCACAGGAATTATAAGATAAATACATTGAAAAAATGTGCTTGAGAGAAAAGAGATATGGAAACACACGATAAATAACTAGGGAAATGTCTCAGGGTAAATGATGAAGAAGAACATTTTAGCTTTTTTTGTTAAATAAGAAAATGTGGTCAATGGAACAAGTATAAATCTCCTGGAAGAAGAAATTTATCTGAGACAACCCAAAATTTTATCTGAAACATATGCTTAATATAGGAGATAAAAACATTCTGAAACACAGATGGGGGGAACTTAATTTGAAATGAACAGCAATCACTCTCCCTGAGGGGCAAATGTCCCCAAACTGTATATCCTCTAAATACTGTAAATAGAGAATTTACAGTATTTAGAAGTCAATGATATTTCTTTTTTTTAATTTTTATTGGAGTATAGTTGATTTACAATGTTGTGTTAGTTTCAGGTGTACAGCAAAATGAATCAGTTATACATATACATATAGCCACTCTTTTTTAGATTCTTTCCCATATAAGTCATTACAGAGTATTGAGTAGAGTTCCCTGTGCTATACAATAGGTCATTATTAGTTCTCTGTTTCCTATATAGTAGCATGTACCTGTCAATCCCAGTCTCCCAACTTCTATTAATTGTTTATAATGTAGATACCAAACTCATTTAATTCTGTTTTAATTTAAAACAGTATAAAATATATTACATACTAAAAATTATTTGAAAAGAAGGTATTTTTTAATTAGCTTCATTTCTCCTTGATGAACACAAAAAGGAAAAAAAGAGTGATTTTATATATTTTACAAAGGATAATAGGAATTTTAGAGTTCAATATATAAAAAATATTTTCTACAAAATATTAGTTTCAATTAACAGAAATGTATAATTAGAAAATTTACCTTCCTTAAATCTTAGAAGCTCACAATAATGCACTTTAGTCTTTTTGACCTACGTATAATATCTAGATTTATGACAATATCTATATGTAATATCTAAATAGATTTGTGACAGTGTCAGCAGTCAACTAAAAGACAAGATGTTTAAAATTTTATTTTAAACTTTTCTTAAATTTGTTACATATAGACTACAGAAGTAGCAGACCATGCATTTAAGTATGTAATACCTTCATACTGATTAATCTAAAATGTACCATAAAATAGCTTTTGTACTTTGTTTCTATGAAATACCATTTGAAAAATATTCAGGCTAATTTATTTTTATCAAATGTCAAATATCAGGATATTATTAATGATTTTTGAGCTTAAGAGAAAAGCTACTTTCCTTTCTCTGTATTTCAGTGGTATCAACATAGAAATACTACTTAATAAACCATCCTCAGAGTACTTCGGGCAGGATTAAATGTTTAGTGACTAGAAGTTAAACTCTTTTTTATTAGACCAGGTCTTAAATGCTGTTCAATCCCAGAGGTGGATCTTCATCATTGCATAAAACTTGGTAAACCTGAAAAAAATGACAGTTCAAGACTGTCGTCTACAGGCATATGAAGCAGTTTGTCTTGATCGTTTAAAAGGAGTAGACAGTTGGGCTTCCCTGGTGGCGCAGTGGTTGAGAGTCCGCCTGCCGATGCAGGGGACACGGGTTCGTGCCCCGGTCTGGGAAGATCCCACATGCCGCGGAGCAGCTGGGCCCGTGAGCCATGGCCGCTGAGCCTGCGCATCCGAATCCTGTGCTCCGCAACGGGAGAGGTCCCAACAGTGAGAGGCCCGCGTACCGCAAAAAAAAGTAGTAGACAGTTGATGCTTTATTAATGATTTTACTAGATCCCATCCACTGATTTGCTCTGTATAACTAATAAGGATCCATATAATTTATCAAGTGCCACAAGGTAAAACTTATACTAGGGCTTTTCATCTATCATCTCACGAAGATCATACTTAACCTGTGGATAAGTGTGTACTACAAAATAAATATTTGGTAGGGGGAAGGTTTATCTTCTCAATTGTTTTGGAGTATTACGTTGATCAGAGAATATAGTGCTGAGGCTCTGGTATTTTTTTCTTTTTTTCAAATTATTTCTCCCATTGATATTTTTTAAAGTGAATATGAAATCTTTTTGATTTTCCATAGGCTCCTTGGAAAATCTTAAAGATAGTTTTAGAGGTAAAAGATATCATGAATTTATTTTTTATTTTTTATTTATTATTTTTATTTTTTAACATCTTTATTGGAGTATAATTGCTTTACAATGGTGTGTTAGTTTCTGCTTAATAACAAAGTGAATCAGTTATACATATACATATGTTCCCATATCTCTTCCCTCTTGCATCTTCTTCCCTCCCACCCTCCCTATCCCACCCCTCTAGGTGGTCACAAAGCCCCGAGCTGATCTCCCTGTGCTATGCGGCTGCTTCCCACTAGCTATCTATTTTACGTTTGGTAGTGTATATATGTCCATGCCACTCAATCACTTTGTCACAGCTTACCCTTCCCCCTCCCCATATGCTCAAGTACATTCTCTACTAGGTCTGTGTCTTTATTCCCGTCTAACCTCTAGGTTCTTCATGACCATTTTTTTTTTCTTAAGTTCCATATATATGTGTTAGCATACGGTATTTGTATTTCTCTTTCTGACTTACTTCACTCTGTATGACAGACTCTAGGTCCATCCTACAAATAACTCAATTTCGTTTCTTTTCTGGCTGAGTAATATTCCACTGTATATATGTACCACATCTTCTTTATCCGTTCATCTGATGATGGACACTTAGGTTGCTTCCATGCCCTGGCTATTGTAAATAGAGCTGCAATGAACATTTTGGGACATGACTCTTTTTGAATTATGGTTTTCTCAGGGAATATGCCCAGTAGTGGGATTGCTGGGTCGTATGGTAGTTCTATTTGTAGTTTTATAAGGAACCTCCATACTGTTCTCCATAGTGGCTGTATCAATTCACATTCCCACCAGCAGTGCAAGAGGATTCCCTTTTCTCCACACCCTCTCCAGCATTTATTGTTTCTAGATTTTTTGATGATGGCCATTCTGACTGATGTGAGTTGATATCTCGTTGTTCTGATTTGCATTTCACTAATGATTAATGATGTTGAGCATTCTTTCATGTGTTTGTTGGCAATCTGTATATCTTCTTTGGAGAAATGTCTATTTAGGTCTTCTGCCCATTTTTGGATTGGGTTGTTTGTTTTTTTGTTATTGAGCTGCATGAGCTGCTTGTAAATTTTGGAGATTAATCCTTTGTCAGTTGCTTCATTTGCAAATATTTTCTCCCATTCTGAGGGTTGTCATTTTGTCTTCTTTATGGTTTCCTTTGCTGTGCAAAAGCTTTTAAGTTTCATTAGGTCCCATTTGTTTATTTTTGTTTTTATTTCCATTTCTCTAGGAGGTGGGTCAAAAAGGATCTAGCTGTGGTTTATGTCATAGAGTGTTCTGCGTATGTTTTCCTCTAAGAGTTTGATAGTGTCTGGCCTTACATTTAGATCTTTAATCCATTTTGAGTTTGTTTATTTATTTATTTATTTATTATTTATTTATTCTTCGGTATGCAGACCTCTCATTGTTGTGGCCTCTCCCATTGCAGAGCACAGGCTCTGGATGCGCAGGCTCAGCAGCCATGGCTCACGGGCCTAGACGCTCCGCGGCATGTGGGATCTTCCCGGACCAGGGCACAAACCCGTGTCCCCTGCATCAGCAGGTGGATTAGGTGTTCTAATTTCATACTTTTACATATACCTCTCCAGTTTTCCCAGCACCACTTATTGAAGGGGCTGTCTTTTCTGCACTGCATATTCTTGCCTCCTTTATCAAAGATAAGGTGACCATATGTGCGTGGGTTTATCTCTGGGCTTTCTATCCTGTTCCGTTGATCTATCTTTCTGTTTTTGTGCCAGTACCATACTGTCTTGATAACTGTAGCTTGTAGTATAGTCTGAAATCAGGGAGCCTGATTCCTCCAGCTCTGTTTTTCGTTCTCAAGATTGCTTTGGCTATTCGGGGTCTTTTGTGTTTCCATACAAATTGTGAAATTTTTTGTTCCAATTCTGTGAAAAATACCAGTGGTAGTTTGAAAGGGATTGTATTGAATCTGTAGATTGCCTTGGGTAGTATAGTCATTATCACAATGTTGACTCTTCCAATCCAAGAACATGTTATATCTCTCCATCTATATGTATCATCTCTAATTTCTTTCATCAGTGTCTTATAATTTTCTGCATACAGGTGTTTTGTCTCCTTAGGTAGGTTTATTCCTAGATATTTTGGTTGCAGTGGTAAATGGGAGTATTTTCTTAATTTCACTTTCAGATTTTTCATCATTAGTGTATAAAATGCCAGAGATTTCTGTGCATTAATTTTGTATTCTGCTACTTTACCAAATTCATTGATTAGCTCTAGTAGTTTTCTGGTAGCATCTTTAGGATTCTCTATGTAGAGTATCATGTCATCTGCAAACAGTGACAGCTTTACTTCTTCTTTTCCGATTTGGATTCCTTTTATTTCTTTTTCTTCTCTGAGTGCTGTGGCTAACATTTCCAAAACTATGTTGAATAATAGTGGTGAGAGTGGGCAACCTTGTGTTGTTCCTGATCTTATTGGAAATGGTTTCAGTTTTTCACCATTGAGGACAATGTTGGCTGTAGATTTGTCATATATGGCCTTTATCATGTTGAGGAAAGTTCCCTTTATGCCTACTTTCTGCAGAGTTTTTATCATAAATGGGTGTTGAATTTTGTTGAAAGCTTTCTCTGCATCTATTGAGATGATCATATGGTTTTTCTCCTTCAATTTGTTAATATGGTGTATCACGTTTATTGATATGTGTATATTGAAGAATCTTTGCATTCCTGGAATAAACCCCACTTGATCATGATGTATGATCCTTTTAATGTGCTGTTGGATTCTGTTTGCTAGTATTTTGTTGAGGATTTTTGCATCTATGTTCATCAGTGATATTGGCCTGTAATTTTCTTTCTTTGTGACATCTTTGTCTGGTTTTGGTTTCAGGGTGATGGTGGCCTCTTAGAATGAGTTTGGGAGTGTCCCTGCCTCTGCTGTATTTTGGAAGAGTTTGAGAAGTATAGGTGTTAGCTCTTCTCTAAATATTTGATAGAATTCACCTGTGAAGCCATCGGGTCCTGGGCTTTAGTTTGTTGGAAGACTTTTAATCACAGTTTCAATTTCAGTGCTTGTGATTGGTCTGTTCATATTTTCTGTTTCTTCCTGGTTCAGTCTTGGAAGGTTGTGCATTTCTAAGAATTTGTCCATTTCTTCCAGGTTGTCCATTTTATTGGCATAGAGTTGGTTGTAGTAATCTCTCATGATCCTTTGTATTTCTGCAGTGTCAGTTGTTACTTCTCCTTTTTCATTTCTAATTCTATTGATTTGAGTCTTCTCCCTTTTTTTCTTGATGAGTCTGGTTAATGGTTTATCAATTTTGTTTATCTTGTCAAAGAACCAGCTTTTAGTTTTATTGATCTTTGCTATTGTTTCCTTCATTTCTTTTTCATTCATTTATTTCTCATCTGATCTTTATGATTTCTTTCCTTCTTCTAACTGTGGGGATTTTTTGTTCTTCTTTCTCTAATTGCTTTAAGTTCAAGGTTAGCTTGTTTATTTTAGATGTTTCCCGTTTCTTGAGGTAGGATTGTATTGCTATAAACTTCCCCCTTAGAACTGCTTTTGCTGCATCCCATAGGTTTTGGATCATCATGTGTACATTTTCATTTGTTTCTAGGTATTTTTTGATTTCCTCTTTGATTTCTTCCGTGATCACTTCGTTATTAAGTAGTCTATTGTTCAGCCTCCATGTGTTTGTAGTTTTTACAGATCTTTTCCTGTAATTGATATCTAGTCTCATAGCGTTGTGGTCAGAAAAGATACTTGATACAATTTCAGTTTTCTTAAATTTACCAAGGCTTAATTTGTGACCCAAGATATGATCTATCCTGGAGAATGTTCCAGGAGCACTTGAGAAAAATGTGTATTCTGTTGTTTTCGGATGGAATGTCCTATAAATATCTGTTAGGTCCATCTTGTTTAATGTATCATTTAAAGACTGTGTTTCCTTATTTATTTTCATTTTGGATGATCTGTCCATTGGTGAAAGTGGGGTGTTAAAGTGTCCTACTATGATTGTGTTACTGTCAATTTCCCCTTTTATGGCTGTTAATATTTGCCTTATGTATTGAGGTGCTCCTATGTTGGGTGCATAAATATTTACAATTGTTTTATCTTCTTGGTTCGATCCCTTGATCATTATGTAGTGTCCTTGTTTGTCTCTTGTAATAGGCTTTATTTTAAAGTCTATTTTGTCTGGTATGAGAATTGCTACTCCAGCTTTCTTTTGATTTCCATTTGCATGGAATATCTTTTTCCATCTCATCACTTTCAGTCTGTATCTGTCCCTAGGTCTGAAGTGGGTCTCTTGTAGACAGTATATATACTGGTCTTGTTTTTGTATCCATTTAGTCAGTCTGTGTCTTTTGGTTGTAGCATTTAATCCATGTACATTTAAGGTAATTATTGATATGTATGTTCCTATTCCCATTTTCTTAATTGTTTTGGGTTTGTTATTGTAGGTCTTTTCCTTCTCTTGTGTTTCTTGCCTAGAGAAGTTCCTTTAGCATTTGTTGTAAAGCTGGTTTGGTGGTGCTGAACTCTCTTAGCTGGTATTTTTAATTTATTTACATTTTTATTGAAGTATAGTTGATTTACAATATTTTGTTAGTTTCAGATGTACAGCATACTGATTCAGTATTTTTGTAGATTATATTCCATTTATAGGTAATTTCAAGATGATGGGTATAGTTCCTTGTACTATACAGTAAATCCTTGTTGCATATCTATTTTATATATAGTAGTTTGTATCTGTTAATCCCACACCCCTCATTTGTCCGTCCATTCTTCCCTCTCCTGTTTGGTAACCACGTTTGTTTTCTGTATCAGTGAGTCTGCTTCTGTTTTGTGTGTACATTCATTTGTATTATTTTTTAGATTCCACATATAAGTGATGTTATTTTATTTTATAGAGTTAGTCCCCAAAACACTTCTGCATGGGCAGAGATGAAATTCCAGAGTTAGGAAATGAACTACATATAATATGAAAGTTCATTTGTACCTTGTGCTGGGTATCCTTCCTCATCTTTAGCTCCCAAAGGGGTGGAACACCTCAGACTGAAAAATCTTACTAACCTAACTCCTAACCTTACTAACCAAGAATTTCTTAAGGCATTCATGAATGCTTGAATGTCAGTGATTATAGTTCATAAATCTTTTACCCTGTCTGTATGGTTAAAAAATGTTATATGGAGTAAAATTCTTATACTAAAACTGTACTTAATAACTATACAACCTTGAGTAAATTACTTAACTTTCCTGTCTCATATTTCTTACCTGTAAAATGTGCATAAGAATAGTACTACCTATAGGCTTGTCTGGAGGATTTAAGTGAGTTAATAAACACCAATAATCTTGGAACAATGCCTCGAAAAAGGTAACAATAACTGTCAATTACTGTGATTGTTATTGTTTTGTTATTTTCTCATATACAGGCTGATCCTATACCAGGCCAGGAGAATTCAGTCAACTTGAGGGGGGAAATGTTAGTCAAATAATGATTTGGTGCCAGAATTCATTTTACTTTCTGTTTGGCTGTTTAATCATTTTGTTAAAGAATAACAAACAGCATAATCTCTATTCTCAAAACGTCCTCAGCCTTCTGATCTTCACAGAGTCACAGAAAGTAGGATTTAAATGGCTTTCATCTAGTTTGTCTTAGTAATAGACCCACAGTCCATCAAGAAACAAATGTCTTTCTATGGCCCTAGTTAAACAGAATTCATGATTGTTTTTCCCCCTAGGACTGCATTGCAACTGCAGATGAGAATGGCATCATGCCAGTGGGCCCTGCCAGATGGCTTTCCACTGCATTCTGAGTTTTGGAGAACAGGAGCACAGACATTTTTGATTCTGCAGGTCCATTCGAGCACAATTTACAATAAGGAAGAAAATATTTAACAGCAATTTCATATGCAGTGAAGTTATAACTTTAACATTGAAAAAATGCAGTTTTTAAATATATATCCTTTCCAAATGGATACTAGCAAATTATCAGCTAAAAAACCTGGGTATCTATAACAGAGCATGTTTTCCAATAGTTAACTGCAGATTCAGTAATGATACAAAATGATATAGTTGTTGATATTGAAATGTTTCAGTCATTCCTTTCATTCATCTCTTCAGTACATAGTGCCTACTCTGTGCCCAGCACTTAACGTGAGACGCCTTCACTTCATTGTTGCTGGTTTTGAGTTGGCAAATTCTGATGTGATATTGTTTCTTATACTAGACTAGTTCTAGATAATAATGCTCACTAAATATCTCCATGTTCATATAAAATATGAGATTATATTTCTCATTTAACTCTATGTTTAAGGCTATCAATGAATTCCTCATGAGTGTCTCTAGTGTAGGGCTTTGCTTTATCCTCCAGTGTATTCCTGGAGCTAGAGCGGTGTCTGGCACAAGTTAAAATATACAATGCAGTAAATAATTGAGTTAATAAATATGAAAATCTAAATAATCCCGAATGTCAGTTAGGAGAATTGTGGTAATGATGAAAAGCTACAAACCCTGGGAAAAACTGTTTTAATTTCAAAATCTATGTGATATTCTCCAGATAAATTTTTTTTTCATTTATTATATATTAAACATATATTAATGTATTATTTGGTTAAAAAAATGTGTTTCTATAAGTGTAGATGGATACAACCTACACCATTTTAAAGTTTTTACGATATACTTGTGAAATAGTAACACTTTTCCCCAAAAGAGATTTTTCTGTTTTTTTTAATCCAAGGTGGTTTTTGTCTTTGAAATTTAATGTAGCTCTTAAAAATGTTCTGTTCTCTCTATTTAATCTGCAAACTTAACATAAGTGGATTTTTTTGAACCTGGTTTTTAAAACACTATGTGAAAACTTTCTCTCTAATATACTTAATTCAATATGCTTTATATTTTTTATTGATTTTTTTAACGAGGCTCAAATAATTTTATACTTAGATTATTTTATAGGTAAAACAGAATATTCTTGCAATAGGAAGACCTTTTGAAGGAAGTCATTAATTTTGTTACCTAATTGAATTTAGCTCCTAGTTTTTTATCTGATACCTTTAGAAACACAAATTAAGAAAATTATATGAATAGACAGGCTCCTTATTTAAATTAAAAATGTCATTACCTTGTAATTATAGTATGGTAAGACCAAACACAAATATGACAAAACAGGTTAATCGAATAATTGGTCATTGAAAATTGCTAATAGACCCTTTGGTGGTGATTAAGAGAGGCAGTAGATAAGAATAGCTGTATTTTGGTAGTTTTCTGGTAAAATGTTTTGATGGCGAAAAATAACTGAAAAGATGGTTATTTACTTATTTTATTCTTTCATTCAACAAATATTAGTCTGGACATTTTGCCAGGCACCCTTCTATGACCAGGGCTACACTAGGGAACAAGCTAGACAACATACTGTTCTCATGAAACTTACATTCAAGAGGACAGGACATATATATGTGTTAGTATACGGTATTTGTTTTTCTCTTTCTGACTTAATTCACTCTGTATGACAGACTCTAGGTCCATCCAGCTCACTACAGATAACTCAATTTCGTTTCGTTTTATGGTTGTATATATGTGCCACTTCTTCTTTATCCATTCATCTGTCGATGGACACTTAGGTTGCTTCCACGTCTTGGCTATTGTAAACAGTGCTGCAATGAACATTGTGGTACGTGACTCTTTGAATTATGGTTTTCTCAGGGTATATGCCCAGTAGTGGGTTTGCTGGGTCATATGGTAGTTTTCTATTTTTACTTTTTTAAGGAACGTCCATACTCTTCTCTATAGTGGCTGTATCAATTTACATTCCCACCAGCAGTGCAAGCAGGTTCCCTTTCTCCACACCTTCTCCAGCATTTATTGTTTGTAGATTTTTTGATGATGGCCATTCTGACTGGTGTGAGGGTGGGAGGGAGATGCAAGAGGGAGGAGATATGGGGATATATGTATACGTACAGCTGATTCACTTTGTTATAAAGCAGAAACTAACATACCATTGTAGAGCAATTATACTCCAATAAAGATGTTTAAAAAAAAAAAGAGGACAGGACAGATATTATTAAGTACATAAGTAAATACATATGGTGAAATCTGGTAGCTTTAAGTGCAAAAGAAGATAAAACAGGCTAGAGAGTGACTGTGGAGAGATGCAGCTAATTTTGAATGAGTAGTCAAGAAAGTCTCATTTGAACTGAGACGAGGAGATGCCAGCCCTGTGTCAGATGCTCTAGGCAGAGGAGCTAAAGGCCCTAAGGGAGTGTTTGAGAGATGGAAAGAAGGCACATTTGACAGGAGCATGTAGAACTAGGGAAAGGAGGGGAGAGGATGCTAGATATCTCTAAGTAACACCCTGTGGAAACTATGAAAAGAGTTGGGCTGTACTCCAAGTGCAGTGGAGTATTGTAAACAGCATAGTGTCAGGCTCTTCTTTATAATTTTAGAAAAAAAACTTATGTGAAAGAATATTTGTTCTATACTTTTTAAAGTCACATACATTTGGATCCCTGTTGGCAATGCAGTCTTGTTTCTTAATTTAAACACTCAATGCTGTCAAAATGCACATAATTTTTAATTTAATTTTAATGTGGTTTGTCAGAACACTAGAAGGCAATTAAAATCATTTGACATACTATTTTCCTTTTTGTCCATTTTCACAAATGCATTTTAAGTTTTTTATAATATTTCAATTAAACAATATCTAATCCATTTATTTAACTATATCCTTCCTACGTAGAAACGTCACACATTATTTTTAAAGGTATATGCATAAGTGTGTCTATCTGGCTGACATGATATTAATTCATTGCTTCTCTAGGAAGGATAGTCATGAACAGTGTTTTTCTATTCAACCATTTAACCATCAACATTTTTCATGATGATAAAATTTATGTATTTTCCAGCAACAGAAACTTTGAATTGAATTTGGACCTCTTAAAAGAATTTTTGCCCAATGGCAATAATCTTCTTCCCTGATTGATAAAGATTAGAATTGGTTACTGAGTTTTTGAGATTTTATTTTGGTATAGCATTTTTCCTTTTCTTTATTTTCCAGACATGAATAACTGCCAAGCAAACACTGTATTTAAACCCCTGAGAAGTTCAAAAGGGTTTGGAGACAGCAAAGGGAGTTCTTTTATATTTCATTATCCTCTATAATTAACATTTCTGCCTCAGCATTAATAGAACTAAGCTTTTGTCTCCTTTTGATTTTCATTTTAGTGGTTGAGGCCATTATTATTTGTGCAAAAGGACAAGCTAGCTGTTAAAAGTAGCCCAAGTGCAAATTGGAGGGTAATTGAAGGAGATAATTTGCTGTTGTGAAAATATGTCCAAATATTTGTTCATGTCATTGTCAACAAAATGGTGATCATCAGACCAAGCTAATTCCCTTTCCCAGGCACCAACTGGTTGTTGTTGAGTGTTTGGCCTTCACAACACTCATGTGATCACATCCCATCATATGTGCTTGAGACAGTGTCTTTAAAACAGCAGAAATGTGGGTGCTGCTTCTTTACCTCTTCATCTTAAGAATTATTTTATGTTTTAGCTGTATGCTATAACCAATCTTTAACTTTGATCATATAAGGATACTTTATCTTAACGTTACATATGTAACTATGCCCATTGATTCTTGGAAAAAGAAAATTCATTTCTTTACATAGATTTTTAAGGACCCAGTTGAAGATAAGCTCAACATATAACAGTAGGCAAACCATATAGAGTACTTTAGGGATATCTCTGTAACTTCTATATACATCAAGCAAATAGCTCATAAGACTATATACAGGTGTTATTTATTTATGAACTGTGAAGAAAAATGACATAGATAATACAAGTTGGTAGACAAACTGAAATTATGAAAGTAAAAATAATTTCTTAGTTATAATAGCTGTCACTTACTGAATATTAGCAGTATCATTAATGAATATTGCTATTTATTTTTTCCCCAGGAATTTTCTGTTTTTCTAAAAGGTAGAAGACCATGAGTTAGTTAACAACCAAATAAACATCATTGAGTAGATATCAAATAAAGGTATATGAGAAATTTAAATTTATTTTTCATCCATTTCATCTCCAAATACTTGATTATTTCACTGGTAGTTATGTGATTTTGCTTCATCTTGACCCTTTGGAGAAATAATATTCTGTCCTCTGATGGTCATGGAATTTGTAGCCTGCTTTGAAAGACTCATCACAAGATGTTATTGACAATCTGAAGTCTCAAAAAAACATTGGATGTATCCAGTATACAGCATTTGGTGTTTCCAGTTTTCTGAAAGTAATTGGTGGGACTGTACGATAAAGCAGGGGTCTTGAAATTCAGATCTTACTATTTAAACCCTAGTAATATATGTTGCTAGGAGCTGAATTGGGGTTAAAATATTGTCAGCTGAATTTAGCCACAATTGTACAGAATCAATTTTAAACTCAAAGAACCGATAATAGTCATTTATATTACACCTTGTATTAGTTCAAAGCTGGAAGTATAATATAAAGTTATTAAATCTCAAATCAATCATTCAAGGTAAAGATGGATATATCTTTGGCATTTTATGTCAAAAAGGTAGGAAAGCGTCTCTAAATATCTAATATTTTATTTGTGATATTTATGCTGCAGAATAAATAGGATATAGTGCTTTTTAAATACTTCTGCATTTGTTAAATTTTTTAATTGGTTAAAAGGATACACAAATATAACAATTTCAAAAATTGCCGAGTGAAAATGATATTTAGGATATTCTGAACTACAGGTATATGTTTACATGTAGATTATGGGTATATATTTATATAAACATATACATTTACAGTTCTCATAATCTTGTATGATAAATAGCCTATCATTTTATATGTTTTTAACTTAATGAAATATATAATGTAAATAGTTATACATATATTTACATATAAAAATGTCATGAATTTTTTAGAGTCTCCAAACCATACAGTTCTTTGTATTCTTTAAGCCGGGAGTCAATAAAGATACCAATTTATCTTTATTCCTGTTAAAGGATCACAGGATATACCCTCTGAATCTATATGATACAAAACTTGGTCTATTTGATTAATGGAACAAATAACTAGTGTATTCAGAAAATAACAATAAATTAAATAATTATGCATCATAAGAGTATCAGAATCCCAATTATTAAAATTGTTATAAATCAAATTTATCAATCTTTATTTTTTACGTTACAATTTGAAAAGCAAACTAGAAATACTAGTGTGTATTACATTTTAATTTATCTTTTCTTAGAGAAATTTGCCATTAAGTATTATAAAATATCAAATCAGTCATTATCTGTAGGTGACTGAGCCCTTAAGATAATTGTATATTAATTTTCATACGTGATTCATCCATTAGAAAGCTTATGCAAAGTTAGATGTATTGAAGACAGCCACCATTACCCCATAAAAAATATAAATATAAAATTAATAAAAATTAATTGCTCTCTAAGGATTTAATGTCCACCTATTCTGGGGAAGTCAATATATTGGATCTGTAGTAAATAGACTCAGTGAATCTAAATGTGGACATGCTGAATTTCTTTAATAGTATGCATTATTCTAAAGAACTGTAAGTGAAAGGAGGTAGTGTGTGCAATGCTATGATAAGGAACTACAACTACTCAATTTTAATTCTCATCTGAAAAGCATACAGAATTTCACAAATATTGGGGAATGTTGGAAGAAAAGAGTTTTAGCTTAAATGGAACTGTATTTTAACTCTTTAGTTTTTATTTGTTTTAAGTAAGGAAGATAATAAGAGTATTGCTGGCTCATTGAGCACTTTCCATGAGCAGGTGCTGAACTAAACACACTACTGCACAGAACTTTTTATAAGACAGATATATATCTATATCTATATCTATATAGATATATACACATATACACGAGACAAATAAACACATGAGACAAATAAAGCATGCAGAAGTAAAGTTGAACCAGTTTTCGAAATTAGGGTGATATTCATACATTGCAATTAATTAAATTTGTATATGTTAATCTAAAGAATATTTCCACCAGATTGGCTAAATGTTTTATAAATAATTTCTTATTGGACATTTGAAAATTATTTACATTCTTAAATTTGGAACAAATCTTTCTGTAAATCTCCTTGAATACTAATGAAATCTTGCAAAATATAGTATGTATATTAAGTAGTTTATTAAAGGGAGATTACGGGTTATTCAGATTTTTTTACATTATTAAAATGGAAGAATCAGTGGAACAATTTTCATTTTTTCTTTCTCTACAAGAAAGAAAAACATGAGATAATGCAAATACGTAGCAAAATAAGGCTAAAAATAATAGAAAAGATGGTAATTGTCTTATTTCTCTACAAAGTGAATAACTTAAGTACCATAATAGAGGAAGCAATTGCTCTCTATTTTCAATTTAAAAACAGATTAAATAAAGTGTTAATTATAGGAATAGCAAGTAAAACAAATCTACTTTCAATATTTAAAGGTAAAACATAATGGAGATTTCAAAGAAATTTGTTATCACTAATTTATGGTGGTTTAGGTTCAGCATGACCTTGAATCTATTAGTTAGGCATTAAATTTCTTTTCTGTCCTGTGAATTCTGGAAAAACTTTAAGCCTTAGGGCAGGTAAAATATGAACAATAGTTTTCTCAAAGGTAGTTACTTTTTAAGTACCACAAATATTTGTTTAGCTTCTCCTGGGAAACTAGAGCCATCATTCAGCATCCCCTACTTCTGAATCTTCTTAATTTAAAAAACATGTCAAGTTTTAGCTGATGAAGGTAAGAGTGTTGGATATTTTGATAGTTTCTTTTTTTTTGACATTTAAAAAAATTTATTTTACTTGCCTTTATAATCAAGATTTTTGAATAATACCTTCTAAGCTAATGCATTTTAAGCCCCAAAATTTTGTATTGTCATCAGTGATGAAATTTAGAGTAAATATAAAAGTATTATTTTCACAGGTGTTTAAGTACTTTTAAAAAATATTTAAATGACAAAACAAAACACAAATTATACTAAATTTTCATTAAAAGATACTTGGATAGCTTCTTAATACAGAACGTTGCACAGGCCACTTGTTCATACAAGGCGATAAATTCTGTAACCATTCACATGGCCCCGGAAAACTGCTCTATAGATCAGCTTTTAGCATCAAATTCTTTGGAAGTTTGCTTACCTGAAATTATAATTGTCAAAAAATAAATTAAATTATATCTATGTTATTAAAATTTGTTAATGAAGAAAATGCAAGAATATTCAATATGCTTGCTTAAAAATATGCTTTTTGAGACTTGCAAGATAAAGCTTGTATATAAGTAATTTTTATTGTTGATATTTGCTCACTTCCACAGCAGCAGTATTATCTGGCAGGACCTAAATGAAATCTAAAGTTAACCTACCTGTTAAGTTAACTTTTACAAAGCCTACAATAAGGTTTCACACAGAGGTTGTTTAATTCAAAAAGCAAAACCTGAGTCGCCATTGTATTGGAGTAGATGCTCTGCTATAGCAGAAGTGGCTTAAAAATATAAAGTAGGATTAGGAAGGGAAACTTACCTGGATAGAAAATTGTTAATGGTGGGGTCCCTGAGTGAAACAATTGTGCTCACAGAAAACTATCTGTTCTTTTAAAGTGGACTTAAAGTATTTTTTTAAGATAAAAGGCAACTTTTTTAATGCAGAGAGTTTAGTTAGACTTATGGTACATGTAAATGTTAATTCAGAACCTCCAAAGATTAGGGATCCATCCTGGAAACACAAAAGTTGGAAGGAGATATTATGAATATTTAGAAAATGATTAAGATTATGTAACATAAATAGAGACATTATTCACTCTCATCCCCATATTGAGATGAGGCCATAAGAAAATAATTTTGGATAATTGAAGAAATTATATTTGTATATAGTAATACATATTTAATATATATGTAAAATTATATTTTACACAAGTAAATAGTTAAGTTATGGAACGAAGAGACAAAAAGGCTGAAAGTGTGCAATAGACTTCAAAGTTTTGTAGTTAAAATGGTCTGTCAAACTATCGTCACCATGCTGTACATTATGGCTCCAGAACTTATTTATCTTATAAGTGGAATTTGTACCTTTTGACCCCCTTCACCCACTTCGCCCACCTAACCACTCCCCCACCAACTCCTGCCATCTCTGGCAACTACCAATCTGTTCTCTGTATCCATGAGCTTGCTTTTGTTGTTGTTGTCTTAGATTCCACATATAAGTGAGATCATACAGTATTCGTCTTTATCTGACCTATTTTACCTAAGTATAATGCCCTCAGGGTCCAACCATATTGTCACCAATGGCAAAATTTCCTTCTTTTATATGGCTGAATAATATTCCTCTTTGTGTGTGTGTGTATATCACATTTTCTGTATCCATTCATCCATTGATAGACACAGGTTGTTTTCCATTCCATACTATTTTAAACAATGCTGCAGTGAACATGGGAGTGCGTATATCTCTTTGAGTGAGTGTTTTTGTTTTCTTTGGATAAATATCCATATGTGGAATTGCTGGATCATATGGTAGTTCTATTTTTAATATTTTGAGGGCCCTCCATACTGTTTTCCAAAGTGACTGCACCAGTTTGCATTCTCACCAACAATGCACAAGTGTTCCCTTTTCTTCCTTGCTGACACTTATTATTTCTGGTCTTTTTGATAATATCCATTTTTACAGGTGTGAAGTGATATCTCATTGTGGTTTTGCTATGCATTTCCTTGATTATTAGTGATGTTGAGCATGTTGTAATGTGCTTGTTGGCCATCTCTGTATGTCTTCCTTGGAAAAATGTCTATTCAGACTCTCTGCCCACTTTTTAATTGGATTATTTTTTTGTTTTGCTATTGAGCTGGATGAGTTATTTATATATTTTGAATATTAACCCCTTACAGATATATGATTTGTAAATATTTTCTCCCATTTGGTAGGTTGTGTTTTCACTTTGTTGGTTGTTTCCTCTGCTGTGGAGAAGCTTTTTAGTTTGATGTCCCACTTGTTTGTTTTTGCTTTTGTTGCCTTTGCTTTTGGTGTCAAACCCAAAAAATCATTGCTAAATCCAGTGTCAAGGAGCTTGAAAATTGTTTTTCAAGTTTTCTAGGCTTCATATGTTATACTTAAGCATAAAATGCCTCAAGCCCTATACTTGTATTTTCTAAACAAACTGCAAATGTTATTGTCGGTTACTACTTACTGAAATCTTTTTAAAGAACGACTTGTGCATTAAAAATCTTCAAAGCAGGAACAATTTGGAAAAGGATAAACCACTCATTTTTATACCTCTGACCTTTTAATATATATATCTTCTACCGTACATTAGCTTTGCTCTGCTTACTGTTTATTTTAATTTCAGTTTCAGTAAAATAAATAAATACCTGAATGTAGGAATCCTAAGGGAAATAACCTTGGAAAAGGAAAAATAGATTCTTTGATCTATTTAAGTGATTCAAAAATTACAGCACATTACAGTGCTATTAAATGTTGTAAATAACATAAAACCTTACTTAACTCTCTAATATGGAGAAAAATAGTTCTGATTATATGAGATGTAGCATCAAGGAAGTTTGTTTTTTTTCCTCCAGAGAGGTTTGTCATATTTTGTAAACACTGATGAGTTTTTCCTTTACTGAGGTAAGATAAAAATATTCATAATTGAGGAGTACTCCTCCTTCTCATGTATTCAAGGAATCTGAAGAAATCAAAGCAGTATTTTTAGCGTACTTTCAGTCAAGCCAGTGAATAAAGATATGAATTAAATAAAGAAATTTGTATATTTAGAATGTACAATTATAGAACATGTTTCTTTTAATAGAAGGAGGGGATGGATTCAGTTATGTTCAGTAATATTAAGAAAGTCTTTAAACTCTAGAAAAAAATATTACTCATATTAAGTGCTGATAACTGATTTTATTCTAGGCACTTACGTATATATCCCAAAGAAAAGGAAGGAGCTACCATGTAAAAATACATTTCCTCATGAGGAATGGAAGTTCATTCAAACATTCAGCCAGTAGCTCTGGGTGCCTGCAAAGTGCCAGGCTGAGTGCTGAAGATATAGCAGTAAATAAAACAGATAAAAATGTCTGTCCTCATGGAGTTTATATTCCAATGTGGAAGGCAGACAGATATAATAAAAAATAAAATACTGAGCATGTCAGATGGCAAAAGTGCTATTGAGAAAGACATAGGGGGAAGGGCCTACCAGCAGCAGGAGTGTGAGTTGTCCCGGGCCACCTACTAGTAACTAAGAGGAATGACACAGAAGTGAAATTAGAGCAAACAGAATTAGTTCTGCCTGTCTTCACGCAGGGAGTGATCAGACTGGGAGTGTTCTTGAAGAGAGTCTCACCAGGAGAAAGCAGTGTTCTGGGCTCCGTCTTCTCTCTGCCAGAGCACACAGTATCCCTAGGTCACATGGATCATTCTGCCATTTCATTCCATGTCATCACTGAAACGTCGATTTGAGCACCTGCTGTGCCAGGAGCGTGTTGTGTCTTGTGAACACAAAAATGATGAAGACCTCATAACTGCACGTGAGAAGCTCAAACCCTGGCACTTCAATAAAACTACTGGTATAACTCTTTGATTTAAATTATTTAGAGACTAGATTTTCATGTTTTGATTCATTAGAGTTGTATTTATGGTAAAGTGCTCTCAGAATGGGAATTTAACCTTTTCGTGTTCAGGTTCTGGAGTAGGGGCTTCATAAAATCAAAAAAATATTCCCAGGAGTTGGATATTATGATTCTTATTTTAAGAAAAGGAAAAAAGAAAAGGTATCCAAGTTCATGGGGTAAGCAAGAAGCAGGAAAGACTATTGAATCCGAAGTCTCCATACTTTCTGTCAGAACATGATGTATACAAAAGCCACCCCAAGAAAGAGATTCATTTGGTAGTTTGTTATCATCATGATTGAATGTATAATATGGAAAAAAAAGTATGTGAAGATGTGTTAAATCAAAAGATAATGCCGTGTATATATATTCAGAACATTTCTCTAATAAAGGACCAAGGGATGGAGCTCCTCCAAGCAAAGTGATCAAGTCTAGGTGATGATGCTTACAGATTTACATCCTCAAAGCAGTCCTCCTTTCCAGAAGTTCCATACTTATTAGAGCATTAACTACTAAATTCTCCTTTTATGTACCGATGGAAGTCTCAAAAGACGAGCTGTCTGAAGCCAAAATATAAAATGCCGTGTGTAGTTAGGTCAAAAACTCTGATCTACCTCCCAGTTATTACTGTCATGAAGCTACGTTTTATTTTGTCAAATGAAATAAAAATGTGAGTTTGCATATGGCTTACAACCTGAAAAGCGTTATCAAAACCACAAGTTCTTGGGACTTAACAGAAGCAAAATGATCAAGATGGTTGCTTACATAAAACGTTGATTTAGTTCTCTGATGCTTTGAAAGGAAGGCATAATTTGAATTACCGCTCAGGTATAGAGGGGAGAAAGTCTTTTCTCCTACCATTTCCTGAAGTCTGACTCTGCAATATTTGGAGCTGCTCAGCCAGCCAGCAGCCACGTCGTTGCATAGAAAATATGCAAATTACATTTTGTGCCCAGAAGGTGTAAATAATTGGGTTTATTAGAAATAGAAATTTTTAGATCACACTAGTCTTTTTTTTCTAGTTTCTTCATCTCCTTGTTTACACAAAGACACATACCCTTTTGTATAAATCACTCTCTCTCTTTATATATTTATATACTCACTGTGTCCCTGGCAAGTGATAGAAAGCCAGAGTTTTCAGAAACTCAAGGAAAAGAATCTGTCAAAGGTTCTCTGGATTGACCTTCACAGGCTAGTGGCTCAGTCTTGAGTAAATCACTTCACCCCACTTAGCCTCAGTTTCCTCATATCCACAGTATCCAAAATTCTTTAAAAATTCTGTTTACTCATTAATATTCATGGAATTTATAATTTCCAAGCCCATGGGATCTTTCTTATTCCATTATTCTAATCAAAATATTATATTTAAACTTGCAGAATTTGAAGATCAGTGAGATGTTTTTGAGTACCGGTTATATTGTTTCTAAATATAATGTTACCGTAAGGGCCATGTGGTACAGCTTCAGAGATAACATAAACTCACACCACCATGACTGCCAGTTTTGATGATTACATATCTTAACAATAGAAAGCTGAACAGAACTCAACAGTTCATTTTTAGACCAGAATTTGTGTTAATCATTTTGGTCTACTGATAAGAATTTAAAGCCATATTTTTTTCCCCTAATCTCTAAAGCATAACCGTGCCATGTTCCAATCATGATTTGATGTTTCCAGTTTACCCTATTTTACTCCTTATTTCTGTAAATAAAATAGGCTTAAGAAAATGTTGGAACTCTAATGGATAAAGAAGGACTCATGGACAGGTTGAGGGCAGATCTACTATTTTGGCCTTTAGAAAAATCTCTACGTATCTGGGTTGAATCTCTTACCTGGCATTTCTAGGAAATCAGTTTTGATACTTCACTTAGGAATGATCAGTTTCTAGTACACTGATCAATATTGAACATTTTCACAAAGAATTGATTTAAAATCAGAACACAATTTATTAATATATAATTAATGCCATTTCAATCAACCAAAATGTTCATAATCTCTGCAGGACAAAGAAAACTTGGGAACTACATTTTATTACAGAGAAATGTTTATCTTACTTGACTAAATGTTCATTTATTCAAGTGGTGTTTATTGATTTCTTGCTCTCTGCTGGCCATTTGGGACACAAAGAGGAGCAAAAACAAGTACAGCCTTTGCCTTCATGAAAATTTCAGTCTAGAAAAGGAGAAAGAGTAATTACACCATGATCACAGAAAATGTTAAGTTACAACTCTGAAAAATGCTACAAGAGAAAGTAAGATATACCGTGTTCTGAGAGCTTATAGTAAGGACATTTTGCCTTACTGGGTAAGCCAGGCTTTCCTGAATAAGGTACACATGAGCTGATATCTAGAGGACAAACTGGAAATTAACTTGGTGATGCATACGGGGGAAAGAATGCAGGCAAATTCTTGACAAAGGGCAGACAAGGGACTGAAAAGGCCACTCTGCTAAAGTACAGGGAATGCCTAAGAGTATGCTCTAAGAAAAGATTAAAAAAGCAGAGAGAGATCATATAGGGTTTATAGGACATGCCAAGATTTGTCCACGAGTGATGGGAGGCCACTGAGAGGTGTTGAACAAGGGAGGGAAGTGATCAGATTTTCATTTTTAAATGACCTTCCAAGCTGCAGTGTTGTGAGTGAACTAAAGGGACACTGAGCTGGGTGTGCATAAATTAGTTTGTTGTCAAGATGAGTTGTACAACTTGTACAACTAGATGGGTGTGGGTGTTATTTATCAAGATAGAAAATGCACCTAGTGGGTGGGAAGATTGTGAATTTTATTTTGGACATGAATGTGTGTTTGGAAATAAATCCTGGAAGAGATGTCATAGGAAATTGAATATATTGGCTTCGAGCTCAGAAGAAGTCATTTGTGTTTAGGTCATATTGCAAACTGTGGAAGTGGAAGAGAGCATAGAATAGGGCAAGCCTAAGTCTGAACTTCGAGGTACTCCACTGTTATAAATGTTATAAGTGTCTATGTACACACAAATGAACCCGCAAGTAACAAAGAACTGGCACAGAGGAAGGAGTATGATAAGACAAATGTGGCAGATGACCAGGGAAGAATATGTTTTGAAAGGGGGGGAGACATCGTCTATGTCAAAAACTGCTGTGACATCATCTAAAATCTGAAAAATGTTTATTAGATTTACTGACATTGGAAGTCACTAGGAATCTCAGCAAGAACTGTTTCAATGGACTCAGGAGACCAGATGCCAGAATGATGGGTGAGGAGTAAGTGAAAGTTAAAATGGACATAAGTATAGACAGCTTTAGCCTCTCTAATGCTTTGTGATGATGATGTTGGTGACTTCCTGGGGAAGTGAGGTGACTTAATTCCCAGGAAACACTTTTGCCATTGCCTTATTTCCTGTTCTCTCTTTATTCTAAACAAGTCAGTAATGGAGTCCGAGAGTGTATCCCCACTTTGTTAAATTACTGAAAGCAATGAATATTTGCTCACTATACTAATTGTATTAATAGAATCATAAAGTCTTCCCCAAGGCTCAAAGCACAACATAATTGATGACATCTATGTCTGACTTCCTATTTCCATGAATATCTGGGTGAGTTTCTATGATATTTCTGTAAGTTTCCTCTGTAGAATATATGCAATGGAATTTAGAATTGGGGTACATAAGAAAGGTAATATCAGGGATGGAATATTTGGTATGGGTCAGTTGTGATATCTCAGAAAATGAAAATGGATTTATTATTATACATTTACTCCATTCCCTCCCTCCCTCCTTTCCTTTCTTTCTTCTTTACTTCCCTCTTTACTTCCTTCTTTCTTTCCTTCTCTTTAAGGAATGAACACCTAATGATTCTTCTGTAATATGCAAAGTACTAGCTGATAAATAGTAAAGGTAAATGAAGAGTAAAATGATAAGTACACTGAAATTGCTAAAACAGAATAGCTATGTCAAAATAAACAAAGATAAGATTGAAGAGAATGGGATTAAGAGAATGGGAGTGATAAATACTTTTGAATGCAAGCCTGTGATATAGTGATGAATAGAACGTTATTAAGAAAATAAAACTTAGAGATTATCCTAGAAGTTCTGCACAGGTCTAAAAATAAAGAGACATTGGTTATCGTAATAATCCTAGACATCAATTTTGGGAAATGAATATAAACAAGATGCATTATGCCATGGAAGTATTCTCAAGTCTCAGTAATCCCTGAGAACATGTCACAGAGAAAGGCAGTCAATTTGGAGTCAAAAGGAGCTTTACATTCAAGATATATTGTGAGGGAGATATTTTTAATAAATAAAAGTATAATTTGGGGCTTATTAGGTATCAGGTGTTGGTAGGACATCCAAGCACACATATACTGAGGCAGAAGAAAATAAAACACATGTAGAATTACTGTTCAGGTATCTAAACATTTTCTCAAATACTTCTTGGGAAGGCCCACTCAGTAACCGGAATTTTCTAACATATGCCATAGATTGATAAAGACAAGTGAGAAAGTTGATTGGTTGAAAATATGTTACAAATCTATTTAGTTATATTTACTTACATCAGAATGGAAAGTTAAATTTTACTTTTAATTGTAAGTGAAATCCTTTTAAGTTTATTCATTGCCAGTATGTGCTGTTGAGTCTGTTCTCAGAAGACATAAGTAAAACATCTCAACTTTGTCATAAGCACATGTACACAGTACTCTTGATTTCCCATAGAAATCTTAGAGAGATAGCTTATTTTTAAGGAACCCAATTCTAAATTTCTTTATCCTTTAAAGATACGTTTTATTTATTTATTGTATTTCCTTTTGTTTTTTTCTAATATAATTTTTAATCATACTCACTTTTGATCAGTCTCTACTTACTGTGAGATCTAACAGTGATAATTTTAGACTAGGGAATTCCCTGGCAGTCCAGTGGTTAGGACTCCACGCTTCCACTACAGGGGTCACAGGTTCGATCCCTGGTTGGGGAACTAAGATCCTGCACGTCGCATGGTGCGTCCAAAGAAAAGAAAAAAAAGTTAGACTAAGCCAAACACACTCTTTTTTTCTATATTAGTTGAGTAAACACTTGAGTAGAGCCTTAAAGTTTGAAGAATGATATTTCTTCAAAAAAGTATCAAATTTCTACTTAATATAATATTACTTTATTGATATTTAAGAAACTTTTTGTACTTTCTCTCTAGATCTCATAATAATTTCAAGTGCATACATGCTTGCAGAATGCTCTATTATGCTCATTTTCCAGATTATTTGAAAAGTTTCCTCAGCTGATGATAGTTATGATTTTTATGAAATGCAGAATTCTTCCTTCATTCCTTGCTCCGAAGAAATCTTTAAATTTTACCAATATGTGAGTTGTTAGGGGTTTTTGTTGCTGTTGTTGCTGTTTGGTTTTTTGCTTTCATTGAATAATAATCAAATCTTTTGCAATATTTACTTGATCCAGTAAAATAGATAATTTATTTGACTCACAATGATGTAAATAGGAAATGATTAAACCCACAATAATTGAAATTAATTATTAATCAGTGATCTAGATGATGAACAAATTAGCCTTCTGCATCGCTGGTCACATAAGTGGGGAGATTGAAAGGGTGTAATATATTCCTATTAAAAAATTTTAATTGTGTCTCTAGGAGTCCCCTAAAACTTTAAATATCTTTGGGAAAACTGGGTATTTTGGAAAGGGCACTAAATTGGACTTACCTTGGGAAAATCAGTTTTTCATCTTATTTAGTTTTTCATATGCAAAATGCAGATAATAATTTTTACTTATTATACAGATTGTTCTGACTCAAGTAAGATAACATATGTGATTTTTTTAAACATAGAAAAATGGCATTAATCTTCAATTAATTATTCTTTTGCTCACCTATCAAATCCATCCCTTAGTAAAATTCTGAGGAAATAGATATGGGTCAGTTTTCAAAAAGGTTTTGGGAAAATGATTGTGTGACTTTGACATTGGAGAAATGGGGACTTCAGTAGAATACCCTGGAAAGTACTTCTGTGGGTGGGAAGAAAGAAGTTGTGCTAATACTGAAGAGAGAGGTGCATAATTGGGGACTAGAAACACAGTGAAAAGGAACTTCTATTTCCTGGTTTTGTCCCTGGAATCTATTCTGATAATAGCCTGTGACCGTCTACAGCAGATGTTTTCATGTGTTTAGCCACCAAGTAGTTTAATGAGTTAAGCCTACTTTAACAGCAACAAATTATAGAGTAATTTGTTTTCTTTTATTGATGCACATATTATATATACGTTTCCACTTTAATGTCCTCATTTGCATAAGTTTAAATAGGCATATGAATTACAGCTCTGAGCCTGATGTGCAATAGTGTATGGGTCCCTACAGCTTGTGATGTCTGCTAAAGAAGTATAGAGCTCAAATGCTGTACCAGAAACATTTCTTATTTTTCTCCTTATAAAACCTCTGAATTTAACTCTGAGTCAAGAATGCTATTTTCTACATCTTTTCGTGCATTAATTCATACAAATGATTATCTACTTTCGTGAGAGATGTGTGCATAATACATTGTACCTATCCTCAATTTACATGCCATCTAATGTAAAAGTAAAACATGTACAGATATTTATAATACAAAAATGAAGGTTATAACTACCACATGGGTAATACAGAATGAATGGGGGGTCCAAATAGAGAGTGATGACTTATCGCAAGTTGTGAAGGAGTGCCTTTTGAGCTGTATGTTGAAAGATGACTGATAATCTCTTGAAAAAGGCAGACTGGACAACAGTATGAGCTATTGAAAGTTTTAGAATCAGAAGGTACTATCATTAAAGAAATGCTTTAAGAAGATTGAAGTGGTGGTTTGAGCCATATTGGTTAGAACACAGGGGATGATTCTGCAGATAAAAGTACAGTTAGGGGACTATTTTAATATTCGGTCCATGATTCCCAAACACCGGTTCCCAAGCACCCCTGCTACAGAAGCATCTGCAGAGATTTTCTAAACAGCAAACTTCCAGGTCCCTCCTGAGACTCTGATTCAGTGGGTCTTAGTTAGGACCCCAGAAACAATATTGAAAACCCATCAGTGATTCTGATGTATAGCCAAGGTTAAGAATCACAGGTTGCAATGATAAACCCTCTGGCCTTATTAGTAGAAACTAGAATTAAGGTAATGGGAGAAAAAAGAAACAAATGTAGGAATGCCATAGAAGGTATTTTAGCTGTTAATAATTGCCCAACATTCAAAATGACAAGTTTTACTATTTGCAGTTTGTGAATTGCACTTGTGGAAATTTTTCTGTCTTGTTTTGTTACTATATTTATAGAGCATTTTTAATCTATTTCCCTACCATTTTGTTCCTCATTTGACATCACAACAAATTCTGTCAAAATAAGTTTCAAAAGTGTTTCTTCCTTCTACTCATGCTGACAATAATTCTGAAGTTATTTTAAGATTTTAAGCCTTTTGCAACTGCACCGAATATTTTAAATTGCTACCATAGATACTTTTAGAAAGAATGATATCAGCTGATTATGAAAGAAAACATTATATTTGAAACAGTTTTCTAGGCTTTGCTAGCCACTTTCAAATTCTCTATATTTTTATTAAGATTCCCAAATACATAACAATAGAAACTGATTTATTTTTAAATGTACGTTTAACATATTGGTATTTAATTATGCCATGTTTATGGGGATGTTTTATTGTAGAGTTTAATTAGATGTTTCTGGGTCTAAATGAAATCCAGTCTTATTTTAATTAAATGGTACATGGTGCTAAAAATGATAGGAAAAGCTAAAAGAAAAGAACCCCAATGGAAGACTTGGGTTTCAGTTGTTGGTTTTTTTTAAACATAAAGTAGCTCAGCTCTCTAGCTGAACTAGCCAGACAAGATTTGAAATCACGTATAGGACCCATTTGTTGAGCCAGGATTTTCTCTTATTTAGTTTCACTGATATGTCTGAATAAATTACTTAGCCAAATGTATGGTTTACTGTTAAATCATATTGGAATCATGGCAAGACCAAAAATCTTATATGAAATAAGTGATGTACAGGTAATGCAAATAAGCTCATTCAAAACATTTTTTTTAACAAATACTTGAGGAGGGCTCAGATTGGTTATTTTTTTTTACATCTTTATTGGAGTATAATTGCTTTACAATGGTGTGTTAGTTTCTGCTTTATAACAAAGTGAATCAGTTATACATATACATATGTTCCCATATCTCTTCCCTCTTGCGTCTCCCTCTCTCCCACCCTCCCTATCCCACCCCTCTAGGTGGTCACAAACCACCGAGCTGATCTCCCTGTGCTATGTGCCTGCTTCCCACTAACTATCTATTTTATGTTTGATAATGTATATATGTCCATGCCACTCTCTCACTTTGTCACAGTTTACCCTTCCCTCTCCCCATATCCTCAAGTCCATTCTCTAGTAGGTCTGTTCTTTATTCCCATCTTACCCCTAGGTTCTTCATGACCTTTTTTTTTTTTCTTAGATTCCATATATATGTGTTAGCATACGGTATTTGTCTTTCTCTTTCTGATTTACTTCACTCTTCATGACAGACTCTAGGTCCATCCACCTCATTACAAATAGCTCAATTTCGTTTCTTTTTATGGCTGAGTAATATTCCACTGTATATATGTGCCACATATTCTTTATCCATTCATCCGATGATGGATACTTAGGTTGCTTCCATCTCCTGGCTATTGTAAATAGAGCTGCAATGAACATTTTGGTACATGACTCTTTTTGAATTATGGTTTTCTCAAGCTATATACCCAGTAGTGGGATTGCTGGGTCATATGGTAGTTCTATTTGTAGTTTTCTAAGGAACCTCCATACTGTTCTCCATAGTGGCTGTACCAATTCACATTCCCACCAGCAGTGCAAGAGTGTTCCCTTTTCTTCACACCATCTCCAGCATTTATTGTTTCTAGATTTTTTTTTTAACATCTTTATTGGGGTATAATTGCTTTACAATGGTGTGTTAAGTTTCTGCTTTATAACAAAGTGAGTCAGTCATACATAAACATATGTTCCCATATGTCTTCCCTCTTGCGTCTCCCTCCCTCCCACCCTCCCCATCCCACCCCTCCAGGCTGTCACAAAGCACCGAGCCAATATCCCTGTGCCATGCGGCTGCTTCCCACTAGCTATCTACCTTACTACGTTTGTTACTGTGTATATGCCCATGACTCTCTCTCGCCCTGTCACAGCTCACCCTTCCCCCTCCCCATAACCTCAAGTCCGTTCTCTAGGAGATCTGCGTCTTTATTCCTGCTTTACCCCTAGGTTCTTCATGACATTTTTTTTCTTAAATTCCATATATATGTGTTAGCATACGGTATTTGTCTTTTTCTTTCTGACTTACTTCACTCTGTATGACAGACTCTAGGTCTATCCACCTCATTACAAATAGCTCAATTTCGTTTCTTTTTATGGCTGAGTAATATTCCACTGTATATATGTGCCACATCTTCTTTATCCATTCATCCAATGATGGGCAGTTAGGTTGTTTCCATCTCTGGGCTATTGTAAATAGAGCTGCAATGAACATTTTGGTACATGACTCTTTTTGAATTTTGGTTTTCTCAGGGTATATGCCCAGTAGTGGGATTGCTGGGTCATATGGTAGTTCTATTTGTAGTTTTTTAAGGAACCTCCATACTGTTCTCCATAGTGGCTGAACCAATTCACATTCCCACCAGCAGTGCAAGAGTGTTCCCTTTTCTCCACACCCTCTCCAGCATTTATTGTTTCTAGATTTTTTGATGATGGCCATTCTGACTGGTGTGAGATGATATCTCATTGTAGTTTTGATTTGCATTTCTCTAATGATTAATGATGTTGAGCATTCTTTCATGTGTTTGTTGGCAGTCTGTATATCTTCTTTGGAGAAATGTCTATTTAGGTCTTCTGCCCATTTTTGGATTGGGTTGTTTGTTTTTTTGTTATTGAGCTGCATGAGCTGCTTGTAAATTTTGGAGATTAATCCTTTGTCAGTTGCTTCATTTGCAAATATTTTCTCCCATTCTGAGGGTTGTCTTTTGGTCTTGTTTATGGTTTCCTTTGCTGTGCAAAAGCTTTTAAGTTTTATTAGGTCCCATTAGTTTGTTTTTATTTCCATTTCTCTAGGTGGTGGATCAAAAAGGATCTTGCTGTGATTTATGTCATGAGTGTTCTGCCTATGTTTTCCTCTAAGAGTTTGATAGTTTCTGGCCTTACATCTAGGTCTTTAATCCATTTTGAGCTTATTTTTGTGTATGTGTTAGGGAGTGTTCTAATTTCATACTTTTACATGTAGCTGTCCAGTTTTCCCAGCACCACTTATTGAAGAGGCTGTCCTTTCTCCACTGTACATTCCTTCCTCCTTTATCAAAGATAAGGTGACCATATGTGCATGGGTTTATCTCTGGGCTTCCAATCCTGTTCCATTGATCTATCTTTCTGTTTTTGTGCCAGTACCATACTGTCCTGATTACTGTAGCTCCTCCAGCTCCGTTTTTCGTCCTCAAGATTGCTTTGGCTATTCGGGGTCTTTTGTGTTTCCATACAAATTGCAAAATTTTTTGTTCTAGTTCTGTGAAAAATGCCAGTGGTAGTTTGATAGGGATTGCATTGAATCTGTAGATTGCTTTGGGTAGTAGAGTCATTTTCACAATGTTGATTCTTCCAATCCAAGAACATGGTATATCTCTCCATCTATTTGTGTCATCTTTAATTTCTTTCATCAGTGTCTTATAATTCTCTGCATACAGGTCTTTTGTCTCCTTAGGTAGGTTTATTCCTAGATTTTTTTTTGTTGCAATGGTAAATGGGAGTGTTTTCTTAATTTCACTTTCAGATTTTTCATCATTAGTGTATAGGAATGCCAGAAGAATCCTCAACAAAATACTAGCAAACAGAATCCAACAGCGCATTAAATGGATCATACACCATGATCAAGTGGGGTTTATTCCAGGAATGCAAGGATTCTTCAATATACACAAATCAATCAACATGATACACCATGTTAACAAATTGAAGGAGAGAAACCATACGCTCATCTCAATAGATGCAGAGAAAGCTTTCGACGAAATTCAACACCCATTTATGATAAGAACCCTGTAGAAAGTAGGCATAGAGGGGACTTTCCTCAACATAATAAAGGCCATATATGACAAACCCACAGCCAGCATTGTCCTCAATGGTAAAAAACTGAAACCATTTCCACTAAGATCAGGAACAACACAAGGTTGCCCACTCTCACCACTCTTATTCAACATAGTTTTGGAAGTTTTAGCCACAGCAATCAGAGAAGAAAAGGAGATAAAAGGAATCCAAATCGGAAAAGAAAAAGTAAAGCTGTCAATGTTTGCAGATGACATGATACTCTACATAGAGAATCTTAAAGATGCTACCAATAAACTACTAGAGCTAATCAATGAATTTGGTAAATTAGCAGGATACAAAATTAATGCACAGAAATCAACATTCTTCTGATGACATTTCTCCTTTTTTTATTCCAAAGTTCAGCCCAGTTAAATCCATTTATTTCCCTGCTATCTTACCTTTTCATTTATGGGCCAGCAAATATAGTTAGTTTATTGCTTAGTATTGAACTGTCTCTTTGATCTATACAGTTTTATTTTACTCTTGATATACCTAGAAAAGGAGCATAGTATTCTTTATTTATAAGTACCTCAGTTAGTTGTATCTATTGAAACTATGAAAACACCTTTTTAATTACAACTAGAACTCTATTCTCTGTCTAAGTCTCTGGCTTTACTATTTATGAAAACATAGTGTTTAATTACTGTTTTGCCACCTCATTTCTTTTCTAGTAATTTAAACTTGAAAACCTTTTCACAGTCTCAGTATAAATTCTGAAAGCAGTTGTAACTGACCCCGTGCTTTATTAGAAACTTCTTTCCTATATTGAGTTGAAATGTCTTCTTATATTTCTACCTATCGCTCAACCCCTTGTGGCTAGACAGAACAAATCATATTCCATGCAACAGCCTTTCAAGTATCTGAAGATGGTTATATTCATACTTCTATACCATCTCTGCTCCAGGCAGTTTTTCATGAGTCATGTCTTTGATTTCTTTACCATCCTGTCTTCTGAATATTATCCCAATTAATCTTTATAATCAAAGCTGACTGTAGGACCCTGACATCACAGAATAAAATTGGACCAACACTAACTTTGTTCTTGCGAATGTATTTGCATTAACACCCCTAGATACCCAGCCACACATACCCTTACCCATCTGATCAGATTAGTTTCCAAAATGATTGTTTCATCATGTTGGCTCATATTAAATTTAAAATAAACTAGAATGTGGGCCTGAGGTAGAACACAAGCATCAACTGTTGGATAGATCAAAGAAAGAGTAGCTACATCTTAAGAACTCATGTTCATATTAAACAAATCTTTTAGAACTTTTAAAAGCCATACATTAAGAGATTTTTAAGTCTTCTGTAAGGTTTTTAAGTACTCCCATATCAAATCCTATAAAAAATAATTTATCTCAGAAAGGTACAATAGTAACATGGATTTTTCTTTTTTGCTTAAGTAAGACAGTGATGCCATAGGTGCTCAGAGTGGGCTTGATTCTTCCAGGGAAGAGACTGAGAAATCGTTGATGTGAGAAGAGCCTCTCGCTTGCTGTTCTCTCCTTTCCGGGCTGGTTGCCTGCCAAAGCCTCATTCCTACCTGTAAAACTGCCAGCATCGGTTCATGCAGCAAGCCTATGTAATTTGCTTTTCTGGGGAGCTATATTAGGGCAGGGTTGACTGATTGAGAGAACTGAAAGCTACAGGCTCTGGGACAAGAGGGCTTTCCTGTGGCCTTATGAGCTGGTTGGTCCTTTTTCAAGCTTGAGAGATAAAACTCTTGGTAACATAGAAAAGGCCTTACTGGCTAAACTGACAGTACTTTACTGAACAGTGCAAATGGCCCTCATAGCAGGTGCGTTATTCATGGAGCATTATTCATCAGAGCACCACCTGGACAAAAGCAAACAAACAAAACAATATAGAGAGAGATTAGTTGGGAACAAATTTTATATAAAGGATGTTCCTTGTCGAATTATTTATAATGGAAAGGAAAAACTATTCAGTCTGAATGGCCAGAAATTATAGTATTAATTATAGGGCATCCATACCAGGAAATGTTATGCATCCTGTGTGATGTTAAAGAAGAACCTTCAATTTCTATAAAAGTTGATGAGATACTTAATCAAAACTCAAATTTCAAGGCAGTATTATGGTGGCAGCTTGTTAAAATGCATAAGTGATGTACTGGGAGAGCGATACTAATTGAGAATGAGATGTGGAAACAGAAGATAGGAAGGATTATCAAACAAAATTTTAGAATATTATTGCTAGATGGTAGAGAGTTATTGATGACTTGTTGATTATTTTAGTTTCACTATTTGTGCTTATATGTGTTATGCAAACACACAGACAATAAAGTTACTGCTTTTGTAATAAAAGCATGGATAATTTAAAAACAATTTTGATGGGTATAAAAATAATGTTTCCAGGTTCTAAACAACAGAACCCAGCTCTAGGGAACTTGAAAAAAAAAAAAAGAATGTGTTGGAAGATTATCAGAGAACTCTCCAAATCTGCTGAATCCAAGATTGGGAAAGATGTCAAGGGAAGCAGGATACCAAGCGAAGCCCGGACAGCTGAATGCAGAAAGGGATCAGGCAGAACAAGGGGATGGTCTGCTTATAATTCTTCCATTGGTACCTTTGTCACTGGACTGTGATATGTGCCATAGTCTCTTGACACCTCTGTTCCTGTGCCCAGATTAATCACTAACTCTCCTTACATCTTTGCCTCACTTTGTTAAGATACAAAAGTCCAAGTTGGGATGGTGTATATTAGTGGCCCATAACCCATAGGATGTGTCCATGCCCAAGCTTCCAGGGCCCTGCATGGCTATTCTCTGCTTCCCTTGGCTTCAGGTGGAGACCCACCTCTTATTTTGAGGTTTCTGTCACCTCCCTCCAGTAGAAAGCTTCTTGGATGCTAAGTAGTAGCAAATGTTCTGTACATCAAATGTTGGAAGAGTTAGTAAAACATTGTGTTAATATTTCTCTGGAGATGCTTAAAAGCCTTAAATAGGATCCTTCAGATAGATTTTTATCTGTACAAGTAAGTCCAATTGTGTATGCTACAATTCCTAAGACTCTGGAATATTTCAGTAATGTGTATTATGTAGCTCAGGCATAATAGAAATGCATTCTCCTGGAGACCAACACATGAAACGATTTGTGTATGCATTGCCAGCGTCAGACACCATATATTAGTGTCAATATACTGTAGAGTACATCAGGATGTTTTTTGCTCAAGAGAGCTATGAAATTTAGTCCTTTTGAAATACTAAGGCAGAGTGAACTACTAAGCTAACTGCCAAAATCCAAATTTAAAAATATATACAAATATTTTTATTTTTTGAGGGATATGTAGGAGCCTGTCTTCTGATTAACAGACTCAAAAGAAAAATGTCAGTTAAATTAAAGTCATGGGAATCTATGATTAGGTTAATAATGTAGTGACCACGTCTTGCTAGTAAAACAATAATATTTAATAAGAGTGTTCACTGCACTTTTATAAGATGGTTTACAAGTTCACAAAGAAAGTTATAGTTGTAGTACCTGCCACTGAGTTGTTTTATGAGCTAATAGATGACATTCAACAGATGAAAATGAAAAGGCAGAATATACATCATAGATAAATGTATGACTATATTATTTATAAATGTGTGCTAAGGGATATTGGAATGGCTTAAACACATTGAGATTATTTTAATACAAATTCAAGAAGCAGTTGAGTTTTCAAAAATTCAGATGCTTTTCATTTCTTAATTTTATGCAGTCAGATGTATTTTTGTAAACTTTGCAACCGAAAGATCTCTGAATAAGCATTTTTAATTAAAAGTCCCACATAACCACTTTGAGAATATTTTTTTCATTGAGGAAAGGGGGAAAGAGCCCATTAAATATTGCTGTTATTTTGTATGTATAAAAGAAGTCTCAACTGGCAATTCAAAGCCTTCTATGATTTGTTCAGTTGAAATTAATTCTCTTCCTTCTCCTCCATGTTTCCCCTGAACTTTGCTTTTACCTGTATTATCTCATTTAAGTTTGCATCATATGACGATGAGAATAACGATAATAATGAACCCTTAGTGATTAGGAAATCAAAGTTTAGACAGATAGCTAATTTGTTCAAAGTCGTGCTGCTTATAAATAAAGTACTAAGATTCATTCTTAAGCAATCTGACTCTAGAGTCCGTACTTTCAATCCCTGCACTATTAATTGAATATATATTTTCTTCTCTGGATCTTTAATTTTTAAAAGGAAAGGCATCCATCTTACTTACCAATATAACTTTCATGGTACTTAAGACCATGATGACCACAAAATAAGATTAAAAGGAAACAAATCAAAATGTTCAGTATAGTTGTTATATAGTGTGATTATAAGTAATTAATTTCATTCTTTTACTACTTTAATGTTTTCCTAATATGCTGTAATAATAGAAGTCAACATAAGAGATAGTTAAGAGTAGGAATTCTGGTCAAACATACCTGATTTCAAATTATTTCTCCCTCACTTTATGACTCTGTTTATTTATGGCTTCAGTTATCTAATCATAAAATGGGAATATTACAATGGAAATGGTATTTAAGACTGTTGTAACAAAAATACACTTGTCAGAGTATCTGGTAGAAAGCAATCAATAGAAGCTAGCTATTATTTTTAATCAAAAAATACTTAAGGAGAGAATACTAATATATCATAAATAAAGAATACTGAAATTTATGGTCATTGATGAGTCTTTGAATCCTTAAAATGGATTTTTATCCATACAATAAATTCTAATTTTGTGCACTAAAATTCCTAAGACTCTGAAACATTTCAGTAATGTGTTTTGTACAGCTCAGGTCATGATTCTAATGCTCAGGGTGGATAGAATAAGTAAAAATGCTACTTACAAAGATGTACCTGACCAGACTTCCTCCTTTTGGGTATTCTACCATGATACAGTCATATTTAACAATGAACGGTGTTTGGAATCAATTTATATGTATACACAGTATGTTTACATGGTATTTCTGAGATTATTACAATGTTATTTAATTAATTTTATTTGGAATTTCTGCTATGGCTTGAATCACAAAGTATTGCAGAGACAGGGTCAGGAAAAAATAAAAGATGGTGAGAATGAGGTGAAAACTTTAAATAAATAATGCTTGGATTTTATAAATAAGCAAAAGAACATCTTTTTTACATGTCTCTGTAGTTCATGAAAACTGTATTAGAACAAGTTTAGGTCTAAGAGAAGATGAGGGGTAATATTTTGAAATCAACACATTTTTTTACTATCACTGCAGAAATTTCAGTATATTTTATCTTGCATCAAAAAATTACATCTAAATATTTCTTTATAAAAGTTTCCTTAGGGCTACACAAACCCAGAGAGGTACAGAATTACTTGACTTTTCTCTGTGCAATCCTAAATCAAATGAAGTTCTCTCAACTGAGATTCTGTGATCAGTTTGGAGGTCTTGAACTAGACTGTCCCTTATACTGACCATAGGAAACAGTTCTCCATATTCGTTATCATTTTCCCAGTATGTACCAGCATGTCCAGTACATACTATGTTCTCAACAAATATATAATGAATGCATAACTAATGGAGTTACATGGCATAAAGATCTTGGAATTACAAGTCCTGTCTTCAGTCCTGGGCTTTGCCACTTGCTGATTATTTAGCTTTGGGCGAGTGATTTAACTTTTTAGAATGTAAATTTATGTATCTGTAAAATTTTAAAAACAATTCTCCTAGTCTCTCTGAAGGAGATACATGTAAATTATCTTTGAAAATTATAAATGCTAACCATTATAAAGCCATTTCTAAGGCAGAATGACAATGGCTTAATATCGTGGAATCATAGAGTCTCTGTATTGAAAGAGACCTTAAAAGTCATTAAGTTCAACCACACCACTGGTACTTGATTTTCTTCCTAAACAGGGATGTAATGGATATGAAATGCATATTTTATTTTATACATAAGGGGTTTTTCATTCTGCCCCTGATATGACCCAAAATATTCCCTTTGAGTTATAAAGGAGTGATATTTTCAGTACTTTACTCCACACTTTTAAACCGCACACAATTCCATGAGGTAGACACTACGTTTGTCCCCATTTAGGAGATGAGGAAACCTAAAAAAAGAATTGTAATGTTACTTGCCCAGTGACTCACAGTTGGTAAGTTGTAGAGCCTGGACTTGAACCTAGACAGTCAGGATGGAGACAGTCTTGAGTCCATACTCCTAACCAGCACAGTGCACCCTCCCCAGGTGAAGTGGAATGTGGGAATCTTCTCTGTTCCCTGCACGCAACAGTGGATGGTTGTAAGGCGCATCCTATCAAATTCCATAACAGTCTGGAGTCTAGACCAGCAGAGTTCCATAGAACTTTCTGAGATGAAGGAAATAATCTATATGTATACAGTCCAGTATGGTAGCTAGTAGCCACCTTTGGCTTTTGAGCAATTGATACGTGAATGGTGTGATTGAGGAACCAAATTTTTAATTTTGATAATTTAAGTTTAAATAGGTAGATGTAGATAGTGATTACACGGTGACCACATGTTGAACAATGCAGTTTCAGGTTCTAGATCAATGCTTCTCTTTTTTTTTTCCTCCTTGGTATATATGACAGCTGGCATTTATTTGTGAGACACTCTCCCATGAATGGAGCCTGGCAGGACAGAACCAAGTAGTGGCTAAGAATTTAGAGGCTGAAGTTAAGCCGACTTAAGCTCAAATGTCGGCTGTCGTGCTGAATGTGTGACTCGGAGTGTGGAGTTGACTTACCCTTAAATCAGGGCAGTAATTAAATTACATCACTGAGCTTTTTAAAAACTGAAAAAAAATTATTTGACATAATTTCAGAGTTACAGGGGGAAATGCAAGAATAGTACAAAGAATTCCTGTGTACACTTCACTTGGAATCCCCAAAGTTTATTACTTTTTCTCTCTGTCTCTGTCTGTCTCTGTCTGTCTCCCTTCCTCTCTGTCTCTCTCTCCTCTTCCCTCCCTCTCTCTTTTTCTCCCTTTCTCTCTCTGTCTCTCTCTGTGTATGATTATTGCCCTGAACCATTTGAGAAAAAGTTGCAGGCATGACTCCCCTTTCCTTTTACTAAATACTTGTGTGCATTTCCTAAAAATAAAGACATTATCTTAGACAAGGCAGGAAATTAACAGTTACTAGTCATAATACTATTATCTAATCCACAGACCTTATTCAGTTTTCAGCTGTCGTCCCAATAATGTCTTTTATATCCAAAGCAAATACCATCTTATGCTGTGCATTCAATTTTCATGTCTCTTTAATCTCTTTTACTGTAAAACAGTTTCTCAATCTTGATATTGTTTCATGACATAGATGTTTTTTAAATGATGTAGGCCAGTTAGTTTGCAGACTGTCTCTCCGTTTAGGTTTGTCCTTTGTTTCCTCATAATTTGATGTACTTGTGCACTTTCGTTAGGGATAAGAAAGCTATGGCATGTCCTTTGCTGTGCATCATATCAGGAGAAATATGATGTCCATTTGTCCCATTATGTTGGCCCATTATGGTGATAATAACTTAGATCACTTGGTCACTTAAGTAAGTTTCTATCTACGAAGAACATGTTTTCGAGTTAAGCTTATAAATTCATATAATTATTTTTTTTGACACTGTAGCTCCAGATTTGAGTAGAGAGAGCCCCCCTCAAGCTGACCCTTATATCCTTTTGACATGACTCCATCATTATTTGAATACATCCCTAATTTCTGGCATAAGAAGTCACTTCAGACTCAGGTCTTATCTTCCCTGACTACCTCCTGGAATCATTAATTTCATCAAAATGCTTCGGTTTATAGGAGTAAAAGAAAGGTATTTCGAAAGCAAGATCTTAGAGCCTGATGGACTTTTTGTTGCTACTGAATGTCAGTACTTCTAGGCTTTTTAGCAGTTAGAACTAGGCTACACACACAGAGATGGGTGTATGTACCACCACATATATACATACATACATATATATATATATGTAATTTCTTCCTCCCTTCCTACCCTCCTTCCTTCTATCTATGTCATAAAAGTTGTAAGTTCAAACTGGTTCAAGTTCAAACAAGTTCAAGTTGGTTTCAATTCCAACCAGCATCATCTTTCATCTTTCCCACATTTGTAACTCCCTTCTCTGACAGAACAAGACCTAGATCTCATTATCCACAATATATTTATTTATTTGTTCAGTCCGAGAATACATAGAAAGTAGTTTCAGAAGTATTAACCAATAAATCTGAAAAAAGATACCTGCTATGTAGAATTCAATAATTGTTTAGAGTTCTTTGTGTCTTCAGACTGAGGGTATATAGTCCAAATATGCAAAGTCCAAATAGTCTAAAAGTTACCTGAATTCTCCCCCTCTGCCACCATGCCCAATGTGGCTATGTTATTCATTTGATATAAAAACATGACTCTGTTCATGTTTCTGTTTTGGGTTTTTAGATTTGGGTCCCTCCCCAAAGTGTTGTCCATTTTCTTTTTTTAAGTATGTAAAACATTAACCATTTCCAAAAATTAGAACTTTACCAGAAATTCTGTTCAGAGAAGTGTTATCCCAACCCCCTCTTCCTTCATAGAAGTTTTTTGAGGAATAAATAAGATTATAAATGTTTAGATTTTTACACACGACCTGGTACCTATTTAGATTCCAGGAAGTCCCATCTAGCTATTCACTTAATAATATTGCTTTACCTTTGTTCATTTACACACTCCTCAAATACTTCATGCATTTTCCTCCCATCTATGAAACCAAACTGGAAAGCAATTGTGTGAATAAAATTCTTCTCAACCTTTGATATTTTAGATCTTACTAGGAACAGATTATGTTGATATCCTTATCACAACTGATCACAAAACGCTATTGTATTTAGTTACCCAGTTAATCAGTGGCCTATTTTGTTCCTTAAAAGAGAAGAATATGCTTACTGTCTGTGGGATAACCATAATGTTATTGCAGGAATTATGTAGAAAACATATCACAGTAAGACCTCATTTCAGTGATGCCCTAAACAAAGCTGTAATTCTGTATGAAGGTAATAATTGTTAGATTGGACTGAAACAAATAAAGAATCCTGAGACATGTCTCAAGAAATAAGTGAGTTAAGTGGAACTTCCAAGAATCATCACCAGGTTGCATTCGGGTTCTAGCTGCATGCTGAACCCCAGGAATTTCTTGGGATGCTTTAGAGACCCAATCTTTGTGTAAGGTTATTTTTATAATAAATTGGTTTCATTGTCCTCAATAATACAACTATAGGTTTTGCTCTAAGACTATTGCAGGTCATGATTTTTCTTAAATTTTGTATCTTGCATTCATTGTGAGCCATGTCCCATTCCATAATTCTGACCATGGGATCATGCCTAAATTTTCTTTGCCTTTTTGAAATGCCCTTTCCAAATGCCTACAGTATGTTTCTAACTAGTTGCTATCTTTCCCCTTCTTGCTGGTCTGAATTAAGCATTGAAGAGAAATTATCCTAACAACTTTCTTTTCCTTCTCTAGATAAAATTGTTAGCAGGGCGAGGAAAATATTTGTTAGCTTTTCCACTTTCATTACAATAAGATTTGTAGTAGATGGCAGAATTTAAGCCCCCCATTGCTACAAAGCTTGCCTTTCTCTCACCTGATCTTGTGGTTATCATTAGGAATAAGGCATCCATAGCCTCCAGCCAACCAGGCATCTCTAGCACCGTGCACCTCCTTAATAGGATGCTTCTGTCTGCCTTTGTGTTCATTTATGCCAATACTATTCTGCATGCTTCTGCTCAGAAATCTACAGATTTCTCAATACCTCATTTTTCAGTATTTCTCCCTATTTCCCCTCACTGGGATTCGAAAGTATGCCTTTGAACTTGAAGTAAATAATACTAATTGGCACACAATTTTTAAAAAATTCTGTTGTTATAAGATGGGGACAAAGTGATAGCTTAGATAGATGTAACTTATCATAGCAATGAAGGAGTTTGGGATATTTTCTCTTCTTAGCTCATCTCATTAGTAACTACTGCAGGAGTCATTTGTATTCCATTTTAAAGTATAAATATTTGATTCATATCCAATTGGGAATAATTTGTGTAAGATATAGCATACAATGTTTTACCTCTGTGTATAAATCATTACCCCTGCATTTAATCATTGCTAAGAGATCGTATAATTTAGCAATATAGATGATTTTATATTTGTTTCTAGGCTTCTTTTACCTTTGGATCAATTAAATAATTTAATATATTCACCACTTAATGCAGCTTTTTAAAAAACTGAAGTAAAGATCATAGAGGAACAACTATGACCTTAGAAAAGTTTGTGACTTCATTAAACAGCAAAAACAAAAAACAGCAGGAAACGTAAGTTTTTTAAAAATCCAGAATTTGTGACATAGAAGTGATACCACAAATAGGGCAATTGCAGGAAATCTGAGACTATCCTTAAGACATGTCATGTTGTTACTGACAGTTATACTAAACTATATAGTGAATTCTAACACATTCTGAATGATGAATCCAATCACTTGGGTTTGGCTGACCGGAATTATCCCAATATAGCACATGCATTCATTTTGAGAACAAAGAATATGAAAGCTAGTATTTGATTTCTCTTGTAATCATCTGGAAATATGGTAGATAGTTTTAATCCAAAATTTCCTGTATGAGAAGGGAATAAAATGGAAATAATGCTGTTGAAGTTGAAGGTCAAATTCTATCAGCATGAACAAGGAACCTAACATCAGACCAAAGTTCTCCTTCAGAATCCCAGAGTTTGAAGATGCTATGAAGTCCTGCACTGCAGGAAGAATAATTAAACAATGTTATCAGTTGGATTCTGTCAAACAGTCTGGTGCTATTTTACCATAATAGTTCTAATTGATCTTTCCATAATCTGAACATTGTAACTTGAATGTGACACTGCCTTAAATGCCCAATAAAGTGCCAACACAGAGGGACCATTTGGGGCCAGATCCCAACCTATTTATAATTCAGTTCTATTCTATTCTATTCTATTCTATTCTGTTCTATTCTATTCTATTCTATTCTATCCTATCCTATTCCATTCCATTCTATTGATTCAAGTGAGTATCTGCTAGTTACAGGGGAGTTTTAAGGTGAAATTTAAGATTTTTAACTAAAAAAAGTGTTAAAATAGGGTTGTAGAAAATAATATATACTTTGATCCTATATCTGATATAACTAATAATAATAATAAATAAAAGAATCTATAAATACACAAAAAGTTATTAACAGCAATTATTTTGGGAGAGGGTAGGAAGACTTTTTATTCAGTAATTTTACTTTCTAATTTAACAACTTTGTAGTGCGTGATTATCAATTAGCAGTTATTACCTATCTGATTAGGAAAAGATAGTTTTTCAAAAGCTAAACTTTATAGAAAAGTCAAATGATGTAATGAAAAGTCATAGAATTTATAGTCAGAAAACATGGCAACTGTCTAGCCATGTGACTCGGTAGATGTCATATATTTCTTCTGAGCCTCAGTATTCTTATCTGTAAAATGTGATTGATAATAAAATTACCAAAGTAAAAGGTGGTTGAAAATATCAAAATGCAATGTATGAAAAAGTACTTTATAAGGTCAAGTATCAAGATACCTTTGGTAGTTATATATGTACAGTTTTATGCTGACTTATAGGTACTTATTGATAATTCAGAGAGAGACATATTGGGTAGACCTATTTGTAAAAAAGAGCAAAATCCTAGAAAGAAAACTGACAGTGAAAAACTGAAGGCAGAGGTGAAAGGAAAAATACAATGGAAATATATCAGAACACATTTTCAAAACAGACAGAATGCAGCCCTGGGAATAGGGAGGAGAGAATTAAAGAAAAATTAACATGGTAAACGAAAAAGTCAGAAATTGGGGGAAAAAATAGAGCTAATGACGAAGAGACTTTTAGAAATAGCACTAAGCTGTGAAGCCTAGGATGGTCATTAGATTTGGGAAGGGTGATTGAGGCTCTGGCACTCTTACCTGCTAAAAATGACTAAAGGACAGAATGAAAATCTTTTCTAGGACTGTCAAGTTAGTTATGCTATATAGCTGGAGGTTGGAGAGTGGTTAAGGTTTGAAAATAATTAAGTGATATAACCAGGATTTGATCTACTGAATTTGATTTATCTCTTCAATGGCCAAAGGTTAAAATGATCAACACGTAAAGCTGAGGCATAAGTTGTCACATGAGACATCTAAACTCAGATCCCGGTTCGAGCTTGCTTCTGCCCATAGAATTGAGGACTTCAATCCACGTCTTGAGAATTCCGGTTGGTTACTTAGGAGTGAGTGAACGCGTGTGTGGCCATGATGGATTTATTTATTTCTATCTTAGGAGTTATTTTCATAGTTTTCCTTTGAGAATTCTAACAGACTTCTACCAGCTTCAATTGTTCTGTCTCTGGATGCTGCCTACGTTCTGTCAACAGAGGTGGGCCAATTTATCTGATATTGCCTCTGCAGAAAAGACAGGAGCTTTGGGGGGCAAAGTGTGCCTATCATGCAGGTAAACTTCCCTGATCTAACCAGGTAGAGAACTAAGCAGTCAGGAGGGGTAGTGTTGGTAAAAGCAGAATCTTTTCTGTAGCCACCTCTCCTGTCCACGTAGGAATAGCTAGCACAAGAGCCACTTTCTATAAGAATTCCTAACATTTGACATGGCTCGACAAGGATGACTCTGATAGACATTATCATGTCTGAATCTGTGCATGGCTGAGTCTACCGGTGTGTTTGGACAACCACTTTCCCTCGCTGCAAAGTATGTCTCCTTTTCATCCTTAATGGCATTTTTGGTTTATGCCCTTGTTTGTGAAATTATGAGAGGCTAAATTTGGTTCTTCCTCCAAATCTAAATATCTTCAGAATATAATCTGAATATCCAAATTTAGGGTTGGGTTGGGTTTCCTCTTATATTTATTTTGTTTGTTTATTACCATAATGACTTCCCTAATAATTGTAGTTTGTACCCTAGCCTGAGAGCGGCAACTAGGAGAATATATGCCTGCTGCCTCTATGCTCTCTGTACCTCAGTTTCTTCCTATATGTTCGTGGGAGGTATGTCAGTGTTTTTTATTTATCTCGTAGGATTATATTGAATGCCAATTAGGTGTATTTTTAAACACTTACAAAGCTATTTGTGTCCCCCAAATTATCTACTCATAAAAATACTAATTTTAAAAGGATCCCTGTGGTAATGAGGTTTATAATTAAGCTGTCAGTTTAAAATATTTTGATTTCAGTTTTATTTAAAAAGGAAAATCCAGAGAATGGACTTGAGGACACGGGGAGGGGGAAGGGTAAGCTGGGACGAAGTGAGAGAGTGGCATGGACATATATACACTACCAAATGTAAAATAGATAGCTAGTGGGAAGCAGCTGCATAGCACAGGGAAATCAGCTCGGTACTTTGTGATCACCCAGAGAGGTGGGATCGGGAGGGTGGGAAGGAGATGTAACGAGATATGGGGATATATGTATATGTATAGCTGATTCACTTTGTTATAAAGCAGAAATTAATACACCATTATAAGGCAATTATACTCCAATAAAGATGTTAAAAAATAAAATTAAACAAAGTTTATCATACTAGCAAAAAAAAGGAAAATCCACTTCAAGTTTGCTATGTGAAGTTTTGAAATTTTGTGTAAATGCTAACATCACATGGAAATCACATTTTGTACAATTTTATAGCCACCATTTTTTTTTATCTGACGGTTCTTGTAATTTTCCTTTTAGTTGCCTTCAGGGAACAATATGAGAGCTCTACTTAGAGCTTATTTAACTCCTATCAATTCTTATCAATAAAAATCAAAGATTATACAAAATTATACAAACATTCATTTGGATAAGAGGCAGTCCATTGAATTCTGCTAAAACAGTTTTTATATTAAAACTGATTCATTTTATTTCCTCACTTCAGTTATAGGCTACTAAACTCTTACAGCCTTCTGAAACACAAAAATTGAAAAAGTCTTATTCATGTAAAAAATTTTTTAAATTCTACGTAAAGCAAATGTCTGTCATACCAAGATGTCCAAAATTATAAAGGTTATCAGGCATCACTCGTGGTAGCCTTGGAAATTATTTGTTTGATTTTTGAGGAAATCCTTTAACCAGTCAAGTTCAGTAATATTTTTAACTTACTTTTCTCTGCATTAAAAGGATATGCCTGTTAAGATATACCTAGGTCATACATAATATATTCATCTGTCTTCTACCACCTCTGTGGGTTGAGATGCACATGGTTTAAGTGAATCTGTGTGACGAATATTAGAACCATCTTGACCCCAGTGTGTCAACTTCTGTGAGTCTGGCGGTTCTCAAAGAATTTGTTGGCTGAGCTATAGAGTCTCTAAGAAACTCTGATTTGAAGAAAGAAGACTAAAGTTTGGGGAGGGAAAGTGAAAAAGGTTGATAAATACATATAACTTCCTAAATAAAAATTTTGTCATATATCATCAAGAGTAGCCCAGGAAAACCATTCTTATGGCTTCTAAATCCTTGAATCCAGCAATATAAAAAATTTTTATTTTGATTTAGGTTTAAATGTCCAGTTTCTTGAGATGCCAGTTTCTTTACAACCTAAACCACTTGTCAAGTTCAGACCACGGGGAAGAATATTACTAGTTTTCAAATACAGATTATTAAATCCATTCCATTTGAAAGACTAGAGATGCAGGTCAAACATCCTCTACTTCATGTTTTGGATCCCCTGGGAGATAATCCATTTTAGGAATTGTTTAATACTTTCTGAATACTTGTCATAAACTTCCATCACAGATACTTGTTCTTAAATCTGCAAGGCAAGTTGTCTTTTTATATGCTTGTTTTGCCTCTTTAAGAGAGAAAAGGGAAGAGAGAGGGAATGGAATTAAGCTTTAAAGAAACATGCCTGGTTTGTGTGTTTGGTGCTTTCCAGAAACAGGAAATTTATTAGAAGAAATTGAGGGTAATCTATAGTTAAGGGAAGCAGTTTATATGTCTTATGGGCCATGGTTTCCCCAATGAAAGAATGTTTAATACATCTTTATTGAGTAAATAGGCTTGAATAAAATCTATAAATTTATAAAATATTTTTGTTTGATCTTTATGGCAATCCTTTGGGATGAGTAAAAACAATATTATATCTCTTTCTGGTGTTGTTGCTAACTTGGCTTCCTGACCCAAAGTCAGTATCAATCCATTCCAATTGTGAAAGACCTAGGAGTGTCATCTGAACAAGCAGGAGTGGAGATGTTAAAACCACTGGTTTTATCGCACATCTGCAAGTGAGAAGACCTGTCAAAACATGGGTTAATTGTTTATATGGTAAAAAACTAGATGTTGAAGTGAAAAATCTAAAGTGCTAAATATGTTAATTATAATTAAATATGAGCTGTTTTCGGAAAAGGTACACTGAAATTTACTACAGAAAGAATCCAAGACTCTCTCTGATGAAGTTGGTATACAACCTCTTTCTTTAGAGAATAGTACAAGCACAGGGAGCAGCTGCAGGACCCCCAAATTCTTGGAGGTAAAGAATATCTAGAATTTAGATAGATATTATTATTATATCTATTCATAATAAAATGTAATTATTCTATTATTCTATTTAGAATAATAGAATTTGCAGATTCTAACAGGTCACATCACATGTTGGTAACTGAGGTGTGAAAAAACAAAGGACCATACTCTGGCTTGTACTCCATAGAAATCACACCTTACTTGTAACTTTAGATTTGGTTGGATCCTTTTCCAATGAATTAAGGGCAGCAAGCATTAAAAATAAAAGACTAAAATTGAACTCAGACAAATTTAAAATGTAAGATCTAAAGGTGGTACATTGTGGGCCTAGATAATTTGAATTCTGTCTTTGAACAGAAGGGCAGCTATGGGGAAATTAGGTTTCTTGTGATGACATCAGAGACATCTCATCCCCTGGGTGTCAATGGTCACATTTAGAACGTTGCTCTAAAGTCCGATGCAGACTCTCTGCTGATAAGTTTCTGAGAGGCAAGTTTTTGGGTCTCATTGATTTACTGAAACATTCATTCAATTAAGAAATTTTTGAGTTCCTGGAAGGAGCCAGTGGTATGCTAGGCCATACAGCTACGACATAGGCATGGCTCATGTGTGGTGCAACCTAAATTTTGTTGCTTTGGTAAAGATAACATCACTTCCGAGAAGGGAGGCTAAATATTATAGAAAAGAACAGAACAGAAGTAGGATGCCTCCATAAAAGGAGGCAAATACATAAGATTGGAAATTGAAGTGTGCGTTCAGTCTGGGTAAATAAAAATATGAGATTAATTGCTCTTATATGGGTAATTAAATGGGGGGTGGGGGAGGTGTTCCCATGATGTTAATCCTTTCTGAGATTAACATGCTTTTATATACTGGTTTCAGTTAGTCATTTGCCAGTGAAGGCTTTTAGATAGCATTTAAGAGAAATCTGTACAGGTCAAAACAAAAAAAGAGACAATCTTTCCTAGCAGAGCAAATTGTTAGAGATAAGAGTATACATAAATTATGAAATTTGCTGTAAAGTCATTCGAAATGGGTGTATTCTTCTGTGGCCACCTTAGCTATATATGTATCTCAGAGCAGAGGAAGCCCATCTAGATCATATCATCTAGAAACCAGTATTTGAGCAGCCTCATAAAATATTTCAAAGTATAAAGTCTCAAATTTCCTTTGATGTTAAAGAAGAGAGACACAGTAAATAAGTAAGGTTTTGGATATAAGATAAAGAAAAGTTGGAAGAAAATTATTTCATTATCATCAAAATCAATTATTGAGTTTCACTGTATTTATATCACTTCTTTTAGAGTGGTAAAGTTAGGAGAAAATTTAAACATTTTCTTCTAAGAATGTACAATTTAAAAGGATAATTTTAATATAGAAAAGGTTAACTGATGAATAGAATATATTCTATTTAGGAATGTTTACTTAGATAACGACAAAGTATTCATGTTTCCTTCAATGGTAGTTGAATCAGCAGTATCTCTAAGTTTGCTAATAACTTGAACACTATGATTTTGGACTTGAACCCTAAGGAGTCAAGTTCAAATGATGACTTGTATGTTCTCTATTATTTAGTTGGGAAATTAGACCTGGCTATTTAAGGTTTCTTAAATCATTACATATATGTTACATATTTTAAACAGCTTTCAGTATAATTCTTGTGAATTGGCTTTGCAGATATGCCTGTTTATTTTTTTAGATTATTTAGGAGATTATTTAGCATTAGAAGATATGTTTAATTACAGTTTTTCCTTATAAAGTAGGCAAACTTTCATGTTTACTAAATAATAAGAAATATAAATTCTTTATTTATTAGTGAATGTGGAAAATAATTTTCTCTGAATGTAACCCAGTCTGGTAACTTTGCATAAACAAGCCCTAATTCAAAGCTATTGCAACAGGAGGGAGAGACCGGAACTCAATCTGAGCTCTACTCCAGGGGAAAAAAAAGGGCAGGAGAGTTTTCAATTAGCAATAATCACGCCTCGGATAAACCTCATTGGCTATGGTACTGCCACTGCGCAAAGCTGGGCAGGAGAGTTTTAAGAGGTGCGTGGAGGCCTCTAAGTCCACCTTTGTTTGCTAATTGGATTTACCTACAGGAAAAGGAAGATAGTTTTACAACTTGGAGCAAGGCACCTATCAAATTTAGGCTTCTACCTTCCTACAGACACTGAAAGATAGAGGTACTGTCTTCCTGGATGGTTACATTTCAAAGGAATGACTTCCAGGTCTTTGAGAAAGACATCTGTGGGTTGTAAAACTGGCTAGGGCCTTTGAAAGATATTTACATTTCAAAGGAGCAGAGAAGGATTTTACAATGATATGTTTTCTAAAGTAAATGCGCTAAGAAAAGAGAGATCAAGGGCTGAGTCGGGAAGATAACTAAAGTTTAGTCAAGCAGAGGGGGACCAACTTGAGCAATATATTATGTCGTGATTATGTTATAATTTGGACTTCTTCTCCAAGGTTCTTTGACTGTGGACCTCTGGGTGTGACTCATTTGGACTTCTGGAAAGGGGAAGGAACAATAGGGATGATGCTTTGGTACTCTTCTTTACTCTGTTACCAACTATTTATGTCTTGAGAAGCTGCCTTTGGGGCCTTTAAATTTTGTAAGTTGAGAAGAAATTAGATATTTATTCTAGTAACAAACAATAATGAAATAAATTATTGGAATTGCATAGATTATCATAGAAATACGATTAGTAGTAGTATTTTTAGTACTTGTGTTGAACTTAGCCATCATGATGCATAGAAAAGAGATGTTGTTATACTATAAAGATAAGTAAATTTAGGTAAGTTATGCTGAACAATTAAGCAGAATAGCCTTATTCTTATACTAGCAGCTTCTTACCTTCAAACTGGAATTAAAAGAGAAAGTTTATATGTCATCCTGTTAAGGAGACAGTGATAATTATAAATTCTCGTCCTCCTTCAGAATCTTAAACAAAAAGCCTTACTTTCTGGAAAATTCTATAGTCCTATAATGCGGAAACATTATTTAGAATAAAACAACTCGTAAAATGTTGATAAAAAAGAACTACCTAGCTAATTCTTAATTCTCTGAAAACTAAAGCTCTCTAATACCTATTTTTTGAATGCTGTTGTGGGTAATTAGATATGATTTTCCAGTTATTGGGGAAAGAGCAGATGTGACTGGGATTGCTGAGATCATAATTTTATGGTGTAATGTGATGCTGACCGTGTGAGGGGATGTGAAGATGAGGCAGTTAACAGTAGATGTAAGAATTTGGAACTGGGAGTCTTTGAACTATATTTGAAAGAATCAGAGCAAGGGCTTAAAGTCATTTTACTTTTCTTCTTTCTTTGTTTCCTTCTGCCATTCTTATAGCAGATGAATTCTTGGGGCCTCTCTCCTCACTCTTCCTTTCCAACGTTTTCCTTCTATTTCCTTCTCCTTTAGCACTGCTCTTTAAGTAAATAGGACACTGAAAGAATATATAACGTCAAACAACCATCAGACAGCAGGTCCTAATCATGCCAGTATTCAGTAAGCCATGTCTGAAGACTCTACCTTTCCTCTGGGTTTGATAGGATAAAGCTAGTCGTGGAAAAGGAATTGAGAAGTGTGGCTCTACTGATAAGGAAACATCACCATAAACTATGAATTAGCAGCAGGTCACTGGATTTACACCTGGAGTGTTTCACTGCTATTAATAATGCCTTTTTTACTCTTTGACTTCTGTGGACATATCACCTAGGATAATGACCCTCCATCTATTTGCACAGGTGCAAGGAAATAAAAAAAGGTCCTAAAATGTACATACAGACTCACACACACGTAAGCATGCTGGGCATACTAAATTATAGAAAAGAATAATTCATCAATAAAGTAAATGTTGTGAAGTCCTGTGATTCATCATTCATGATTCATTCATAACACAAATTAAAAAATAATTTTGAAAGAAGCTGACAGATTGGACCAGAGGCATAAATCTAAGCTATCCAGGCAGTATAACTCTGCACAGTAACATTACGGGAACAGCTGCTATCTTTGTGTAGCTCACACCTAGGTTGTTTTTGTAGACCCTACTGATGACAAAACCAATTAGCAGATTAGAAATTGCCAAAAATCAGGGATGCCTTGCTGAAGAATCTCTAAAACTGAATAGTATTTTGGCTAATGCTGTTCTTTGTTCATCTCAGGATTTATAGAATAAGAATGTTTTGTGTGTAAACATCTGTTGCTTCAGGGGAGCACCCATCATGCAGTTGCCAAATGAGGTAGACATATGTGCATATGGAAGGCCTTAAGACCTGTGGTACTGCTGAATTTCTTAACATAGATTAAAACTTCTAATCAGGTTTTTTTTTTTAAGTAAACCTACTTTATAAAATGAACTGTTGAATAGTTTGATGTAAAAGAAAGCATTTCAAAGGATATTTCATTTAAATGTAAATGTAGACTATGCATTATTAAAGAGAACGTGGCTTTTCATATTCTTGTTTTTCTAGACACCTGGGATCAAAGTCACCTTTTGAACTTACACAGTAAGCTTCTAAACTTAAATCTTACTGTTAAGGATTTAAGTTCCTTATTTTCACTGTTAAGAGACAAATGCTACCTAAAGCTTTATCTGCAGCATTAATTTTCCTGTAAAGACAGGGGAACTGAATTAGCAGGGGAAAGGGTAGGACTCTGGAACACTTCGGTCGTAGCTTTGGAATCAGAGCTCTCAGCAGTTTCATGCTTTGTGGATAATTAAAATCGATACAAAATAATTACACAGCTGGAAGGATCTCCAGATAGTTAATCCAGTCCCTTTCCTCCAGGAGAAACTAACTCTAGTCTAAACCAACGTCCACACAGGCATTCAGGTTACATGAAAGAATTAGGAACCCTAGATTTACTTTCTGCACTTACTATGAACATTGCAAATGTGGCCTGGTAATAAGTGTTCAGAAGGAGATTATTATTATTATTATAAAGACGATGTAAGCATCATACAATAGCCTTCTGCAATCGCAAGATAATCAATGGAAGGCAGTGATGGCTAAAATGACTGTCATTTTTAGTGTTTCTCATGTCATATCTTAAAAGTCCAGATCAAGTGCTATTCCTCCCTAAAATCTTACTAATCTCCATATCCATTGGTTATTTAACTTTTGGTACCTATATTTAGTAAGGCTTTAGGATATATACATAAATCTATAATATGAATATAGATAGCTGTATAAAGTAACTTTTGACATCTCTGCACCTTAATGAGAAGTCCTTGAATGCTAGTTGCCAGAGCCTAGCACAATGCTCTGTACTTAGTCATTACTCAGCAAATGCTGGTTTTTAATATTTTTCTTCTAAATCCGGTTGAAGCTAGTTTTTCTTTATTGTTCTGTCCTCAGGGCAGGTGAGGACAATCATGAGAAGTGTTGAGTCTCCTGGCTGATTTCAGTTCTCTATTCCAACATTCTCTTTATTTCTTTTTTAAGGCGTCTTTGTTTTTTTTATTTTATAGAGATCAAATATTGTAAGAACAAAATAAAACAAATATTTCCAAGTTCCATTAATGTTCCACATTTTTCAAGTAAAATTTAACGTGACGAAGTTAGTCTACAACAAAAGATTTTTAGATGATCTCTTGGAGTTCAATTTTATTTTTTAGGTACACTTTTCCTAAAGAAAAAGGCCATGGTTCTTGAAGCTTTTGGTAAATCAGTAGAATTCAAAAATTGTAAAGTAACGTGTCAAGTTAGATTAGTGGATTAGTCCAAGGCATCTACAAAGTTTTAGGGAAACAATGTATTACACTCACTACATGCTTTGAAAAAAATAAATAAAAGGGAACTTTTCATCAGTATTCAATATTGGGCCACCATATGGAACTGCACCCTATTCACACTTTTTATGTTTCCTTTAATCCTGCTGTCTTTGACTGGTGGTCAAAACACAAGATTTCTATTACAGAAAATATTTCCCATCAATTGTTATTTCTACATCCAGCTGCCTTCACAATCTCTTTTCTTTATTCTGTGACCTACATTCCACATTTCTTTACAGTATATTCTTTCTTCTTCCTTTAGCTAATAAACTTCCAGTTTCTTCACTTGACAAGAAACAAAGGCAACTCAAGTGGAGGCTGTACATTCCACTACAGCCAGAAGGGGATGGGGGAGTGGGGAGGTGAGGGCTGAAAATGGGAATAACATTCTAAATTTCCATGCATTCAAATACCATCACTTTCTTTGTCTGCAAGACCCTTACTCTGCATACACATCCCAGACACACTGTCTTCTAATCATTGAGGACACTGGAATCTGGCTCCCTATCTTCCTTTTGACCCCCAAACCCAAGCATCCTTGTGTATAGCTTCAGTGTCATTATGGTGAACCCATCAATTTATCCCAAGAAATTTTACCGACACTTCACTCAACAAACATCATCAAAGCTCAAGTCCAAAGAAAAGAATGAATCTCTCTCTCTTTCTCTCTCTCCCCCATTCCCTCCATTCAACCTCCATGCTCTTCAACCCTATAATTATCTATTTAATTTTCCTAAAGCACCGCATTAATCCATGCAGTCACTGATTCCTATTGCCACATGTTCAGTCTTCCTACTTCTGGTGTTCAAAGACCATCAAAATTGGCCCTCAACCTTTGTCTCTAGACAATTTTTGTTACTTGGGCAAGATTATAACTGATCCAGCAATTCTCCAAATACGCCTAATTTTCTAGAATTCTAAGCTATTCTCATGGCCTCTGTCAATTGTGTCCTACCCTCCCCCACAAAAAAAACTACTTTCCTTTAAGATCCAAATGGCCAGTAGTCTGTGACCACTCCATGTGAAAGTGTCTGTGTTCTTCTCAGAAGTTCTGTGGATTGGGTTCCACTGTTTGAAAGCATTTATTTCTTTGTTTTGGGGTTAACTGTAAATTTATCTGTCTCCTTAATTGCCTAAAAGGTAGAACCAGCTTACTGTGCTAGTAAAATAGGGTATTAGTTCCGTGTCTACCTCTAATGAGCTCTTTCTGACTTACCACTTCACCCTACTGAACTACAATTGTATATGTATGTAACAGGAGAATGAGGACATCGATTAAAATGATGTGTTATATTTTGTATGTGTTCTATGAAATTATCAGAGAAGTGGCCAGGGCGTTCTATGTTTATTATTTCCATATCACTCTCTTTATAGTAGGCTAAAACTAGTAGATATTCAATAAATATTCATTAATATTCATTGAATAAGGAGATATTTACTAATTTCTTTTTAACAGAGCACAATAAGTTTTAAGGAGTCAATAATCCACTTAAGGATACAGTTCTCAGTCATCTACCCCTTCTTTTCATCACATCCGTGATTAGATTTCTCCACTAGCTCTGTCTTCTGGACCACATCTTTAGCCTATGGCAAATACTAAAACTAGTATAAAAAACATGGCATATCAGGTTTGAAAAAACAGACTTCTAAGTTTTAGTGGCAAGTTGTGCAATGCCACAGTTTCTTTGAAAAGCCTTTGCAAAGCACCTCAATTACACCTCATCATTATGGTTCTTGTGACTTCCTGGATATTTCTCTAATAAACTCTGTAAAACTCACCTTGTTAATCACCATTGACAAAGCTCCATCACATGGTTCATCTTGTTTGAACCGCATAAGAAATCAGAAGTTGTACCTTCTTCCTGTCTCATTGGTTGCCTCAAGTTGTAAGTTTTGCATAATTATATAGATTTTTCTTCAAATGATGGTATCTTATAAACATGGCGAGTTATGTCTTCTAGAAGCCCGTATCTTTGGGGGGTTTTACATTGATAAGAAACATTGAAAACTTAGTTCATTTTTACAAAGATTTCAGAATTTTAAATATCTCTGAGAAGGGTCATATGCCAACAGATGCTTAATTTTCAGTGTAGCCCACATTATCCAATGCCCAGAGGGTGTTTTTTCTTTTTTAAATATTTAAATAACAGTAATATTGGCAAACACCGTCTTCTCCCCCCAGATGTGGAATACAGGAATGACTTGTTGGCTACTAAAGAGATTAAATTTCATTTGTCTTTGCCCTAGAGATAAACACCAAGTAAAAGATGGAAATATTTTTGATAAGTAAGTTATCACAAACAGCATAGTTTCTACTTAAGAAGTAAAAAAAACTAACTCGGCCTCGGGGCTCTAATTCTATTTGTGTGCCATCTAATATTTGTAAGTGGGCTTCACTTTAAGCTTGTCTATCCTGGCAGTTCAGAATGCAAATATAATAACAAAATTCCCTGAAAACAAATTTCAGCTGATCAAAACCCCTTAAAGAATTGTTTAAAAGATAAGTTATTTTCTTTACTACAGTAAGTAAAGTATTATGGTGATCAACGTGTGAGAGAAATGAAGTTAATTTATATTAAATACAGAAAGGAATAAAAATAACTCATAATACATTCAAAACAAGACTGTACCGTATTTATAACTAGCTTACCTTATCTCAGTAGTTGAATTTTCCTTTGAATATAATTTTGGAGGAATTGCGCTTTTCTTGGCTAAGGTTCTATTTTAAAACACACACATATATGTTGTTGACAATGTAGCCCTCCATCCTAATAACCGAGATTAATATCCAGTGACATAAAAACACTACCAAATGTAAAATAGCTAGTGGGAAGCAGCTGCATGGCACAGGGAGATCAGCTCGCTGCTTTGCAACCACCTAGAGGGGTGGGATAAGGAGGGTGGGAGGGAGATGCAAGAGGGAGGGGATATGGGGATATACGTATGCATATAGCTGATTCATTTGGTTATACAGCAGAAACTAACACAACACTGTAAAGCAATTACACTCCAAAAAAGATGTTAAAAAAAAAGTACTTGAGATTAAAATAGAATAATTGTGAAGTAAATGTGTTTTTTCCCCCTTAGACTTGGGACATGATTCAGCATTTAAAACTTATAATTCCCCAAAAGATGTTACAGAGACAATTCAGCTGTTGGATTTGTTTCAGAATAAATAAGGGACTTAATATAATATGCATATGTGTACATACATATAGAGTCTTACATATCTAACCTATGTATCATGTGTTGATATATTTTTTCTTCTTTAATGTGCACAATTTCAGTTCATTCAGTGATATACTTAGGCAAATGTTACCAAGCCTCTCTCCTCTGTTCAGGAAATGAGATCAGCAGTGCTTATGGGAAACGCACATGGAATCATCAGTCTTTGGTGCTCATCTAGTCACATTAACATTGTACTTCACTAATAATGTGGGATTTGGCACAAATCTAATGATATTAATGGGGAATGACTTCTGTTTGTATAGAGAGAGTAAATGGTGGATAATTGTGCTCTTTCTGCCCTTATTCAATCCTTTGTTCACTCTCCCACAGCCAACATGCCTCCCACATCCCACCTGAAACTGGAGGCAGCCTTTCTTGGCTTTTCTACTTTTTCTAATATTTCTTAGCCTTGTGGGAGAAGATAGGAGGAGGAGGAGGAATAGAAGAAGTCTAGTTCAAAATATGCAGTTTCCTCTTTAATGTCACCACTGGACTTGTTCAAAGAGAAACTCAGATCCTTTTTTTTTCTTTTTTTAAAGTAGTATCCAGACAAAAGTTTTAGGCTGTAACTCGGGTATGTAATGTTACAGCAGCTTTATATTTACATATTAGAGAAATCTGTATATTTATATGTTAGAGAATTCTAACATAAAAACCTTTTTATTTATATTTCAGTAAAATGTCCTTTTAAAAATATTTAAAATCTGAAAAAAATATTTCCCAAAAGATAATCTCTCTTACAAGGAGGGAACACATTTATTCGTTCCACAGGAATTTGCTGGGTGTCTTGTATGTGCCAGGCATCTCCTCACTGGAGATACAGTAGGAAAAGGAGGACAAAGTTCCTTTATCCAGTAATACTTAAAGGGTTAAAGCTTGTATTTATAAGAACTGGAGCTACCCTTAAAACCACTAGACTCAGTAATTCTATAGTGCCCATAACATCTTACACTAAACATGTAGTAAGTACTTTAATGATACATTTCCTCACCAAACTGGAAAGCCATTGCATGTTTAGCTAAAATATCTCCACTTTGGAGTGAACAAACAAAAGCACTGGGTTTGATCAAAATGTAGAAGAGAAATACCTATTTGTTATGAATCTGCCTCTTAGTATAAAGGGTATAAGAATTATTTACATCTACTGGAAAAAAAAAAACTGCAAGTTTTGTTTCCAAAATGTTTCGTGACATTTATTTATTAACTACGAATTGTTTGTATATTGTGATGGACTACCACTTAAGGTGTTTTAGTTGTTGTTGTTTTTACTATTCCTGAAAGATTTGCAACTAGTTTACCCCATCAGCTTGGTTTCTTTCTCCTCTCTCCTGGAGCCCTAGTTTCCTGGCAAACAGCAGGAATGTTATAGATTTAGGAATTAACCTTCAAGAAGGCACTTTAGATGGCGATGTCTCCATGAACTGCTCAGTTCTTTAGTCTCTCTTTTGGGCACAACTTGGCAAAGTGAAAATAAGCCAAAAGACGGAGAGGAAAGTATTTTGCATTGGAAATTTTTTCTTTTCTTGAAAGAAACATCACTCACATTTAGGCTAGATTATACACCACGACCTGGAATTGGAAACCTAGCAGCTGATGAATTGGAACTTTTCTGTGAAACAAGTCAATTTAAGTTAGAGTCATGGACTGTTCACACAGGCTATCAAATTCAAACGGATGAAACAGTGCCTGGCAAAAGTTTGACTGAATCTAGAAAAGAAAAACAGATTCACTTAACAGAAAACGACTGGTAAGAGATTACAATTTTTAAATATGTACTAAAATTACTGTTGTTCAGGCTGATAATTTCTCAGTGCTAATAGGCCACGGAAAGGCTTGATACAGCCAGTGTAGCTTTGGAGACAGGGATTTTGTTTGGTTTTTGTTTCTATGTTTTATTCAAATTATTGTTGTTCTTTATAAAACTGCTTGGGTCGTTTTTATTAACGTAGGAGAGCCTGGACTTGTTGCAAGAGATATTGTCTAAAGAGTGATAGCACTAAAGACCTTTAGTCCCTATATGGATAAGAGACAAATAACTAAATTAGGGTAGGTCTTTTTATATAAACCAATCTTAACAAAACAATCTTAGTAAATACTTTAATCTAATAAAATATCCTCATAGTCAAGTAGTGTTTTAAAATACCAGCTATACATTTTCAAGTTCATTTTTCTTCAGAGCTTTTAAAGAACCATAGAAATACTGTATGTAAAAAATGAATAAATCCAACAGTAGTGATAGAAAAGGATACAAATATAATACATGAAAGGTCCTGCAACTTACTTTAACCACCTAACTAAGAAAAGTAAGAACACTATTTCTCAGATAATTTTTTTAAGTCAATATTACTACAACTCACTATATTAAAGGCTCTCAAAATGAGGGAATTAGTCATGGAATAACATTTTCTACAATTAATGACATATTTAATTTTCTTATTTAGTCATATTTCTTTCTTTACTCATAATCAAAATATAATTTAGAGAATGTATTATTTCATCTAGAAATTAACAGCTGGCTTGTAAGGAAGACTTATGTCAGATTAATTACTGCCTTTTTAAATTTTATAATATACTGTGACAGAAAATTAATGATGCCTGCAGTATTTAGCATAGTTCGTAACCCACATTTCAATGAAAATATACTGTTATTAATGATAAACATTGCACAGATATAATAGACATGAATTGCTGTCCATTTTATGTCTGTTCTGTATAATTCTATGAAATGAAGCTATATTCATTCTGTTTATTAATTTAGGCTTCATGGATTAAAATTTGCATTCATTATATTCATGTGTATATAGGATTATATGAATTTAATCAACTCAAGGCATGACAAGTAGCGTTTGACTGACAGTTTCTTCACGATTCTAATCTGGTCAAGAATTTATTTCCCGTTCATTTTATCATAGACATATGAGCATTTTAAATTAGACTGAACACGTTAGCATTTTAGGTAGTATCCATTCCCTTCATGCTCCCTGTGCCAAAAGCAAGGTAGTGTCCACAGGCAGACATAGACTTGTATAGTGTCCACAGAGAGATGCTTCCATAGCATGCATGCCCTGACATTTAAAGCATGATATCTCCAGTTTGGTGTCTCAGATTTAAGTTTCTTGCACAGTTTTAGTTACAATCTCTTTTTCCTGTAATGGATAGCAGGACCCCTTACATTATAGTGTAGCAGGTGTAAAATTCCAGATTCTCAAATAGGGTCACCTCTTTCATTTTTAGTCCTACTGAATTCAGTCATTTTCTTTATACCAGTGGCTAGTGATTGGCTATGACGTCTCCAAACCAAGGACTATAGTAATAAGAAAGACATGGTATATCCCTGGACAAATATGGGAACAGTTATTTTTGGAACCATAGGCATAAAAATACTAAAAAGAATGCTTAATAGTTTTCCTGTAGAGGATCCTTTTGGAAATACAGAATTGCTATGGAATACTTAGAGGAATATTCATAAATAGATTGAATGAATAGTCGAGATTTCTACATTAATAATGAATGTGAAGTAAAGTTATTTCCATAAAATAACACCAAGTAATATTTGCAGAGCTATGATAATGAGTAAAATGTATCCACTGGTTTCAAGATTGTTCCAAGTGAGTTTAGAAGGTGTGAGTTGTCACAAAATAATACAGCGAAGTTTTCAAAACCTTAAGTCAATCATAACACCATTTCATTTATAATTCACTTTTGAGTGTCTGTATTCCAGAGACTGACTGACAATGGCAGGTGTTTCTGAGTGATTGCTGAAGAAAATATCTAAAATGAGATACAGCAGAAATAAGTCTCTCTAAAAGAAGAGAATTAAAAGCAACCAGGTAGGGAAATGCATTTCTGAGAAAATACAAGAGACTTTCAGATCTCTCTTTGAGGCATATGCCTCACATTGAAAAGGAAGCATTTGAGGAAAACAGAGATGCCAGAGAGAATAGATAGGGAGTTTCCCTCCCATTAGCCTGAACAGGGTACAGAGGTAGAACTGGGCAACCTAAATTACATTGAATAATCTGAACTATAAAAACCTTTGGGATATGAATTTGCCTCTACTTTCATAGGAACAGAGTAGATGTACATGAAGATTATAATCAATATTTGTGCATAGTGGCAGAATAAAATTATGTTTTCAAAAGTTAGAAATGTTTTAGCATTTTTCTGGGAAGTCATAATTCTCAAAATTTTCAAAAACACAAAGAAAAAAGTAAAGCCTTTCTGGAATGGTAGCTCCTAAAAGTAACTAAAATTGTCAGTTTGGTGTGAATCCTTTCAAACTTTTGACAATATGCAAATATATACGTTTACATTAATGGGTTTTTCTGTAATATCCTTCTGTAGATTAATTTTTTACTCAATCATATAAGGTATAAATTAATGTGTGAATACATAGGAACCTACTTTATAGTTTTGACACTACCATGTTTCATTAAATGGATGTACCATAATTCACTGAAGCTATCCCTTTCTGAAGTATATTCATAATATGATAATATAAGTAATCATAAATTCTAGTGTAATTTAGGTTTTAACACAGTTTCTGATCAACCCCAGCGATGAGAAGGGACTTCCTTCAGTGGAAAACATTCAAAGTGCCAGCCAGTTTCTCATAGTATTTTATGAAATCACAACCACCTTTGGACGTAGAAATCATAAGCTTCATTTCACAGCACAAAACAATGTGTTTCTGAGAGGTTAAGAAGTTTATTGCAAGACACAGCTGGTTTGGTAAAGAATCTGAAAAAGAATGAATATATGTATATGCATAACTGAATCACTTTGCTGTACACCTGAAACTAACACAACATTGTAAATCAACTATACTCCAATAAAATTTTAAAAATATATATAACTTACCCAGTCGTTCAACCAGAAAACTGGTGGGTATGCAGTTATCGCCCAGCTCCTGGGGTACAGGCATGCCAAATACAGAAGAACTCTGTCAAGAAAAGATATCCAAAAAGTATGGGTAGTGTGTCCCTCCCATGTCATACAGGAATGAAGGCCTGCCCAGAGATGAACTTTTTGGTTTCAGGATCCATTTACATCTTAAAAATTATTGAGAATTCTAAGGATATTTTGTTTGTGTGGGTTGTAATCTAATACATCAATATTTATGTATTAGAAACTAAACTGAGAAATTTATTTACTGATTCATTTTTAAATGACAATAATAATAAACCCACAGCCAACATTTTTAATTAAAATATGTTTTGTAAAACAAACAAGACACAGAGCTAGTAAATGACAAAGCTAATATTCAAAACCAGTTATGTCTGACTGATTCCCTGTCCTTGACATGCCAACAAACTGTGAGAAAACTGTGAGAAAAATATGTTATTTCATCATGACCTTTTAGTGAGAGAGTTTCATTCTCAAGTTGTTTTCCTTAACTACAGAGCCCTGGATTTAAGAGAATTATTGAACAAAATTGTGCCATTCTTTTTTTTCCTCTAACATCTGTACCAGGAAACCTTGTTGCTTAGACCAAAATGGAGGAGCCATTGCACTGTCACCAAAGTACCAACCTACAAATAGTGTCATGAGGATTGATGGGTTTCTGTATCTTTATATTTTAAATATAAAGCAACGCCACTCATGGACATCAAAGGATAAAGTTTTTTCATCTAATACAATTTTATACTAATTTGGAGGTGGCTGTTTTTAATGGGATATGAGATAATCGTCTATGTAAATAGGTAGTGTATTTCATCCAGAATAATAGTGAAGTCCAGACGCTCGATATATGGATTACCTCTTTGCCCTAATTCAGTATAATTCTGCTGGTGTCATAAAGCCTCAAATATACTTTTTTTTTTTTTATACAAAACAAAGATTTTTCTTTTGGATAAAAAGTTGTCTCCTAATTATCTACAGGTCATTCTATTATGGAACCAGGAACTTCATTCGTTGGTTTATTAAGCAATTGTTACTGGATTTGTGCTGAATTCTAGTGATATCAAAATAAATTAGAAAGAGAGTTCATGTCTCCATTCCTCCAGCAACCACCAGTGTGATAAGTAGGGAAGGGACATGAGCAAGGAATTGATACAAAGTATGATATAAAGTAAAATGAGAGCCCAGTGCTAATTTTGGGTCCTAATACAGAAGACACATGAGAAATAGGGTTAAATAAGGTTTCAGGACAACAACATTGTGGGATTTAATATTATAAAATTTTTAAAGTAATTAGGATAATCCCAGGGAAGGGGGGAACGACTAGTTTAAAAAGTACTGTTTAATATGTGATGTCAGTTTGTAACTACATAAATAAAACGTCTGGTTAACGTTAAAATAAGACTCTCTTAGTCTGTGTTATGAGTCAGTGCAGTGAACAAGTTAGTCAACCCCCTTTTTGGCATCGTGTTCAAAACCAAATGAATGACCAGATCTTTTGTTCACCTGAGTGGACCTTTTGCCATCATCTGGTCACAGCCGCCATTGCAGCCCCTAGTGGTTTGGCTACTAGAGCGCTTGCCAGAGCTCATGTGTCATTTAGGATGTCCCCAGCCTCTGCACGTCTGTTTGTTCTAATGACCACCCTCAGCAAGCCCCAGCTTCCGAAGGAGACTCCACTAATTAACTCAGTCAATACAGCATCTGATAACTGGTTGGTGGGATAAACAAAAAAGACTCCTAAAGTGAAGGAAGGAAAAATGAATTCTCCAGGCCACGAAGACCAAAATGAAATTACGAGCCATCAACCCAAAGCCATAGAAGCTTGATCGTGTACATCAGCCTTGTCTTTGGCATTGCCTGGCACTCCATCCTGGGCCAAAATGTAGATAACTGCAGTTATACCATGCTCAGCACTTCAGTTTGGTGGCAGTTTCATAATATAATAAAATTTATCATTTGTAAGCCCGTCTGCTTTTTTTTTTTGAAAAAAGCCCGAGAACAATTTGATCTGTCCTGCTAACAGCAGACGCTGATGCAGGTGGTTTAAAAACAAAGCATTTAATCGGGCAGGGTTTTACTTAAACTACTTGATGATTCATCATCCAGCCTCTGCTCATTGTCAATTGTGCCTCTCTGAGCTATTATTTATAGAATATTTAAAGAGCCGGGACTACATGTGCCTCTGTCTTGGGTTCTGTTGTGCTATAAATTGTAGTTCCAATTTGTTTCAAATGTGGCATGGATTGTCAGGATGCCATGACTCATGCTTGGTTCAGATGAATACTGTATAGTAGTTATAGCGAAAAGCACAGTTTTCACTATTTATTGGCAGTTCTAGAATATTCCTAGACTACAGTTTTCTCAGGTTTTAGCCCCGTAAAATCATTCTACTCCTACATTTCCTCATGTTCATTTTCTTCACAGGGCAAAATTCAATCAATGGCTTAAGGAACACTGTGTAGGTTCTGGCCCCCTAAAATGGCCGTTGCCATATGAGGTTGCTCAGCATGACTCAACCCTTTATCTATCAAGAAAAGAGACCAACATTTGTGGTTTTCCCAAAGGAGACACTATAGATTTCTTGAATCACATTCTGTCTCCTTAGGTACTTTTTTTTCCTTTAAGCTAACTATTAAAAACAAAAATCAGAATCAGATGAAAGAAAGAAAAATTTAACTTTAAATGACAAAACCAGGAGGATAGAAACTTTTACTTGTCATGCTTAGTCCTTAATAATTGCAATTAAATAGATATTAAGTTTAATTCACCCCCTAGGCTCCCTAAAAGCAGAACAGTCTTTCCTCTCTGCACCCTCCACCTTTAACTATGTCCCATAGTAGGGACATAATAAAGATTAGTGGCAGGAATGAATGATTCTGGAAGACAAGTTATGTGACTCTATCATTGGGAGGCTGGAGAAAGTTAGAAAAGATAGTAAAGTATAAGAATAGGACTGAAATAGGATGATTTAGAGAAGAGTTGAAAAGGATACATAATTATCCAGCCTAAGAGTCCGCCTCTATCTTATTCCATTCGGGCTGCTACAACAAATCACCAGATGGTAGCCTTTTCACTGTCCTCACATGGTGGATGGGGCCAGGGAGCTCTCTGTGGTCTCTTTTATAAGGGCACTAATCCCATACATGTGGGTTCTACCCTCATGACCTAATCACCTATCCAAAGGGTGCATCTCCAAAGACCATCCCATTGGTGGTTAGGAATTCAAAATGTGAATTTTGGGGGACAGAAACATTCAATCTGTAGCAACCTCCGAATGAACAGCCCCTCCTCAGAGCACATATTGCTCATGTGCGGCTATGGCACCTGGCACATTTCATTGTTATAGCTCCTAGGGGTGCTTCGATTGAGTGTGTTCATCTTCTCATTCCTAGCACAGGGTGTGGCACGTGAACGAGTATTCAGAGAGCATTTATGGATGGACTGAACCAGTGCACACCCAATATCATTATCATCAAATGCTAAAGGCTTTCCCAGTTTAAAGAGAATTGAGGTGTTGTGTTGAGAAGTTAGACAAATTGTATAATCCACCAGAAGCAGTGTCTAAAAGAATAGGCATCCAGCAAACACAAATTTTGATGAAATTTGAAAATTCGAACCACAGTATGTAGTTTAAAAAAACTCAAATAGGCTTTGCCAGAAGAAAAAAAGGGTTTTGAAATTTTTCATTAAAAATTCAAGAAGAAAAGAAGGTGGGGCATGGAGAGGGAGAAAAAGCAGTAGGGAATGTGAGGGAAGAACCAGAAAGAGTGAAGACAGTGGATCAGAGTTTTCATTAGGTCTAGCCTGGTTTGCTGTGGACCCCTAACCAGGGATGATTTTTACCTATTCAATTTTCAAAAGCAATCCTTAATGATATTTCAATGCCCAATAATATTTCAGTTATATTTTAGCGTCAGTGCTATCCAGGAGGATTATTCAGATTTACATGGCAAACAAAGGTACTTAATAAAAGTCTTGGACGACTTGGAGAATCAGAGAGAGATTTCCTCTAGCTGCTTCATTTGTAGCCTTAGAGAAATAATGCATTAATCTGCAATTAGATCATGTCATCTTTCAGGATGTTTAGCTAAGGTGAAATGTGTAATTAGACATTTTAAATTGCATGTCACCACCCACAGGGTTGACACATGTTGTTTTCTCTTTGGTACAGTTCTGTGTAAGGATTCACTCAGTATATCCAGAAGTCACCTTGACCATGAAAATAAGACTCCTGCAAATTACAGCTTCAGAATGAAATCAAACGTTATCTTCCATTACTCGTGTATTCCAACTTGAATGAACATGCATTTGATAAATAAGTTTTTCATTTTGCTTACTTATTAATTTAACATACATTTTATATTTGAGGATAGCTTAATAATTATCAAAATGACTAGCAGATAATGATTAAAAATAGTCCCACATGTACTCGGTCCACCTTTTATTATGGTAGGTATAGGCATGGAAAAGAGGCTTTAAAAGAGAGAGAGAGAACATATGTAAATATCTTCTTAATATTGAACCCAGTTGAGTTTCCTTAGTTTGTTGTACATGTGATAATTACCCTGGATCATATTTTTCAATAATGGCATGTTTGTTATTATAAATAACTTTATATATGTATTTTTTCATTTGGGATTTTTGTAAAATATTAGCAGGTGAGGGAAAAGAAGTAATGTAACCCATCTCTAAGTGTATAATAATGAATGCTAAATGTTAAAGACATATCTGCTAAAATACACTTAAACAAATGCAGTATGGCCTGCTTTATATCTCTCTACCTTTTTATTGCGATGTTAATCAGGAATTTAAATTTTATTTTTAGGCATGGTATCCTGAGTACTATGTGAAAAGGAAGTGATGATGGAATTTTTATTTTAGTGTTAACGGCAGTTTTCAAGAGGCCTAATTAAAATCTTTATCTGAACCTTGAAGATGGGAAGGCTGTGTGAATGCATGCACTGAGTTCATATGCCTTTTGAGATTTTCTTTTCAATTTTATAGTATAAAATTTCTAGTTTTTTTATACTTTTCTCCTATAAAAGTAGTATTTCTTGTTATCTTTAAATACTGCTTTCACTTAAAATGACAGTTAAACAGTTTCTAAAATATTTTGAAATACTTTAAGAGGGAAAAACCTACTTTTCCAATTGTTTAACAATAAGATAGGAGTTCCAATAATTTTAGGAGTTGCCTAGCTGCTATACATATTAAGGTGATGTCTAGGTGATTAGCAGGATCATAATTCAGAAGATAGGAAAAGTGTTGCTTATTTAATTTTCAAGTCCACCATTCAGGTTATGTCAGTATCTCTTGAGTGGGGTAATACTGGTTGGTCCTCAGGGAGAAATAAATGCTTATTGGTTGTATAGGTGTTTATTTAGTATCTTTAGTAGACTTAGTGTCAATGAACTATACCTTTATAATGACCAGGAAGAAAATAATCTTTACTTGACCATTACCTGAAAGTGTTATGGGACCATGCATTTTATTTTCTGCCAAGACATTGTGTGGGTATATGTAGGTAAAGACTGGGGACGGGGTGGGGAGAGGGCAGGGGTGAGAAACACTGAAATACAATGTCTGTTGGCTCTATGGTTACCTAGCAGATAAATTGCATTTTCTTATGTCTTTCAAAGTTTCAAGGTCAAACATGTATTAAGATTAATATTTTTCTTTGGCTGAAAATCAGTGATCAGCATAGAATGGGGTGGTGTAAGACAAGTGGTGCGAGTCAGAATGGAAACTCCTATAATATGAGAAATTTTGTGTTAAAATGAAGTTGCTTTACTCGTTTGAACTTAGGTCTTCTTTTTCTGAATGAGGATGTGGTGTGTAGGGATTTGCGAGGAAGTGCCTTGGTAATCATGGAGTACTAACACTGCTGGAAGGACTGGTTTTGTGTGTATGCTTGTATGTGTTTAATAAATGTGAAATGACATTCTGAGAGATAGCTGGAACAATTTAATACAAACATTAATGCAAAGTGCGCAAAGATTTTGGAGGCATACTGCTTGAGTTTGAATCCTGGCTCCTCCACCTGTTTTTTCTGTGACAGGCTACTTACGTAACCTACTTGCACCTCAGTTTCCATCTCTGTAAAATGGGGATAGTAACAGCAGCTACATTATTAAATTGGCTTGAGGATTAAGTGAGTTAATATCCCACTCCCTCCTCTTCTTAGAAAGGAAAATTCATATCCCACTCCCTCCTCTCCTTAGAAAGGAAAATTCAGGGTTTTTTTGTGTGTTTTTAAAGGATGTATCCTAAATAACCAAAACAATGGTGGCAATCATTTAAAATTGAAAATACCTATCAGAAATGGAGAAAAAATGTGTTTCTTAAACCACTGGCAAGGACATTTATGCATAGGCTTTGTGTCTTAGTAGCAGCTTACTCCAAGGTGACTGTGTTACTTACTGAGATTTGACCTCTTATATAGTTGATAAATTAATCAGTAAAGAATAATTACAGAACACTGAAAAATACAGATTATCATCAGAATCAAAATTTGCCTATTATAGTGAGTTTCCTTCAGATTTTCATGGAGAAAATATTGTCTTAACATCACAGTTTACTGGACTAAGAAAGTTGGAGGGATTTTTGTTTGTTTTGTTTTTAATGACAGACACCTTAAAAGGTTTTATTGTTGTTCAGGACCATGAAGTCCATTATGGTAAAGAGCTAGTCATTTCTTGAGTAATTTTTTTTTTTTTTTGCTAAATACTAATATCAGTTTAAGTAAGTTTGATAGCCAGCCTTGATCACGATTGATTACACAGCATTTGAAGTCATTGCTCTAGTGCTAATAGTAAATCTATTTTGTACTGTGTAACCTCTTAAATATCCTTAATTAAACTGTCTTTGCTCCATGGAGTGTCACCTGCTTGTAGACCAGCAAGAGATCTCTCTCTCTTCATAACTGCCCCTTCATAACTAGCACAGTGCCTGGCACAGAGCAGGCTGTCAGTAAATGGTGGTTAGATGAACAAATCATACTAAATGAAAAGGTGTCAGTCCATTTCAATTTCCTTATACTTTACTGTGCTTAATTTTAAGTCATAATAAAATTGATAGTAAGACCTGCAGTAAAGGCACAGTGGTGGGAAGCCTAGGAATTGAGGTACCATCAGAGTTATATGGCAATAAAGGACAGTCATCCCTTAGACGTGGCTCAGATCTATGGAAATTGACAACTAATGTAGAGAATCGTATTATCGACATTGCCTACACCTGGGTAATATGACTACTGAAGCACTAACTGTGTTCAAGCACTGAGCTCAATACTCATTTCAACTAAGAAAACTCTGTGGGGTTGATTTTATTAATTGTATTTTGCATCTAAAGGGACTCAGAAATGTTAAGTCATTGGCTCATGGTCACACAGCCAGTAGGTGGGTAGAGACCAGAATTGGATCCTGTGTTTTTCTACATGAAAATCCTGTATTCTTTGCTTTTCTTTGGGAGTCAAAATACTCTGAGCTGGCCCAAATAGACTACACGTTTTCTTTGACTCAAATGAGTCATATGTACAATGGATAAAATAACAAAACACTGAAGATCTTAATATTGTAAGGTATTTCAAATAATACTCCCCAAATAAATATGAAAATCCTGCAAAATGTGGCAAAGCAGTAACCATTATACCATATTATTTGGTTAAGAAATCATCTAAAAATTTAAAGTCAATTTAGTCAACCTGCATTTTTATTTACATTCTAGCATTCACATAATTTTCGTTTCCCTCAATTTACTCTTATCCCCTAAATCCTTACGTAGCTTCACTTGAGATCATAGCTTCTTCTAATTCTGTTCAAGGTGTAACTTTTCAGGAAAAGAAAAGCCATTTTTGAGTGTACTTTTCATCTTTCCTTGTGAAGAAAGTTATAATTAGAGATAAAGTCTGATCTCCCTTCTCCAAGTACCCTTTAATAAACGGATTATGCTTCTGAGGCCCAGATAGTTCCAAACCACAAGAACCCTGCATACAGAGCTGTCACTGAGAAACCAAGGACGCAATAGATACTTCAACTTTCTCTTTTTAATTTAGTTTACAAATCCAAATACAGCAGAAGTTTGTTGATCACTTCCTTGCCATATTTTTGTTTGTATTTTTCTGTTTCTACATTCCAGTGTTAGAATTTGTACCTAGCCCCTACCAGGCAAGGTCAGGAACTTACCAAAGATCATTCAAAATACTATGTATTATTCTTTCTAGTGATTGAGTTTTATTACTTGCAGCTATAACTTAAGTAAAGGAAAGTGCACTATGCTTTGATATCATTTTGTATCTTTTGTGCCAGTGTGAAAAACATTCAAGATCCCTTTAACATCAATTGAGAAGAACATTTATAGGACCAAAGAGTCTGTTGTATATAACATATTTGAAATTATTTTATATGTAAACATTTATTCTTATAATATGCTAATTTTGAGCTTTAGTCTCTTAATTGTTCAGCAAATTATTCAATTTATTTAGTTAATTTTTTTTTTAAACAAACTGGTAGAAAGCTGTCTTTATTAACTAGTATAAGTATTGTGTGGAGGTTAAGCAGTGTTCCAAAGTACTGAATCAGTTGGAAGAAAGATTTTCTTATTAAATATTTGTGTTACGAATATATTTGGAATAAAATTATATGTAACTAAAAATGCAATATTTTAAGATGTTTGCTTAGAATTATGAAAATTATAATCTTACTTAAGAGCAATTATAATCAAAAAGCTTCCTCACAAGAAAATACTGGTTTTAATATGCTTCAAACACCCTTTAATCCTTCTGCCCCCATCTGTTATTACAAACATGTTGCTTGTGCTACCTTAAAATGTAAACGAGGGTGTATTCCATTAGAAGGACTTCTTTTCTATATGAACACAAAAGAGAGAGGTTAATAGATGCAATAATTCTGATGGATGATTCTTATAAGAGGCCCCTAAAAAGAAACAATCAATCAAACATATAGGTTCTAGCTCTTATTACAGAACAACAGATGTCAGGGCTTCTTAAGAAAATGTGTGCCCATCACAGAATACTGCTGAGCTCTACCCCGTTTGAAACTAATAAAAACACAGTTGCAATGCCAGCTATGTAAGCTAGGGAGGAATTCAGTGGAAAAGTGAGATATCAGAAATGCTTTCAAGTCCTTTGAAATTGTAAGTGCATTTGAATGTTATGCCGTGAGCAGGGAGGCTGCATGAAGTGATTCTGTTTCTAAAGGTAGTTATAAAGAATCTGAACTACAGGATTCAAGAAACACTACTGGTGATTTTGAAAAACCATATAAAGCTAAAGTTAGGAAGAACTGCATTCCAGAGTGGTTCAAAAATGGCACATGATTTCAGAGTAATTTAAATAATTTTAAACTCTTATATATACTTGATTTTACAGTCTAATAGTTAGTATCTTAGTTTTAAAAAACAATAAAAAGGCAACTTCACTACTTCCATGCTTTGTTGGGAGTTTTGCTTGTCATGGTAGAAAATAAAAGAAGAAAGTAAAAGAGAAAATCTTAACAGTTCGTGTTTCAACCCTGTTCAACTCCATTTTTTGAGAGTTTTTTCTAACCTTTAGCCTTTCCAGATTTTCTCTTAACAAGCATTTTAAGTAACGGCATGAATTTTAGGAATTCTCAAAATATTTTCTGCTATAATTTAAATGTATGCAGAATCTGGCAATACAGTGATCTGTTCATTTCTTGAGTGAATAGGTAAAGCATATTTAATCATTGGAAAGTAGAAACACCTTTCTGACTCAATTTTTTTCTCACGTAGTTCTTCATCTCAAAGAAGAAGTTCCTTTAGCAACCAATGAAATCAATTGGTGAAGCAGGTGTAATGGACAGATGTCTTAATGTGCTGCCTGCCTGGGACAGCACAGTCTATTGGAAAAAAACAGAAAGTAAAGATGCCAGAACAGAGTAATACATTAGTGTCACATTTAGAGAGGTTCATGCGTTGCTCTGGGGGACACAGAGATGATTCTACATAGATCAGTGGGGTTAAGGATGGCTTCTGAGAGATGTGAATAGGAGTGAGGATCATTTCTGAAGAATTTCAACTGCAGAAAAGTTAGCCTAGCCAAAAATTTTAAAGAAGGGCCTGCCATGGTTTTCCCTGTAGAATTAAACACATCAGCTTATACTTGAACTATAAAACTTTCTTTCAGCTCATGGTCTGTGCCTACATATTGGCAAAGGAACGTACAGTGGAGAATATAAAACTATTGCAGTTCTATTTTTAATAGCCCAGTATGGATCTGTAATCCATCAATTATATAAAGTTTTCCTTAAAGAAACTTATCTTTTCATTCTACTTCTCTGGAGTGTGCGTTTCTATACTCGAAGGCCCATTTTGTGGACTATTTAGTATCTGTTTTGTTGTCTTAAGTTTGCTATTTCAAGCTTTAAGCCGTTGTTACTCCCGTAAATTCTAGTGATTCAAGATTTCTATGAGCAAGTTCATGTTGACCCAATCAACTGCCTTCATGTCTTCATAGAAGCTGATTATATCCCCTTTGTTTTCCTAAGTGGAGATATTATCTTTGCAACCCTGTCTCCTGTAGCAGCCTGCTTTTCCTCTGAATCACAAGCAGTATGTCATATAAGAGAAATGAGAAGGTAGTTGTAGGCACTGCCTGAATGATGAGTAGTTCTTATGCATTACTAATGGCAACTTGAGAACTACTTAGAATAACACTTAGCACCAGATAAAGTGATCAACCTTCCAGGAGATGGAAGCTCTGTAATTGAACTGGAATAACCGGTAAACACTACATCCCTTTCTTTTCAGCTTGATGTGTCATATTTTGGTAAGTGAACATAATCATTTACTACATATCTGATGCTATACTTGAGCAAATTCATAGTAAAACCTTTGACTCATGAGTTACATAGAACCAGTCAGAGGCCAGATGTAATATTGTTATATACCTGTAGTGTTTTTTAATGTCACATAACCTACTATAACAACAGTGTATTGAGATAAAATATTGGATTGTGCTTTTTGTTCGTTTGTAGGGTTTTCTTCTTTTTTGGTTTTAAGGTTCATTAGTGTGATTTTGTTTTTCTTCAAACTTTTTGCTTGTGATGATATGGATAGTCTAGGCAAGAAGCTTGGGTCACTTAGGGTATTATCTCATAGGATTCTTACAAATATTAAATAACAATATGAGATAAAGTGTTTAGAGAACTGCCTGGCACACAGTAATCACTCAGTAGCATTCTTTTTAGGGCATTATAATGAAATAATATCGCTCCATAGGTCAGTTACCTTTACTTTTCTCCAAGCAGATTTATCCTAGGTAGCCTATAAATGATCAATAAAAACTGAACAACACTACTAGAAAACTAGCTCAAAGTCTATGACCTAAATATTACATGAACCAAGTATGTCAGCTTTGTAAAGCGATTGGAAAATGTGGCGTCTGTGAGTCTGTTTGGGGCAAGGAAGCAGGGAGTTGGCCTGTGTGTGTTCTCAGTCCTAATCTATATAGGATATTCTGAAAGCAAGCTGTCATTCAAACTTTTTAAAAGAATTGGCTTATAGGAACAATGAATTTATTTCATAAGCTTTGGTAATAAATAATTGTGTCGCTTAACTCTTCTATTATTGTTTCCCTGAAATCTATTCACCATACCACAGCCGAAGTGGTGTTTTGAAAATTCAGCTCTGATTAAGTTACTGCCCCCTCCTACCCTACTTATAGCTCTTTATTTATTTATTTATTTATTTATTTATTTATTTATTTATTTATTTTTGGCTGTGTTGGGTCTTCGTTGCTGCACACGGGCTTTCTTTAGCTGCAGCGAGCGGGGGCTACTCTTCGTTGTGGTGCGCGGGCTTCTCATTGCAGTGACTTCTCTTGTGGAGCACAGGCTCTAGGCGCACAGGCTTCAGTAGTTGTGGTGCACAGGCTCAGTAGTTGTGGCTCGCGAGCTCTAGAGCACAGGCTCAGTATTTGTGACACACGGGCTTCATTGCTCCGTGGCATGTGGGATCCTCCCAGACCAGGGCTCGAACCCGTGTCCCCTACATTGGCAGATGGATTCTTAACCACTGTGCCACCAGGGAAGCCCCACTTATAGCTTTTTAATGATTTTATAAAGTTTAAGAAAAACAGGCCAAAGTCCTTGCTGTGACTTACAGGGACCTCTGGGATCTGAATCCTCCTTACCTTCCCAGCCTAGGGCTCCTCACTCACACTGTGCTTTCTGTGGTTCAGTGGCCCTGATCATGGGCTCGACATGTCAGAAAATTTGCACATGCTGAACCACCCCCCTGGAATGCTTTTCCCTACAAGGCCTTGCTCAAGTAATTTTTAATTCTAAGTTTGATCTCAACACAGTGCCTGGCACATAATAAGTGCTCCAAAATATAGGTAGCATAAATGAAAAAGTGGATGGTTAATGGAACATGTACTGTCTCAGAAGCTCTGTAATAAAGGATAATTTGAAATTTTTTTCACTAGCAGTTTTCCCTTTATGTCACTTTATATTAGAATAAAGTTCAAACTCAATTTAAATATTCCCTTCTTTGGATTCACATTCATGTATCTGAATTGTTAAAAGATTCTTACCATGTTAGTAGAGAAAAAAGTCTTTTATCTGCTAGTTTATTCTTTTCAGATTTAGGGTTAATACATTAATAAAGGGGGAAGGGGTAATACATTCTCTCTCTAGAATTTTGGAAGATTTTGAGAAAAGGTCCAAAACTTAGCTCACCAAAAATGGAATGACTGCATGTATCAAGCCTATATTGAATGGTAACAATTGTAATAGTGAATATGCTGTACATGATATAAAAACTGTCTTACAATTTGTGCTCTAAGGAAGATATTGTGAAACTATAGCCAGACAGAGATAACAAAGTAAAAAAAAAAAATCTTAAAAGGAGAAAAACCATACATGGAAGCTTCACAATAATAAGCTTTTGCAATTGCCCAAGTTCCCTCTCATAGCAGCCTTGGTTGATTAGAATGAGGAACTGTGAGTAAATAGAATTCCTTTGAAAGAAAAAGTGTTTGGGCTCCAGAAGCTGATGAATTTTCTTCTATTCTTAGGGTAGCAAAAAGAAAGAAAGGTAAAATTCTGAGCTTTACTCTCTATATAACAAGGTTGTTGTGACCAAATGAATGTGAAGAATTTAGAACACTGTACAATTCTAAACTATTGACATGAGTAATACTTTTTTGTTAACTATTAGTAATGTCAATGCATTCTGTACGCTACTGAGGAAATTGATTTATTTTATGTGCACTAAATAGAAGTGAGACCCAATTAGAAATGAGAAATTATTCCTAATCTTACTTCTAAACTTTAAAACATTTGTTCATAATTTTAAATCTTTCAAGATTTCATTATTCATTTTTCTCTCTCTCTACTTGTTAGTTTCACACATCTTGAAAAAGAATATTTGTTGTCTGAATTACTTCTTATAAAATAGAAATTAAATATTGTCTGACTCTTTTAAGCCTTTAAGAAATGTCTTTTTTTTTAGTTTATGAAGATGCTAGTTGGTGTATGTGGGTGTGTGTATCTAAACATTCCGAAATGTCCCACACTACTAATATGAGTAACAATTAGAAGTGCACATACAATAGTATTACTATGCTTATTCTCTGAGTTATTGTATATCATTATATTTTATTTCATTGTCCATTCTATGTGTTCTCACTCTGTCTCTGAAGGAACACTGTCAAGAGATATACTTTGAATCTGTAACTTACTTGGTTTCTTGACCACACACTCTACTTTTAGAAGTTTCTTCTACTTTGTCTTTCAACACACTGCTCCCTTCTTTTGCCTATTCTTGGGTATATTACATTTTCTCTGTCCATCTTTTATTAAATGTTGGTTTTCTTCAATGGTAGTCAGCCATTTCCTCTTCCTACATTTCATGTGTTCACTGAGAGATTTCACCTATTCCCTTAGCTTGTTTTTACATCTCTACAAACAATCTCAAATCTCTATTCTCAGCTCCCAAATTTTTTTTTTATTCCTTAGTTTTGCAAATTAGAGAGGGTAGTTAAGAGTGTGGACTTTGAAGACAAAATGCTTGGGTATAAATGTGAGCTTTACTTATCAGTTAGGTGACCTTGTGCAAGTTATTTAATATCTTTGTGCCCCAGTTTCTTGTATTCCATGGTATGGCTGTGAGAGTTAGCCATAGAATAGAATAGTTAGCCATTGGAATAGAACCTGACACATAATAAGTCTTCTATTAAGTGCTCTGTTAGATTTGTTGTGCTGTCATTGTCATTACTGATTGAGCAGGTAGCATGAGCAGGGAGACATAATACTGAGCAGAGGAAACAGGACCTGACCCCTGCTCTCCCCTGGAGCATATAGTCTATAATCCTCTTTTTAGCTTCCCACTAGATTTGTGTGCTTGGTTGGCCTCCTGGTATTTCCAATACAAGATATTTAAATCCAAAACAAGAACATGCTTCCCCCTCAAATCTGCATCCAGTCCTCATAACACTTAACATCTTTACAAGGGTCACCTGGTAAATTGAACATTACTTCAATTACATTTTACAGGAAACAACTTTCTGAATGTCTCACAGGTGTGACATTGGTCAACCACTTGCCAGTGATCCCACAGCATAAGTCCTGGAGCTGACACTTGGACCAAGATTGTTCTTCAGGCCCTTTCTGTATGAGTCACTGCCAAAGATACCATGTTTCCTGGAACCTGGTAGAACATCAATACATATTCTTGAACTAAATGAATGGAATGAACCCTAATTTATTAATTCAGAGTTTACATTTTGACTGTCTATTTTATGTTCTGTTAGAAGACAGGGAAGTGGGAAGGGACCAGTATTTTCTGAGCAGGAAACATTTATATACCTTAATCATTCGTTTGTCATCCTTCACCTCATTCTGTCCTTGTAACTCTAAGACTGGTACCATTATCACCATTTTAAAGATGAGAAAACTCGGGAGTTTGAACAATTCTCTTAAGATTCCTGAGCTGGTACATGTTAAAGTCACAATTTAATTCCAAACCTGTCTAATTCTAAGGACCCGCAATCTTTTTACTATGCCATCTTGCCTATTTACTTTGCCTGACAATCTATGGAAAATAGTTTCCTCTTACACCATAGTTTTAGCTTTTCACAACATATATGTCGAGCACTCGGTCATATCACTTGTTTCAGATTAAGTCAGAATAAAAACATTGACAAGGTAAGTCACCTATCTGTTTATTTACAGAACCTTAGACAGAATCCAGAGGTATGAGTCAAAAACTTAAGGATGTGAATTAATCCCCTATTATATATTTTTGATATCATATTGGAGAAGGTACTTATTCCTCCTGCATTCTTTTTATACATATAAAACACTCAAAAAAGTTAATATTCATAAAAGCCTTTTCTTGCTAATAACTATTGAGAGAAATTTAAGTGAAATAATCATTGGCTTCTGATAACATATGACCATTAAGTCAATATATGCTTCTACTCTCTTTAATTTTTCCAGTATATTATTGAACAATTCCTTGTTCAAAAACTAAATATCAAGGATAACAAGTAAGATATTTGAGCTAATATTTGAGCATAAACTATTAAGGACAATGATGTAGTTTTATTTTCTTGTGTTACAGTAGAGAAGGGCATCTTAGCCAGACTAGCACAGTGATGACATATTTTCTGAACTGTTTTTTCTCACATTGTCTTATGCTTAATTTAACAAATATTTATTAAGTGCATACTGTGGGCAAGGGGTCACTATGGAGGGTACAAAAGAGGCTAGAATATCATTTCTCCCCTTGAGGAATTCATAATCTGATGGCAAAAGCAGACTTGTATGTAATCAACTGCAGTATCTGGAAGAAAAAAGTACATCTTTTAATAACAACACAAAATACTCTGGTATTGTAAAAAGAGCAAGGCTAGAGGGCAGGGCATTGTGGAGCTTGGAATGAAGTGGCAGGATATTAAATGGAAGACATCAGTTATGAAGCTAAAGCACATATAGGCAATAACATGGTAAGAGTCTGGATTCGTCAGTGGACTGAGAGAGTAGAAGGTAAAGAATATCAGGGACATTTCAGGGGAAGAATCAATAATATGTGACACTTAATCAGATGTGGGAGTAGAAGTTAGGTGGAGTCAAAGATGAATTTCAGTTTTCTTATCAGATAATATGCCAGGGAACACAAAATAAGAAAAAGCGTAAGGGAAATGTGCAACATTTCATTTGAGGTTTGTGGGTTTAATATACCAGTAGGACATCTATAAGTAGATAGCCAGCAGGAGGAAATTTGGGTCTAGAATATAGTGAGGAGGAAGCAAAATAAGAAACTACAATAAAACACAAAACTACGGGAACCTCCTTGGTGGGGCAGTGGTTAAGAATCTGCCTGCTAATGCAGTAGACACAGGTTCGAACCCTGGTCCGGGAAGATCCCATATGCCACGGAGCAACTAAGCCCGTGTGCCACAACTACTGAGCCTACACTCTAGAGCCCGCGAGCCACAACTACTGAGCCCGTGTGCCACAACTACTGAGCCCGTGTGCCACAACTACTGAAGCCTGCGAGCCTAGAGCCCGTGCTCCACAAGAGAGGCCACCGCAATGAGAAGCCGGAACACTGCAACAAAGAGTAGCCCCCTCTCACCGCAACTAGAGAAAGCCCGCGTGCAGCAACAAAGACCCAATGCAGCCCAAAATAAATAAATAATAAATAAATAAATAATTTTAAAAATAAATAAAACTACAAAAACCAAAAACTACAAAGCCCAAAAAGTATGGGCATTAACACAGAACCAAAGTTTTGAAACAGTGGAATGGTGCTTAACAATCTCAATAATGCAGAGAAGTTGAAAATTGAGAATTAGGTGTTAGATTTGACAGCCATGAGATGCATGATGACTTTAGTATAATGAATGAGGAAGCCGGATTGCTGAAGGTTGAATAGATATATGGAAGTAAATGCAGAAAAGTTCACTATGAAAGTTTTATAATAAAGAGGAGAAAAGTGAGTAAGGGGTAAAAGGGTAGTTGATGTAAAATTAATATTTTGGCTTAGTATGGAGAAAAATGAACTTGTTTATAAACTAGTAAAAAACAAAAATAGAGAAGAAGAAGAAGAAAGATACTTAACTCAAGATCCATAGAGTAGGAGTCTATTTGGGACTTCAGGTTGATTTTGATCTCTTAAAAGCATAAACAAAATATTGAGTGTATGTAAATTTTTATTTGAAGAGTCATGAGATTCTCATAAGGATCTCTACTTCTCACTGCAACCTCCCAAAAATAAATTTTGGAATCTCTGAAATACACAGAGGGAAGATTTTATGGGCAATACCCAAGGAAGCAGGATGAAATGAATTCAAGGGGATGTATATTCTACACCATTTCATTGAAAATTTCATCTGTGAATCTCAAAGTGTTCCATGTATGTTTAAAACAAATTTGAAAAGAATAACTCATATCATCTCTTAATATACTCTGAATTCTGAAAGGAAAATAGACCTAAAAGGATCATCACTGTACACATTACCTAAGAGATAACTGAGCACTTGCCCAATCTGTGCCAGGCATAGTGCAGGGTGGACTCAAACAATTAGGCAGGACACCTAACGTAGAATTTAGTGGAACCATGCCAATGTGGGATTCAGTAATGGTTTAGCAGACAAACTATCTAAGCTAAAACATGAAGAACCCATTCATTCAAAAAATGTTTATAGAGTGCCCATATGAGCCAGATACTATCCCAGGTGCTGGTCTTCTGGGCACGAATAAGACAGGAATGTCTGCCTTCGTGCATTGTGGCAAGAGGGAGACAAAGTAAACAAATGGACAAATAAACAAAAGTCTATAATACCAGGTCTTGATAAGTGTTATAAAGAAAATATACGGGGCGGGGGTGGGTATAGTGGCAAAGGAAGACTTCCCTACAAAGGTGACATTTGATAAAAGACTGGAATAAACAGAGGAAATGAGCCATGTAAATATCCAGGAAAGATCATGGGTGGTAGAGAGAACAAAGGCCCTGGGTAGGAACATGGTCTGTTGAGCTGGAGGAATCGCCAGTGTGTCCAGAACAGACTGAGGAAGACAGATGAGGAGAGTATATGAGGCCAGAAAAGACTTATGAGCCATGTTAAGGAGTTGAAATAGGAATAAGTCAAGTGAGGATTGGAGGGAGTAGCTTGACTTATTTGACTCCTTATTGAAGTTTGACTCCTTATTGAAGGAGAGTGTAGAGAAATGAAGTTGGAGGTGGGGATAAAAGTATTACCATTTTCATAGGATAGAAAGGACTTGATGAATGGTTTACTACCAGCTAGCCGTCAACAATACACGAGAAACCCAAGGTTTGCAGATCAAAGACATCACTAGATAATTTCATCATCCAAGATTCTCTACCAAGAGATACCAATTGTTTTTCTTTATACAAGACACTGTATTGAGTACAATGCTTTAGATTGAAATGGGTATATTCTAATATAGTAGCTTTAGATCATTTTATAAATTTTCTTACTTTGCAGAGCCTAAAGTTCTGAGAGTTTCCAAAGTAAACATATTTCACTGATTTATATGTACATATTTTAAAGAACATGAAAATAAAGTAGACTGATTTTTTTAGTTATTCTAAAATTGGTTTTAAACTTTATAATATTTCTAACTTCGATTTTTTGAGTGGTTCTCTTTAGTACATAATGTTTTTACAAATATAGAATAATTCTAGGAACTAAAAATAAGTACCCTATTCTCCCTTCCCCCATATAACTGATGGACTCAAAATGTTAGTGATTCTTGGCTAGCTTTAGTTGTTGTAAAGTATGTGCTTTTACATCTGATTTAAGAAACAGGTAAATGTTTATTTAATCGTTCAGTTGAGATTGATACAGTTGTCTTCTACTTACGCTATCTTCTTATTGCCCAAATCATACATAGAAGATATGTAATTTTTTTTAAATATAGGTAATTTATGAAGTTTAGAATGAGAAGTTTATGGTTACTACTGCATGAGCAAGCTATTTCAATGGAGGCTTCCTTGTTCTATTGCATCGTACTTGCTTAAGTCTGGGTTTTCTCATATCTGGGTTCTTATGACACTGACAATGTAATGTTAAAAATGTGGGACTAAATATTTTGTGCAAAATAAACTGTTATACCATAAAGTTTTTTTTACAGTTTACTTCATTTATCTGTTTATTGATAGGCTCTTTTCTCATCAAAGTTGAAAGCCTCTTTTGTAAATTATAAAAAATTTTATTGTGACCTGGTTCATTTAGTACTTATTTAGATGAAAAAAGCTTGAACTTGATAATAATACAGAGCCATTCAAACAAGGTCAGTATACTCTGCCTTCGTTATTACAGTTAATTTTTCATGACTTTTGTTGTCTTTTTATGAAAGTTTACATCTTTTACAATTTCTTACATTTTAAATACATTTTCTAAAATATTTACTATGTATATATTTGTTCATGTCTTTATTTTTGTATTTGGCACTCCAACATTTGCACTGGTATAGAATTTAGCAAATACAGTAGTAACAGAGTTTTAATTGAATTTTGCAAGAACTTAAGCAACATGAAAGCAGGGATCTGATCTGTCTTGTTTGCCTCTGTAACTTCAGACCCACAAAAGTGTCTAGCACAAGGTAGGTCCTCTATAAATATGTTAATGTAAAGGAGAGAAGAAAGAAGAGATAGAGGACAAGAGAAAGGGAAAGATGAATTAATAAGACAGTTTTTGTCCTGAAGAGACTTAGAGGCCAGATAAGGAAATATGACATGTGCGTAAAAACTAGAATAACAATACAGTGATGTACCCTCCAATATACCATAATTATATGTGCCTTCAGCATTCAAGAATGGGATTTAGGCTGAAGTGTTTTTAAATTTGAAGTTGTGTTAACTTGATATTAAAAAGAATAATGATGTTAGTAATGGTAACATTAACGCCAACGCAACAGAGCTTATTATATGCTAACATTTCAAGTAAATTAATTTATCCAATCCTCACAATAGCACTATTGGATAATTATTATTATTATATTTGGTTTTTTAGATGAAGGAATTGAGGATTATAACTAGGAAGTTCTAAAGACAGAACACAGTGACAACCAAAAAATAACAGCCTGGGCTTCCCTGGTGGCGCAGTGGTTGAGAGTCCGCCTGCCGATGCAGGGGACACGGCTTCGTGCCCCGGTCCAGGAAGATCCCACATGCCGCAGAGCGGCTGGGCCTGCGCGTCCGGAGCCTGTGCTCCGCAACGGGAGAGACCACAACAGTGAGAGGCCCGCGTACCGAAATAACAGTCTGTGAAAGCTCAATTCAGTCCTTTACTGGAAATATCACTCAAAAAAAACCTTTTTTTTTTTTTTTTTGGCGGTACGCGGGCCTCTCACTGTTGTGGCCTCTCCCGTTGCGGAGCACAGCCTCCGGACGCGCAGGCTCAGCGGCCATGGCTCACGGGCCTTGCCACTCCGCGGCATGTGGGATCTTCCCGGGCCGGGGCACGAACCCGTGTCTTCTGCATCAGCAGGCGGACTCTCAACCACTGCGCCACCAGGGAAGCCCCGAAAACCTTTTTTTCATACAGCATTTATTTTTGTATTTTACTTTCATTAATTTTTTTCCTTAAGTTGGATTTATAGTAAAATAGTAATAGTTATAAATAAGTATAACAATATAAATATTATTTCAACTATTTAAAAGCTCCAATTTATTAAATAACACAAATGTTAATTATACTTCTTTGAAAAATTTATTGAAAGGGTATCCATTTTATTTATTTTTTAACTGAAGTATAGTTGATTTACAATTTTGTGCCAACTTCTGTACAGCAAAGTGACTCGGTTATACACCTATATACAGTCTTTTTTTATATTTTCCATTATGGATTACCAGAGAATATTGATTATATCAATAGTTCCCTGTGCTATACATTAGGACCTTGTTGTTTATCCACTCTAAATTGTAGTAGTTTGCATCTACCAACCCCAAACTGAAAGAGTAGCTTTGAAACAAGCAGCTAAAGAAAATCTAAGAACATGTCAGTGTTCTGCTGATTCTAGCATTTTGTCTCTAGATTTCTAACCTCATCTACGAATTATTGCTTATTCTCTTTCCCTGCTCCACTCATACATGTAAGAAAGTCTGCTAGAACTTGAGCTGTGCAGATTGCTGTGCAGAATAAAATGTTAATCTCTTGGCTTATTCAGTCCAAGAATGATTGTAATATACTTACAATGATTGTAATAAATAGAGACTGTGACTGACTCAGATAGTGGCACAAAATTAATTACCTGTCTTTAGTCTTATATAATGCATTTTATATATATACATATATATATATATATAATATTTAGGAAAAGCACACAAGCATGGAAGATACATATATAATGCACTATATATAATATAATTAATATATATTATATATACATGATATATATAATATATAATGCATTATATATACGTGCCTTCCATGCTTGTGTGTTTTTCCTAGATCTGTTCTCCCAGTGACTTTTACCTGCACTTCAGATCAGAGTTCACCTAAATTCCCACAGTGGTCAAGTATTGCTAGTGTTGCTAGTTTGTTATCTAGTAGTTAGCATACCACTAACAGTGGTCAGTAGATGATGGCATAAAAAAATGGATCATGTGCATCATGGCCAGTTTTAGCAAATCTCTAGACTAGATTCCTTTCCTAACTAAAGTTATCTTATAAAGAGGTCCAAACGTATTTTGAATAATTTAAAATCAAACCTGAAAATACATTTACAAAAGAAAACAGAAATATGTTCATTTGTCCTCAATAACAAAGGAATAGAGAAACTGAAGGCAATCAGTTGAACCAAAACAGGTTGTTAAAATTCACAGTGTGTTCTATGTTGAAATTTTAGAAATAAAAAAGAAAAAGATGAAAGCAGATGCACTGTTTTGTGGATTAAATCAGACAAGAGAGCCAAGGCTTTCAAACTCCTTCTTCTGTCCAATTTACAAAGAATAATGATATAAAATTCTTTGTAGCTTTTATCCCACATTGACTAATATGGTAAAAGATTTCTCCCTGGCATTTTTTTGCTTTAAAAAAATCCAAATAAATTTTAATTCTAACTGAAGTCCTTCCACATTCTATGTTTCGAATACAATTTGCAAACATTTTGTCTTAAATTATTTTTTAATAGGGAAAAAATTTTTGAATGGTGCAAGAGCCTACCTCTCCTGCTTTCTCCCCCACTTTTTGCCTTTGCACATTGCAAACAAGATTCTTCTTACGCAATTATCTTACAGGGCATCTTGGCATAAGGATATTCAAATGTAATTATTCTTTACATTTTCATGTCTCAGGTAATTTGGCTGGTATATTGTCTGTGATTTGCTTATACATAAGGTCAAAAACCTGACCCCTGTTGGTAATACATCATAAACTAATCATTTATATTTTCTTTGCCAAGGTTCACTGAACCATTTAACTTACACTGACTACTGCAACATTAACTTTTTCATATTAAAGCAGTATTCAAATTAACGTTTTTAAATTACACTATAAAAAAGTGAATTTGCGTAAGTAAAAATTAAGGGCACCGTAAGCAAATAAGTTGGGCAGTTTTTCTTGGGAAAACTGTAGCTTAAGCACATTCCTCTAGATTATTTAAGCTGTTTGTTGTGTTACAATAATTTGTATCTAACCCAGTAAAATTTATAGTACATGTGTTCAATGGAAGAAAATAATTGATAAATTAAACATCTCACTCTGTGGAAGCAGTCTATTAAAATTGCTAACTTATTAGATATTTTGTCTATGAGCTTTTATGAATTCATCTATATCATAAAAATATAATCTTTTAATATTACAAAATTTGAAGTACATATATTTGGTTAATTCCTCTAAGTTCCCCTGTCAAATAAATGGTACCAGAGAGCCCTTTATCTGTATCCATTTCTAAATTGATAATAACTAAAAGGATTTAGAGTTTTGTGAAAATAACAAGAGAATTTACTGAAAAATGATTGACTCTTACCCTAAAATGAGTGAACCTAAAGTCTAAGAGAAGTACGTTAGGACAAATATATTTTGCTTTCAAGTTAGGTTCCTCATCTTTTATTTTTTTGTTCATTTACTTTGCCCAAAGAGGTTTATTTATACCTTTTCCATAAGCTACAATTATAAATACTTTTTTTTAAATTGAAATATTGTTGATTTACAATGTTGTGTTAGTTTCTGGTGTATAGCAAAGGATTCAGTTACGTATTTGTGTGTGTGTGTGTGTGTATACATATATATATTCTTTTTCATATTCTTTTCCATTATGGTTTATTATAGAATATTGAATATAGTTCCTTGTGCTATACAGTAGGACCTTGTTGTTTATCCGTTTTATATATAGTACTTTGTATCTGCTCATCCGAAACTCCTAATTTATCCCTCCCCACCCCCTTTGGTAACCATAAGTTTGTTTTCTATGCTTGAGTCTGTTTCTGTTTTGTAAATAAGTTCATTTGTATCATAGTTTAGATTCCACATATAAGTGATATCATATGATATTTGTCTTTCTCCTCCTGACTTACTTCACTTAGTATGATAATCTCTGGGTCCTTCCATGTTGCTGAAAATGCCATTAGTTCATTCTTTTTTCATAATTGAGTGGTATTGCACTCAGTTGTTACGGTAGTATCTTCTCTATCCATTCATCTGTCGATGGTCATTTAGGTGGCTTCCATGTCTTGGCTACTGTAATTAGTGGTGCTGTGAACACTGGGGTGCATGTATCTTTTCAATTTAGAGTTTTCTCCAGATATATGCCCTGGAGTGGGATTGCTAGATCATATGGCAACTCTGTTTTTAGTTTTTTAAGGAACCTCCATGCTGTCTTCCGTAGTAGATGCACCAATTTGCGTTCCTACCAACAACGTAGGAGGTTCCCTTTCTCCACATCCTCTCTAGCATTTATTACTTACAGACTTCTTAATGATGACCACTTTGACCGGTGTGAGGTGATGTCTCATTGTAGTTTTGATTGGCATTTCTCTAATACTTAGTGAAGTTGAGTATCTTTTCATGTGCCTGATGACCATTTGTATGTCTCCTTGGGAGAAATATCTGTTTAAGTCTTCTGCCCCCTTTTTGATCGGGTTGTTTGCTTTTTTGTTATTGAGTTGTATGAGCTCTTCATATATTTACAAATACTGTTTTGAATGACGAATCACCAGAAGCACATTTTATTAGTCTAATAAGCTCTACATTAGCATGCAAAGCTGACCTGGCATGAAAGTAATTTAGGGATAAAAATAATAGCAAATGATTGCTAGCATCAGGAGACAGTTTTCTAAATTATCCATTCATTTATACATTCAACATGTATTTGTTGAGCTACGACTGTATAGAATAGTAGCCAAATGGTGTTCTAGGCACTAGATATGCATCAATGAACCAAACTGAAAAAACCTCGAGCTCTTACAGATTTTTGAAGAGGTGGTCGTGGTGCCAGGAAGAAACAGACAAGCATATATGCAGCGTAATGATAAGTACTGGGAAGAAAAATACAGTATTACTGAAAAGTGAAGAAAACAAATAAACCTAGACCTATTCAACATCAGGGAGTCAGAAAATTAATTTTTAAATCAATACGATAAATTTCACTCCTATGAATAGGTAAAAGAAAGTTGTTGGTTTTTTTTTAATAGTGATAAATATCCTCACCCCAATCCATTCTCCAAAGAGTAACTAAAGGGAGTCGATGCTTCAGTGGCTTCCAGGGTCCCCTCACCTAGAACCCTCATCAGAGGCTGCCCCATGCCTGCCTCCAGCCTTGATACCCCCATGCCTCTCCATACTCACTACATTTCAACCACATGGACCCTTTGTGTCGTCCTTGTTCCTCAAGCATACGGAGCTCAGGACTTTACACATATATTGTCATATTTTGAATCTACCCCTTTACCCCATCCTACCCGTAAATCCAGCTAATTCCTGAATGTGATTTCTGCAAGGAAGCCAATTCTGGATGAAGCTCCCCTGCTCTCACTTTCCCGGCATCTTTACCTGTCCTTTTTGGAATTTATTACACGTAAAGTGTGTAATGACACATGCTCTGTATGTATGTTTTTATCATCTCTCTCTTTCATTAGCCTGCAGTCTCCGCGGGGCGAGGTGAGGTGGGCACTAGAGGCAGCCGTTTGTCTCCTTTGCCAGTGAGTGTTCAGTGTCTTGCACCCTGCCTGACACGAATAAGCATTTAGAAAATCACTTCTGAGAGAAAGAATGAATTTCTATAAAAAATGTCTTAAGTTTACAACCCATGGTTTTATGTAACACATTGCAAAGTGGGTTCTGGTGGGAGCTGGTAATATCCTTTTAAACCATGTGACTGAGCTAAATCTAGTTGAATCTTTTGTTTTTAAATCTGTGTTACATACTGTTTCTGCCCCGGACTCTGCTGGAAGTCTACTGCTTGCTTGTAGGCTCACAGTCCCAATGACAGATGTTTTTTAATCTTTGCTATTTGGCTTCCAAATGGGTATATATTACTAACTCATGTATTCTCACCAACATTTAGAAAATGACCCTGGGGGCTGTGCTCTGAGAAATCAGATACTTTCTGGGACCTGTAGCCATGGGAAAGAGGTTTTGAACGCTTTCTGGTGGGAAAAGCCATTTTATGCTTGGAACCATTGTTGAAAAGAAGATCCAATTGTGAAAAGCCACAGTTGTGTAAACTATTAAAAAATTCCAGGGAGTGACATAGATCAGGACTTTATTGTTTTATCCTCTTACTTCACATGTGTGTGAAGGGCACACACATAGATGTGCATAAACACACAGTGTTGGTGATGTTTTCTGCTTCATTCCACATGAGAACTTAGAATACTCCTAGAGGATGGGAAGAATCCTTTATCGATGCCTACCGCATCCTGCATCTCCATTGTGACACTTATCTATGTGTAGTAATAATTTATTTCCTTACCTGTCTCGCCAATTCTTTTAGAAGCAAGAAACTTTCATTTTTTCTCCCCAAAACCTGGCCAACAAAAAGACAGTCCACAATAGACACTCAATTAATATTCATTGAATGAATCGCAGATTATAAATAAGTACCTATAATGGAAATAGCCTGAGCTGGAGTCAACCTTCCCTTGTCTATCTCAGCCAGGCAAAATGGAGCTCAGAAACCACTCAGGGAATTACACTGTCTTATGCAGCATCTTCTCCTTTAAACCAACAGCTAAGGTTTTCCCAAACCCAGAAAACCCCCAAAAGATTTTCCTACATGGATTTATGCCAGAACGATTCTGGTCCATTAGTTGGCAAAGAGGACTCCATAATAACTTCAGAGGAACTGTAAAATTCTATTCAGAATATAATGAAAGCTGCGGGGGATTGTGTATTCATTTATCTTGAAGTAGGAAAGCTTGAATCCTCAAATAACAGGGTGTTGCCATATTAGCTTCCTCCAGAAAACTGAAACTTCAACTGTGAAGAGAGCAGAATGGTCTGATTAGTATCAGAGCTGCTGGAATCTGCAAAGCCTCCATTCTTAATTGGAGCTGCAAGATGCAGCTGATAACTTAAAGTCTCCCTCTGTGAGTTTCTGCATTCGTGGATGAATTCTGTTACTTTAGTGTTTTTGAGATTCCATATTCTAAAATCATTATTTAAAAATCTCAAATATAAGATAATACCATAGGTTGCCCTGTATCTAAGAATAAATAAATACAATAAAAGAGTATATTAAAGAAAACAGAAAGAATAAAAGGAAGAAGGAAAGAAAAGAAAAAAGAATGGAAAAGAAAGGAGGGAGAAGAAAAGGACAAAGGAAGCAAGGAAGGAAGGTACTATTAGAATATTTGATAGACCTCCTCCACAACTCAGATGTTTTTGTATGTGCAGTATTTCAATGTCCTTCCTAGGTACATACAATGCCTTCCTTTTTTATTAGCATGGCTGCAGCTGCTGTTGCTTGCAAAGAGGTTCACAAATCAAAATAGACTCAGTTAGCTTTTCAATAATTCTAAAATATGGGGGAACACTGCCAGAGAAGGACAGCACTCCAGTATCCTAAACAAGGAGTCTTGTCAGCAAAACAAAGTATGAATTGCTTAGAGATAATCCCCCCGGGTGGTAATTCCACTGGGTGCCTTCTGTGGCGGCACACGCTCTTTCTCCTCTACGGAGCAATGCCATAGAACAGGCTATGTCAGAAGAAATTGGAAAAAAGTTGCTTTCTTGAAACATTTCTTCTTCTAGATTTTTCTTTATGTCCACATGATTCATACCTCTTGGTTCTTAGCCTGGAGCACGTAGTGCAACCAGGAAATGAGGAAGCTAGAGCTGGCTGTGAATAATGAATGGGCCACATCAGCAAAAGTCTATATACACACTCAGTAGCAAAGGCGGGTGCAGAGTTGCAGGCCAGCATTTTTATGAATTTTTTCCATTCTCCTCTTTCTCTCAAAGGAAACCAGGAAAACAAGAACTAGCAAGAGCTTGACAAACGCCTGGCTTTGAATTGGAGACATTCACCTGCCTATTGCTTCATTCCTGGAAATTTCACTGCAACTAACTAAGGTACGTGGAAAAAAAACAGAAACTTTGATATGTTTTGTTGATGAACTTGTGATATGTGGAATAAGAATGCATTTATGCGGAAAATTGGAGGACTGTATCTCTTACTTCAAAAGAATGTTTAGTATTTGTCATGTCTTTTGAAATTATTACTAGTATTAACGCCCTTGACGTGCTAGTTTAGTTGGTGGGGCACTGGCCACTTATATAACATTTTGCTTTCTCCCACTCTCGTTTTGTACTTCATCAAATCCAAAGTTGTCATGGTTCATTATCTGTAGATGATCTTGAGCAGCCTTGCATTCTAAAAGAATATGCCAGAGCATCTGCCTCTGTGCTTTTGTGCCCTGCTGTACGGATGATATTTCAGCAACAATATTGGGTAAGGGGTGGGAGTGGAGGCAGACTTGTCTCAGGCTGATGTTTCTTTGTGCCATACTATGCCTTACTCTCTCCTATATGCCTAATTCAACAATGAAGTACATATATCACATTGTGACTATTACCTGTGTTAGAGTACATAATCGAGGTTGTAAAGTATCTGCTTGAATGTCCCAACTAATGAATTCCATCAAATTCAATTATCATTCTTAGACTCTTCATTAACCAATCAAATTGCTTCTTTGGTCTGTCATTTCTAACACCCTTTCACTCGGCATAACCACAGTTCTCTGAAGTAAATTGGAGGTGATTAAATTATCTCACTAATCATTATTGGGAGTCTCATGTTACTGAAGTTTTGGATTTCTAAAGAATCGTCTTTCACATGATTCTCATTGTACATAGGAGAAATAATGTTATAGTATGAGGCCGTGTCTTGAACTTTATTCTGCTATTTGTATCTTAGTTTCTTCCTGAGGAAGGTGGCTGCAATAGGTCTCTGATCCTAAAATCATACAGAAATAAACCAACTATACACTCCTATAAATTCACATCTTATTAAATAAATCTGTCCAGTAGGCTTGTGTTGTAACACAGTTCTTCACCTTTGGGGAATGAACCATTTGAATGCTGGAAGTTCCTCTTATCTCTGATGCAGTATGATTTTACAAGATCACAGTTGTTATTGCTGAAACATGTCTTTTGCTAATTTTTATAATTTCCTTACATAGATTATTAAAACAAAGGAAGTGGTTCTGAAGTGCATATTACCTAGAATCAAAAGTTTCTTTCTTAGGCAGTAATTGTCAGTGCTAATATATAATGGTTATTTCAATCATTTTATAATGAAAGGCACAGCTGATGATCTGACAGTGTGGTTCTTCCCATACAGTTCTTAAAATATTCCCATTTTATACTCTTCTACTTTGTATTTTAGAAACAGTTTCATCTTCTACTCTGCAAATATTTTGAGAAACATCTCAAAATGTAACCTGAAGCCAACCTAAGGAAATATCTATTCCTGGGTTCCATGCCAGACGTACTTAATCAGAATCTTTGTGAATGGGCTTTAGAACCAGCATTTTAAATATGTGTATCAGATCATCCCAATGCACTCCAAAGTTTAAAAACCACTACTCTATAATATGACAGCAAGGAAACAGCCAAGTGGAAAACATTTTAAAGCTATAGACATATAATTAATATAAAAATATTGAAAATAAATTAGGATTTTGACTTTTTTCCTACATATTTTTATTTCCTAGGAGTGTACAAAGGACTTTAGACTGTTTCTTTCCCCTTTCATTTGAGTCATAAATATTTTGAAATTAAAAATTAAATGTTAAATATGCTAAGGGTATGAATGTCTATCAATTGAAAAGTTTCCCAAAGTTGCCAAATAATAAATGATCTCATAGTAAAGGGTATTAAATTCATAATTGCTACAATTATTTTCACATTTAAATCTTTAGTTTTACAAAGCTTTCTAAATATCAAGTCATTCTTTCAATATTAGATGTCTAATAATCATCACTTCTTTAAGAATTCCAGCCTGTACTTCTGTTATGGTTTCTACTCATACAAGTCCTGTGGGTGTCAAACTTTCAAAAGATAATTTATTGGTACAACTAAGTAAAACCTTTTGGCTAAGGGTACCCCATTTATTCATAAGTGAATATTTTTCTTTTATCTAATTTTAGTAAGGGAATTTCCTCATAGCTTTATTTTTAATGCAAAAATGTCAGACAGTTTGCCAACTTAACATGCCAAACTCTGAAGTATACATTTAAGTTAGAAGGGACAAAGAACTTTCTTCTGAACCGTGAAACGACAGAATATTGTGATTACCTCTGGCACTGAATGAGAGCAAAAAGTAACATTAGATTTAGTAGGAAAACTGCAGAGACTGTTTGACCCATAAAATTAATTCTTGCTTCCTATCTTGTAGAATCCACTGAGACAAGGGTCTAAAAGGGGAAAATGCTCAAAATCTTTAGGTTTTCAGGTGTACTTACTTTATAAAAGTGTCCTAAAATAGTTGGAATAATTGTCTTCCAAATTCATACGAATCTTTTTATAAATAAAAATATTCTTGGTTTTCAACTGGTTTTAAAAATCACATTTACAATACAGGCAGGCACTAATTTCAATTGGATTGTATTTCAAAAGTTTAATTTATAAGTTATATTTAGAACTCAAAATGTTTTCACACAGAAACGATGTTATAAATGATGTTAGATGCACATTCAATTTTTTTTTTTAAACATGTTGGGGGTAGGAGTTTATTAATTAATTTATTTTTGCTGTGTTGGGTCTTCGTTCCTGTGCGAGGGCTTTCTCTAGTTGTGTCAAGCGGGGACCACTCTTCATCACGGTGCGCGGGCCTCTCACTATCGCGGCCTCTCTTGTTGCGGGGCACAGGCTCCAAATACGCAGGCTTAGTAGTTGTGGCTCATGGGCCTAGTTGCTCCGTGGCATGTGGGATCTTCCCAGACCAGGGCTCGAGCCCGTGTCCCCTGCATTAGCAGGCAGATTCTCAACCACTGCACCACCAGGGAAGCCCCACATTCAATTTTTTTTAATCCACAAAATTATAGTCAAATTATATGATTTGTAAAAAATGAAAAAAAGAGCTCTAAAGTGGAAAATAGTAGAAAACAATACTATGGGATTCTAAAAAGTAAACCAATTGAACAAAATATTTTTTTAAATTCTTATTTACTTTGAATATTGACACTAAAGAAAAACAAGTTTGGTTATAAAGTAAATGAGAAACTGAAAGAGAGGGTAGGATGTTTTTGTAAAACACAGAGAAACTGGTTATAACATGAGCAGTATTCTCTTGAGCAGAGGAAAAGTAGATGGAGGGAAGAGATGCAGCCCAGAGATAGAGCTTGAGGGGCAAGTGGTCTCAAATACATTGCCAAGCAGTATTAAACTATTAAATAGACAGGATGCTCATTAATGTTCATGTTTATGGCTCAAGGAAAGAGGTGCATTGAGTTATTTTTAAATGAATAGATACTTATTGTAGGTACACATTCATTTAGAAAGCAGATGAATAGAGGAAGTGTTTAAGCAGAGACAGCAAGCATGAATGCTAGTCCAATGGACACCAAGGAATGATGGAAAGAGAGAACTGGTGATCTCATAGCCTTCTACCAACAGCTTTTTCTCTGAATGACTCAAGCCGCCACTCAGGGTTTTATTATACCCCACTTTCTAAGGAATTCTATCCTCTGTGTTTTTCAAAAAGTTCAGCATCATGTTCAGTTGGATCAAGTTTACCTATTTGCTGCATTTACCCCTACAGGTGTTTCTTTAATTTGCCAAATATTTCCTGAATATCTACTGTGTTTTAGGCACTTTGCTGAATTTGCTACTTTTAGTCCAGACATTAGACCAAAAAAAATATTTTGTTCCATTTGAATTTTAGTATTTTCTGTTTTACTATTTCTCTTTCTTTCTATTCATTAAATTTGGATGGTTTGATAAAACAGGAAGCACCTGTACCTGGCATGGCGGACAGGAGTCTGAATAGCCCAGGGAATGAGGCCCAAGTAAGGGCTTATCTGTCTTATTCTTCCTCTGTTTTTTGGATGTCAAGGAAGTCTTAGCAGCTCTGAGTCCCCTTTACCTTCATTTAACCTAAGGAACAAATGGTAGAGGTGGAAAAGCAAACAAACTAAAACTCCTCATTCAAAGAAAAATTGATAATTTCAAAATAAAGGCCCGTAATAGTTAACATCTCTTGTTTTGGTCAAGCCTCACTACTAGGCTAATCTGCAGTGTAAGAAACAAGAAGTTAGATACCTTTCCTAGAAAAAGGGCCTGTAATACTTCATCAGTTCTAATTTTTAGTAAAATAAAATGTCTAAAAGAAAAGTTTCCAGAATCTCTGTTACCGTTGAGGTTGAGGCACAACAGAAGTTATCATGTAGGCTCCTAACATCCCTCTTCACTCTGGAAATTCCACTAGGAAAAAAAAATGGTTCATTTTCCATTGAAGAAAATTTTAAAGATATTTTTAAATGTAAAGCACCCTTCTTTTCCATTCCATTCTCAAGAAACAAGAGTAAAGGGTAATATGGAGTATTGGCAACATTCAAATGAGTCTTAGGACAGGAATGGTCAATGCCTGGGTTGAGTTATCTCAGTCTGTACTTCACAGCTTTCAAAAACTACTAGGAAAACCTGGGTTTAATGAGACAACAATGGTATTGCCACTCAGCCTTGTTTGAATTTCCCAATTGCTTTTGTTCCCTCATCCCTTTGAAGTGATGCTTGAGAATTGCTTGACCGGTCCTATATCACCAGTTATCTTCACATGTAAGCTTGTTTGATGTTTCCTGCACTTAGGTTTTCAATCAGTATATCTTCGTCCTCTACTTTCCCTTAGCCCAGCAAACCTTGTTCATCAGCCTGGGTTCACACTTCCTATGCCAGTCAGCACTTCCTATGCCAGTCAGTCTTCCAAGCCGTGTGTCCAGGCCCCTGTTCTATGGAGATTTCATGTTAGTGGAGAAACAAACAAGAAACAAACACATAAATACTCAGACCCACTAAAATAGTGATCATCCAGTAACTCTAATCATATTCTTCTCTGCATTTTTTTCCTCCAAGTTGTTTCCAGTCAATGATCCTACTCTTTTTAATCTCACTGATTCTTACTGTTGTCAGTTATGCACTAAAATCAATCTGGTCCACTTACTTTAACTCTTTTTAGTCTTTATACCTCCTTAAATGAAATGTATAAATTTGCATAGTAGATAAAGCTATATTGCCTGAGAAATCTAATCCATAAAGCTAGGCCTAAGTAATGCCACAGTGGCTACACTGTGGCCATTATGGAATCTAATACCCCACAACCCAGGCCACCAAAGGCATAATTTCTGATCCTGCGATTTTTCTTAATTACATTTCCCAGCGACTGAGTGTCCTGTTCTGGGACACATCAGAATAAATCTTTTGCTCTGTTGTTCTATCTGGCAAAGTAACTTCACTATGGATGAAATTGGACTAGCCACTTTTAAATTCAATAAGGATTGTGTGTATCTAGTCAATATAAAAGAATAGACTTTCGAGAATTCATTGTGGTAATAGGAAGGAAAATTACCTACTTGAAGATATTGGATGTAATTCAGGAAATAGATGATAAGAAAAGAATACATAGCAATTTGTGAGAATGATGCACTATTTAAGAAGAGATAAACCAATAGCCTGAAAAAGTTATAGAAGTTGGACATTCATTCTTAACAATTTTCTTTACACTTATTATCACTTAAAAATAAACTAATAACATTAAAATGCAATATTTAATGAGAGTAGAACCACTAATTTAATAATAAAAATGATTTTTATATTTGCTTATGCTGATACTTATTTCAGTTTAAAAATGTTTTATGGAGAAGTTAATACTTTTTATTGTAATTTAATAAAAGCAAAAGTTGTGTTGCTCTCATTAGTTTATTTAGGGTTGATTATCTTTTTTATTTGAAAATATTTTTGCCAATTTTAAGGCATTTAAAGAATCTTCACTTTGCCATACATTAAACCCCCTAAGCAATGTGCAGCTAAACATATCTTAAACATATATACCCAGGAGAATAATACAGTTCACAGGAACATCGAAGAGAGCTTAATAGAATCTTCTAGAAAAACTGAACCAGAAGGAAATGTATAAAATAGATGAAAGGATATTTTCAAAACCCAGTAAGAATGTGAGGTCACAAGGGGATATGTTGAAGGACATAAAATTGTTTCAGGTGCAATAGTAATGAACTCCAGAAAGCTATCCTTTTCCTAACATTGTGAAATACACACAGAACTATGTGAAGCATTGTCTCATTTCACTGTGTGCATCTAGGTTAATCACTGATTACTAATTCGTTTCATATCTGAGATGAAGCATTTACCACCTCTTGTTCATACATACATATCTATAGTATTATCACTATAAATATTTCTAAATATGTAGATCAACAACACATTAAAACCCTGAAAATCCTCAAGTGTCAGAAAAGAAAGAGCTCGAAGGCAGAGTAGAAAGACGAAGAGCTGATGTCATGACTGAGTAGGGAGAGGTCGGTCCTTTATCAAGTCTCTAATGACTACAGGACTTGGGTCTAAGCAGGTTCGAGATCTGGAACTGAAATTCTCACATAAATTCAGGATCGGCGAAGAGCTGCTTCCTTCTTGATGAAGCAGCAAGAAAATTGCACCCACTGATCCAGGGAAGTGACTAGAGCTTATCTGCCTAGGAACCTAGATGAAATACAGGGAAAAAAATAGTTCTACTGTGACAAATCAAAACACCAGGCTTTGGCATATGTCAGTACGGGGCTTGAATGTATATTATTCACAGTGCATGAATCCTCCAAATGTAATTTATATAAACTAATGGGAACCTCCAATTCTGTATGGAAACATGTCTGAACCAGGACACACAGGACTCTTTAAGAAAAAAAACAAAACTAAAATGAGTTTACAATTAAATGAATAATGATAAAACCACACATGAGAATTATCCAACATAGCAAAGCATAATGAGGCACCATAAGCAAGAGCATTCAAATCCTAAAGTTTTGAGATAGCTTAACAATATGAAAAACAGCATAAACTAATCATTTAAAAAATTATAAAAATAAAGAAGGAAGAAATAGAAACCAACAGTAAGACACTATGAAAACAGATTAGCAGATCTGAAAAAGAACCAAGTACTCATAGAAAAGAAAAATATAGTTTTCAAATTAAAAAATTTAATGAAAACTTTTAGGATGAAAAGAGAAATGACCTAAGATGATATTAATGGACTGTGAATTACATCTGAAGAAATTTTCTAGAATGAGCACAGAATGTTAAGAGATGGAAAACTTAAGAGACATAGAGGAATAAAATGAGAAAGCACACCAGTATCTATTAGGAATTCTAGATGGTTAGTTACAAGATAATAGCTGAGAATTTTCCATATTTGAAGAAAGTCATTAATACCTTATAGAAAATCATTCCCAGCCACAAACCAGATAAAGAAAAACAAATTCAAACATAAACATTTTAACAAAGCCACAGAACTCCAAAGATAATACAAGATCTTAAAAATCAATTAGAACAAACAACATATAAAGGAGCAAGGAAAAAATAATAGATATCTCGTCAACTATAATAGACAAGATGACAGTGCAAAAAATAACTTCATGTGTTGAAGGGAAATAACTAGCAAGTTCCATATTTATATTCCATATTTATATAAACTACGAATTGATTTTGCTGGCATTATTTTTCAATAATGACAGCAAAATCAATGTACTTTTTCAGAAAATGATTAAAGAAGTTCACCACTCATAAATAATTTTGAGTAACAAAATATATATTATCTACATTTTAGTGAAACCCTGGTTTTCAGCCTTGAAAACTTGGTTATTCTAGGATTCGGTAAACTAAAAAGACATCCCTGGGCTTCCCTGGTGGTGCAGTGGTTGAGAATCCACCTGCCAACGCAGGGGACACAGGTTCGAGCCCTGGTCTGGGAAGATCCCACATGCCGTGGAGCAACTAAGCCCGTGGGCCGCAACTACTGAGCCTGCACTCTAGAGCCCGCGAGCCACAACTACTGAGTCTGTGTGCCACAGCTACTGAAGTCCGCATACCTAGAGCCCGTGCTCCACAACAAGAGAAGCCACTGCAATGAGAAGCCCGCACACCACAACGAAGAGTAGCCCCTGCTCATGGCAACCAGAGAAAGCCTGCACACAGCAACCAAGACCCAACGCAGACAAAAATAAATAATAAATAAATAAATAATAATTTTTTAAAAAGACATCATCAGTAGCGTATTGTTACAGACCAAGTTCATTGCTGACATATCTTTATGTGTCAAAAGGTTGAAATTTTAATAGCATAAGAGAGGCGCCTTTTTGATAGATAGTTAAGTGGCCTAAAATACAGAAACTGCACTGTCCTGATCATTTACTTCTTCAGTTAGCTACTCTGTAACATTGCCTTCTGAACAGGAACTTCAAATGTAAAATCTTTATGTTCTCCTAAAATCATTGTTATCATTCTTGACCCATCATTAAATGTAAACTATTGCATTTCAGAATGCACATCCAGACATTTAAATGTGTACACATGTAAATGCTTATCTTGCTCAGCTTCTGTAATAGTGTGAGAGATATATAAATAATCAATAGTTAAACCTATAAACCATCTTTGTGCCAAGCACACTTAGTAATTATAGGATAGCTGAGCTAGAGATAAAAAAGACTGTAGGGGTAATTGGAGCAAGTTCTTGCCAGACAGCTTATGATCATTAACAACTTCTTCATGTAATAAAGTGATTCTGTGAAGAAGATGGAAGGGCACTAGGAACTAGCGTAGGAGCAGACCTAATGACTGAGTGGTTTAGCAAGAGTGTGTTTTTACCCAGGACAAAGCCTTAAGAACTAGAGACAGACCAAATACTAAGAAAGAAATTTGCATTAGTAACTTATCTACCCCTTAAATTAGATAAAACATTCACAAATCAGTTATACCCCTTCTTGTGCCTGTGATGTTTTCTTATGCCCTGGACAGAATTTACTAAGATAATTAAAAACTCAGAGCATCCTATCCATACAATGACATATAAACATTCTCATTCTGTTTAATTCTTGAAGCTAATGTGTTTATTTATTATGATGATCAGAAATTAGGAAACATAAAGGATGAATTTAATAGGAAAGTATTAAAACATATTCATGAAAGGAACATACTACAAAGGCGAATTAAAATTTGCTATCAAATATGTAGAAAATTAGATGGAGTTTTTGGTTTGAAACAGCTGAAGAGCTGGCAATATGCTACTATTAAAAACCAGCATTATTCTAAGATATTCAAATAGAAACATAAGAATAATGCTGGACAGATCACTGTATTAGAGAGCCTAGTTCTAATTTAGATCCATAATTGAAACACAACATCAAGAACTAATACAAGGACTGACATATACACACTACTATATATAAAACAGATAACTAATAAGGACCTACTGTATAGCACAGGGAACTCTACTCAATACTCTGTAATGGCATATATGGGAAAAGAATCTAAGAAAGAATGGATATATCTATATGTATAACTGATTCATTTTTCTGTACACCTGAAACTAACACAACAGTATAAATCAACTCTGATCTAATAAAAATTTTTAAAAAAAGATTTAACAGAGGGAACTGTATTCATTATGCTGTAATAAACCATAATGGAAAAGAATATGAAAAATAATATATATGCATAACTGAATCACTTTGCTGTACAGCAGAAACTAACACAACATTGTAAATCAACTATACTTCAATAAAATATATTTAAAAGTAAAAGAATTAAAAGAAATTGAGAAACAGCAACAAAACTAAAATTATTTAAGGTTTGAGACATCACCTTGTCAGAAAAGACTAAAGAAATTTCAAGATGTTAAAATGAGAAAAAGAGAAGCATCAGATGTGGATTTAAAGTAAATATAGGCCATTACAAGAAAGGTCAGACACTGAGGCCCAAAAGGGAGAAATGTGTTTAAATTGTCGGAAAGAATAGCAGATGAGGTGATGTGATGTTCTACAGAAGAGAATGTTGAAATTCTGTTCTTGAATTTATTGAAAAGACAGAAATTTCTCTTTTGTGAAAAATTTTATACAGTTCTGCCTGACAGTAAAGAAATACATGTTTATAACACTTCCCAATTCTCGTATATGTATATTGATAGATAAGTTTTGACACTGTATTTGGAAGGCTTAGGGTAATCAACCCAAAGGTTTCCTGAAGTAGAAGCACAACATTACAATTTTCTAGGTGATAAGTTATTTTATGACTTTGTTATTACATTGAATGAGCAACAGGAGAGTCCAAAAACATAATCTTCCCCCCACAAAAAAAAGTCCGTTTCCAAAATAACTCCTGTCAAGATGGCAGCCAAGTCCAGAGAATGACCAGATTAATCGTTTGGGTTTCGTGGTTGTTTTGATGTTGCATAGAAGGAGAAATGATCATTCTGTGATGGTATTCAAGGAAGTGCTCCTACAGAGATAGAGTCATCCGCTCACCATCCCTCACAAACCCCCTTCATAAAATGGGAACATTCCAGGTGGAGGACAGATAATAAATTCTTTATGTTGTTTTAGAACCTTTAATTCTAAAAATATTGGAGGTTTTTATGTACTGCTGTTTTACTTCTGAGTATAAATGTAAGGAAGTTGTTTCATAATTTAGTTTTATAATTTAGACCCTTGAATAAGGCTTATAAACTGATTTATGGTCATTATGCTTCAAGTTTATTTTGGATGCAAAATGTCTTACAGAATCTACTGAAATCAACAAAGGAAATAATTTCAAAAAGTGTTCATCCAATAGAAATTCTCTGTGGTTAGGAAAATTTACATCAATCTATTTTTACTTACCGACACCCTCGTTCTTTTCTTTATAAAAACACCTTTGGGGGAAGGAGAAAATTTAAAAGAACACAAAGAGAGGAAAATTACATAAAACTTTAAAAATTGCATGGACTTTTGCCTGCTTTTCACATGGACTACTGTCTTATACTTATTTAATCTTCTCTGATTGCATTATGTTGTGAATGGGCAGGGTAGTGTTTTCCCACCAGTTTCTTCTATACAGGCAAGAATTTTCAAACCAAAAATCTAACAGTTTGTGTTTTTATTTTACTTTATTATTTTTTTAATTAATTAATTAATTTATTGTTTATTTTTGGCTGCATTGGGTCTTTGTTGCTGAGCCAGCGTGGCTTTCTTTAGTTGCGGCGAGTGAGGGCTACGCTTCATTGCGGTGCGCCGGTTTCTGATTGCGGTGGCCTCTCTTGTTGCGGAGCTTGGGCTCTAGGCGCGCGGGCTTCAGTAGTTGTGGCTCGTGGGCTCTAGAGCGCAGGCTCAGTAGTTGTGGTGCACAGGCTTAGTTGCTCCGCGGCATGTGGGATCTTCCCGGACCAGGGCTCGAACCCGTGCCCCCTGCATTGGCAGGCGGATTCGTAACCACTGTGCCACCAGGGAAGCCCAGTTTGTGTTTTTATACTGCAAGAAATGTCTCTGGTGAATAGGGAAGATGATTTATATGCATACATCTGACCTTATAAAAAAATCTTTGTTTTTCCCATAAAGTTGAATTTATATTGCTATCATTTATTCCAGTTTCTTTTTGTGTATCTCTAATACACCATTTAGTTTGTAGATCTTTGATACTTTAGAACATATGACAGTTTAAATAAATCTATTTTTCCAAAATTTTTTTACGTTTATAGTTTTTCTTCTTTTTTTTAAAAATGAAACAAATAGTTAATTACATGGTTACAACAATTTTTGCAAAGTTTCAGCTAACACATTGTAATGACTAAAAATTGCCTCTGCCTGTTATTTATTGTTCAGAAATTAAAATTTAATTGTATTAATTAACAGTTCTATGAAGAGTAAAAGTTATTAGGTTTCTAATACTTACAGTTCTTTTTTATATATAGTGAAATTCAGATTTCTTCTAAAAGGGAAAAATCACTCTTCCACAGTAAGAAAGGCTTTCTATTCATATCCTGAAACTACATTTTTTAGCTTGTGGAATATAAGTCATCCACTTGCTTGGTATGAATGCAGAAATTTAGTTCACGAAACTGAATATATATTTGTTCATATGTCTCTTTATAATAAGATTCTGGACTGTGATGAGTGGTTTTTCCTTCATGTTTTCCATACACACATGAAGGATTAAATACATAGCTTTCTTTTTTCCAAAAATGCCATCAGCATTATCAGTCTCTGAATATAGGTGGAAAACTGCCTCAGTGTTTCTGATATTTCTCTTTTCAAAAAAAGCCACAATGCAGAATGAATAAATACTAAAATTTTATAAAGTGTGATCATGAAATAACAAAACTTCTTTTTTTCAAAAAAGCTCATGTACTGAAATTTATATTCAAATGAATGTTGTCCTTCACTGTGGTCACCTTGGATTTCAGAAATGCTGCTGCTCTTCAAAGTATTTTGTTAACACATTTTGGGGTCTGTCTTTAGAGCCAGTTTGTGCACCAGGAAGCATTCCTCAAAGAACACTGGGAAGGCAGACACCATCCATGTCTGCTACAGGAGACATTGGCTTTAAAATCACATGATCATGGCAAATGTGAAGGCAGACTTTCTGAAATGTATGTTTCTTCCTTCCTCCCTCCCTCCCTCCCTCCCTCCCTCCCTCCCTCCCTCCCTTCCTTCCTTCCTTCCTTCCTTCTTTCCTTCTTTCTTTCTTTCTTTTTCTTGCTTTTGTGAATATATTTATTTACAGTTTTCAAAAGCACTAAGTCTACAGCCCTAAGATACTCAGAATGACTTTCTGTGCTTCCTTTGACCTGAGATGTTTCTTTTAATGAGTTTGTGCCCTCTTCAAGCAAAATAGGCATTCATAAATTATATTTTTATTTTAAATAGTACTCTTTTTTTCTGGACAGAAAGATATATCTGTCACATAGGAGGAGGGATCTGAGGCTGATGGAATCATGAGATCACATGTTGGTTAAAGAACTTCTTAGGCTATGCCCAGAACACTGGATTCTTTAAGATATTAAAAAAAAAATCAGGAAACACAGATTTTTCAGGCTAGGTGAAGGATTATGGGCTCATTGTTTTACTCTCTTCTTATTATATCATTTAGTTATATCCTTATCCTGGACAAGTATATAAGGTCCTTACTAGAACCCATAGAACTATACATGACCTGCCCCTGCTACTGGTCTTTAATGGGATATAAAACTTTACCAGAGCCTATAGTACTCTGCATACCTAATTACTGTTTAATATTCACTTTGCGTTAGGGATTTATAAAATGGACCCTAAAAAGCCAGTATATACCAGACCCACATGGGTTCACTAGTGTATTTTACCAAACATTTAAGAGAGAAATTATACCAATTCTCTAAAATCTCTTCCTAACTCATTCTGAGGCCCATGTTACCCTAATACCAAAACTAGAAAGACATTACAAGAAAAGAATATTGCAGACCAATAGCTCTCATGAACAGAGATGCAAAAATCCTCAACAGGAGCCAGCCCATGAGCTATCATGCCAGGTGAAAGAGGTAATGGAACTGTGGAGGGATGTTTCACCTTCTATTACAAACTGTTCATTTATTCAACCAAAGTTTACTGTTCTGAGTACTATCCTATGTGGTCGAGAAGTCAGACTAGTTACCATCCCCCATTCAGTCAGTCACTTATCAATTAACTTATCCAACAAGTATTTCTTGAACATCTACAAGGTGTCAAGCATTATACCTGGTACTGGGGAATGTATCAGTGAGCAAAATAAACCAAACTCCTGCCCTCGGGGAGCTTACGTTCTACTGGGGAAACAGACGACAAACAAGATATACACATAAAATGTAAAACATGTTAGTGACATGTGTTAAGGAGGAAATATGAGTGTAACATGTATGTGGTGGTGAAATGTACATAGGTTGTTCAGAGATGGCCTCACTGAGAAGACGACTTTATGCAGAACCCCAAAGGATGCAAGGGAGAGAGTCTTGACAACGTCTCCTGGAAAAGAGAAGGTAGAAGGAACAAGGAAACAAAATAACTAGGAGGCCAATGAAGGGTGAGAGAAGGGATGTGCTTGGTGATAAAGTTGAAGAGTTAGGTGGAAACCTGGTCACGCAGGGCCTTGTGGGAAATGGCAGGGAGTTTGGATTTTATGCCAAGTGTAATGGAAAACCGTTGGAGGGTGTTCAGTGGGAAAATGCCATGCAATGATTGACTATTCTAGAAATTCATTCTTATTTCTGTGGAGAATATATATTTAGGTGTCAAAAGTACAGGCAGGAAGACCAGAAGTAAGTTATTGCAGCAGTGCAGGTGAGAAAGCTATCAGAGGGTTAGTAGCTTTGATTAGGCTCATGGAAGTATAAAGGGGAAAAGTAAAAAGACTTGAGACATATTTTCAAAGTAGAACTTATATGACCTGTTGATAGATTGGTTATGGAGAATAAGAGGAAAAAAGTTAAGAATTATCCTAGATTTTTGCCTTCAACAGCTTGGTAAAGTCATTCACAATGATGGGGATGATCCAAAACAGGATCCAATAAGGGAGGATAAATAGAGTTTTATTTTTTACATAGTAGGTTTGAGATTCTCATTGGACTTTCAAGGGGTGACAAAAAGGCTCAGGTGCAGGAGGCTGGGCCCCGGGAGAAATGACTGGGATGGAAATATCAAAAGAAGATTTGTATTAACTAGGATGCTCTCAGCAGCAAATTAAAGAACACTTTACCAGAAGCTGCTTAAAAATAAATATTACTGACATTTGTTTTGTCACTTTACCATGTCTGTTTATTAAGTTTAACTTTAGAGTTAGATAACTCAGCAGATAATTGTTGTAAAAACCCTGGGTCAGCCTCTATGAGAGTCTCTTGGCCTGGCCGCCAGGTATGCAGTGTCAGTGCAGCCATCCAAGCATCATGTCTTCAAGTGGCAACAGAGAAAGCAGGGTAAAGGAAAGAAGAGTGTGCAGCCAAAAAGTTAGCTCTCTCTTCTGATTGGGGAGCAAAATTTTTTCCAGAAAATTACCAACAGATTCCCCCATGTCTCTTGTCCAGAACAATATCAAATGCCCACCCCTTGCAAAAGGAAATAGTATTATCTAAATTGATAAGACAAATGTGTCATTTCTTATAACCAAGATTCCATCATTAATTTTAAAAAAGCTAGGCTGTCTAAGGAAGGTAACCATCCATGTCTACTACAGGAGACATTGGCTTTAAAATCAGGACAAATGATGTCACCAAAAATATATCACTGTACACAAAATATTTCACCCTCTTTCTACAATACCCTTTTTTAAATGGCCACTGGAAGAACGAAATCTAGAGTATCACCTACAAATTAGTTGCTTCTGGAAGTGAAAGAAAACCATAACCCAACAAACTTAAGCTGGCTGTAATGATGATTATCTCTCATCACAGATGAGAATTACACACACACACACACACACACACACACACACACACACACACACACACACACACACACACACACACACACACACACACACACCATGATTTCCAGTAACTTCATGTTTCTTGTTAGCTTAGGGAAAACCACAGCCTAAAATATCATAATCTTACATATATTTATTGTGGACTTAAATTCAGCAGATCTGGATAACAGCCATTTTACTTTCATGAACCATGACTGTCTCATCTCTGGGCTTTTGCTCTTGCCCTGCCCATTCTGCCTGGAAATCACCTCCCTTAGATCTTTACGGGGCAATCAGTTCTCATTATTTGGATGAGAATGTCATTTTCTTAGAGCCTCTTACCTTGACCACTTTACTGAGAGCAGCCATACCTGTACCAAGTCCCTCCATATTTAATACATATTTAAATAACTGCTTTTAATGCACAGAAGTTATCCCTAACTGAACATTGTATATATTTTTGCTTGGACCTATAAGATGTTTCTTCCCCACCCTTAATTAGGTCAAGGACGTCTGCTTGCTTCTCCATGGGCTCTCAGCACCTATGACAGCACGTGCTATGAGGTACATACTCGGTCAAGATTCATTTGTGCATCTGTAAATGAGGATACTTTGAAAATAACGGACCTATATGATCTTTCAGAAAACATATAACACTTATATTCTGTGATTCCTGAGAAGATTTTTTTTTGAGTGACATTTGTTGGAAGTTTTTTTTTTTTCCCCTGATTAGGAAAATAAATTACATCTAGAAATCATTCTTAGCTCACCGTTCTATTAGTGCCTATGACTTAGCTGACCTCCTTCTTTCTTTGAGAGACTTTTTTCCTTTTAATCCACATTTTCTACTTCAAAATATAGGATGAATAAAAGTACATGACTGTGTTTTCTTAGACATAGTAGTTGGTTAAAGTGGGCACTAAATGCAAGAGGAACCAATCGTGAAACTTTTTCATACGGTTGTAATCATTTATGTGCATATTCATGTTTATACTTGTAGGCTCTTAACCTATGTGCTCCAGTGCCTCTTAATTTGGAAATGAAATGTCTTAACAGTGGCCTACAATTTTATACTATGTTTTTATAACTTTGAAATTAATCATCTGCCTATGAACCAAGATATAAATGAAAAATTTCCTGGGGAAAAAATGTACCTATATTTCTGGGCTTACAGATCTAAAAGATAAAAATTGGAATATAGCGAGGAAGAATAGCTAATATCACAAGGATTATTTGAATTGCCTTTGCTAAGTGACAGTAACTGAATTCGATATTAGAATTTTTCGGATGAATAAGATGTGATTAATGCATTTGAGTGTTCCACAGCCTAGTTGGAGATTATAGGTAGTGTGTGAAGTGAAATAAACAGGAAGGAGAACAGGATGTGTCTAGGATAAATGAGACCCAGGGAAAGAAAGTTTTCTGAGAAAAAAAAATAGAGCTCAGATGTAAACATATCTGATTCAGAGACTGTGCTGGAAAATTAATGAAATCAGTAGGCAAAAGAGAGATTAAATCAGCCTAAGAGGGGGGATATACAGATCTGTTAAAGAATCAGAAATGGGACAATCAGAAATACTGGGAAGAGACTTAGAAAATTTACAGGAGAATGGAAGCAACTGAATTCCAGAAAGTAAGTTTCTGTGTTTGTGCACCCTTAGTAGAGGGTCTCTGCTAGTATTTGAACATGCGCTTGTGTACGTGACAGTGTTATGCGGCCTGTGAGTGTTGCCTCACCTGCCGCCTCTATGAGTAGGGTTTATGGGTATTAACTGTTCATTTGTTTACTGAGAATCTCCCATATGCCAAGTACCCTGGCAGAGGCAAATAAAAGAGACCACTGTCCTCAAAAAGGTCATAATCTCTGATTGGGAGATAAGTATTAAATAAGCAACGTGATAAAATATACTTGCCACAATTTCCTATTATTGCAGGGTTTTTTTTTCTTTCTTTCTGATGTCAAAAAGTAATCCAAGCCACCCATTGGCATTTAAATCATGTATATCTAGTTTACAGTGTCCTTCCTTACAGTTACTTTGTTCTATTTGTTCTATTACAGAAAAAAACAATGTGAGTTGATATCTACATGAGTTTTTAAGTACAAATCCTTATCCCTGTCTGCCATATCACACTGTGTTGTGAGAAGTCCAAAATTTAGGTTCTTTCTTAAATTTAATTATCTGGTACTTCCCTACAATAGTCTGTCTCTTATTGACATGTCAAATTTCATTTTGTTCACATATCTTTTGTGTATGTCTACTTGATACTGATAACAGTGGCTGGTGTAAGAGCTTATCTGCTTTTGATTCTGAAAATGTAATAAAGAAGGAAAACACAAAGGAACAGCCACATGTACTCGCTATTCAAGCATACATCCAACTTTTATATCAAACTAATATTGGGAGAAACGTGGGCTGCATGTTGCAACTCAGTCTCACTGGTATCAAAGACAGACACCAATGGCAAGGGACAGCGCGTCTGTGACAAATGTGTGAAGGGATAAATTATTGAAACAAAGCATGTGAAAGTGGTCTTATGAGGATCTGTGTTTGACTTTTAGGTACAATAATTTCACGAATGTGTCCCTTTGTATTACGTTACCTTTGACTTCAGAACAACAGCATTTTTCTTACCTAACAATTTATGAATAAAAATGACATGAAAATGAGAAGAGACATTACCCCTTAGTGCTCCATTTACTCCATTTGAATACATCTTAAATAATTATCAAATTAAAAAATATTTGAGGGAAAACATAGTATTAAAAGAAACGCCAAGGGCTTCCCTGGTGGCGCAGTGGTTGAGAGTCCGCCTGCCGATGCAGGGGACACGGGTTCGTGCCCCGGTCCGGGGAGATCCCACATGCCGCGGAGCAGCTGGGCCCGTGAGCCATGGCCGCTGAGCCTGCGCGTCCAGAGCCTGTGCTCCGCAATGGGAGAGGCCACAACAGTGAGAGGCCCGCGTACCGCCAAAAAAAAGAAAAAGAAGCGCCAAGAAGTTATGTAGTTCTTGCCTAACTCTAGGCAGTTTTGAAATTAGTAAAGGCCTTCTAAAAAGGGAACCTTACATCTTATAGAAACACTTCCTTCTATCTAACTCAAATGCTTTATTTCTATAGTAACCCTATGTTTTCTTTTCCTTAGAAAATTAGTAGTAGAGTATCATGTCTTTTGGGTCTATAGCTAACACCAAAAACACTGTAGTTAATTAATGTGGATATTTTTAAATTGTGGACCCCTAGATAATTAATTTTGTTTCTCTGGACTTCACAGATGAAAGCAAAATTCAATGATGTGTAATTAGAAGAAAGGCACAGTTAGTCCTTTTGAATCATTTTATGTGAAAGAAGATTTTCATCATTTATTTAAAATCATAAACCGACATTTTTATCCAAGAAAATTCTAGAGGAAACATTTTGATTTTCAAATGTGATTAGAAAAACTCAGACATTCATCCTTGCCCTTTCTATGAACTCTTTCTCAGATTAACAAGTTTTCTTGATCTCATCATTTGGGGTGCTGTTTATAAAACTGATAGCTGTACATAAGCACTGAATCTTTTTATAGATTTTATAAAATCATGCTGAATTGTTTTGTGGATAAGTATGTTTGTGTCAAATTGATTTGGCTCTCTGTGGATTACTGTTTGAGGAAAAGGCTGATCATTTTGTAGTGAGGGTCATTTTGTGAAGAGCCGTTATTTCCTGGAACCTTAATTTTGGGGCCCCAGAATGTAGACTTAGGGACCAGGCTCTTCACCAAGGTCATTGTTCTGTTCTTACCATTGCCCTTTCCCCAACTCAAAGTCACCCTTGTAGTCAGGAACATTCATTTACAGGGAAAAGAAACGAATAGCTCTTTCTTACCTATGCCCCAGAGCAACAAACAGCAAATATCACCCGAAAGTCACTGCAGATGGACGGAATATTCAAGTTTTAGAAGTGGTTATGTCTGGACCTGAATCTGCCAGTTCCGTGTGACTCTGCACAAGGTGATTGACCTTTCCAGCACATGCCATCCAAAAACAACAGAATATACATTTTTCTCAAGTGCTCATGGAACATTCTCCAGGATAGATCATATCTTGGGTCACAAATCAAGCCTTGGTAAATTTAAGAAAACTGAAATTGTATCAAGTATCTTTTCCGACCACAATGCTATGAGACTAGATATCAATTACAGGAAAAGATCTGTAAAAAATACAAACACATGGAGGCTAAACAATACACTACTTAATAACGAAGTGATCACTGAAGAAATCAAAGAGGAAATCAAAAAATACCTAGAAACAAATGACAATGGAGACACGACGACCCAAAACCTATGGCATGCAGCAAAAGCAGTTCTAAGAGGGAAGTTTACAGCAATACAAGTCTACCTTAAGAAACAGGAAACATCTCGAATAAACAACCTAACCTTGCACCTAAAGCAATTAGAGAAAGAAGAACAAAAAACCCCCAAAGGTAGCAGAAGGAAAGAAATCATAAAAATCAGATCAGAAATAAATGAAAAACAAATGAAGGAAATGATAGCAAAGATCAGTAACACTAAAAGCTGGTTCTTTGAGAAGATAAACAAAATTGATAAACCATTAGCCAGACTCATCAAGAAAAAAAGGGAGAAGACTCAAATGAATAGAATTAGAAACGAATGTCAGTAACAACTGACACTGCAGAAATACGAAAGATCATGAGAGATTACTACAAGCAGCTCTATGCCAAAATTGATAAACCATTAGGCAGACTCATCAAGAAAAAAAGGGAGAAGACTCAAATGAATAGAATTAGAAATGAATGTCAGTAACAACTGACACTGCAGAAATACGAAAGATCATGAGAGATTACTACAGGCAACTCTATGCCAATAAAATGGACAACCTGGAAGAAATGGACAAATTCTTAGAAATCCACAACCTTCCAAGACTGAATCAGGAAGAAATAGAAAGAAATATGAAGAGACCAATCACAAGCACTGAAATTGACACTGTGATTAAAAATCTTTCAACAAAGAAAAGCCCAGGACCAGATGGCTTCACGGGCGAATTCTATCAAACATTTAGAGAAGAGCTAACACCTGTCCTTCTCAAACTCTTCCAAAATACAGCAGAGGGAAGAACACTCCCAAACTCCTTCTATGAGGCCACCATCACCTTGATACCAAAACAAGACAAGGATGTCACAAAGAAAGAAAACTACAGGCCAATATCACTGATGAACATAGATGCAAAAATCCTCAACAAAATACTAGCAAACAGAATCCAACAGCACATTAAAAGGATCATACACCGTGATCAAGTGGGGTTTATTCCAGGAATGCAAAGATTCTTCAATATACGCAAATCAATCGGCGTGATACACCATATTAACAAATTGAAGGAGAAAAACCATATGATCATCTCAATAGATGCAGAGAAAGCTTTCGACAAAATTCAACACCAATTTATGATAAAAACCCTGCAGAAAGTAGGCATAGAGGGAACTTTCCTCAACATAATGTCCTTTATATGCAGTAATTTAAAAGGGTCCTCCCAACATCATTCCAAAGACAAAAACTGAAGGTAGAAATGGTTCTCCAGACTATTCTGACTTCTAGTTTATCAGTGGCGTGAGGTTCTATTAAGATGTAACTTAAAATAGTGCCTGTTAAATGGTGGATGGTGACCTATTAGTGGGTCATGGAACCAAATTAGTGGTTTGTGACAAACATTTTAAATTGAGTAAAATAGGACAAAAATCAGAAGTGTGTAAGTTACATCAGATGCAGTGAGGCTTAGTATTGCTTTGTGAAACAATTATGTATTCAGTTACATATTTGCATTGTGTGACTGAATTGTGCTATAAAACATTTCTTACCGATGTCATTGCATTAAGTAAAGTAGCTGAGCTGTAGATGTCCATGTGTAGGTGATATTTAGAAACTCACCATGCCCATTCGGTTGGATGCTTGTGAGAAGAAAGCAGATAGATTAGTGCATTCTTATTTGGTTTACTTAAGAACCGCTTTTAGGCACCTTTCCTCAAAATCCGTGGTGCTAAGACTACTGCAGAGAGAATTCTCTATTTGTTTCCTCTTCACACTCTGATGTTTGTTCGCTGACATTTTTGTGTCAGCCCCACAATGGCTCCTTTGGGCTAATAAATCCTTGTGCACCAACTCACAACTCTTACATTCTGATAGCACTCTCTAATGACTTAAAGCCTGTATTAGATTTCTCTGTTTCCTAAAACAGCATATGAAACTGTTGGACCTAAATTATCCTGGACCCCAAACTCTGAAAGAACATATAATCATAGGAAAAATATATTTCTTATCAGAACAAGCAGGTGTGCTTGAATATTGACTAAGCTGCTTAATCTTTTGGGCACGGTATGTCTTGCAAAGAAGGACAGTAATGTTCAAATACCTGTACTTTTATTTTCTGTCAGTTTGATATTTTTCCCTTCAGAATAATCATTTTCCACTTTCCTAATGAAATCAGTTTCATGCATCAGATCAGCCATCCTTGAATATTTGAAGCCTTTCACATCAGGTCCTGTAATGCCGTTTTACATATTGTTTGCTGATGTGGTTGCCTGGTCAGAAATTCAGCTGTTCCACTGGGACCCCACTTTTGTTTTTCTAGGAGCAGTTGAACATCCATAGCATCCAGCTTCTGGAAAGAAAAGCTTTCAAACTAAACAGACTGTGTTCATTTAGGTTACCACAAATTCTTTAACCATATAAAACTGCTCTTTGACTCATTTTGACCTATAAATGTTTAGTTCAGGCAGTTTCATATAGTTCAGTCTAATATTATGTTTGAAAAGACAATATCCTGTATTCAATTTACATTTCCTTTTAAATAGCCAGACTCTGAGTTCAGCCAGCATGAGATATGGGCTGATGCTTTTCTTCATTCTTGTATTTAGTAAATATTTTCCTCAGTTCCAGCTATGTTCAGAGCACCAGGCATGTGGTAAAGACAAAGATAAAGCCGACAGATGCTTAAGAATCATGTAATGTTTTTTCTGATTGCTAGTAGACTGGTGGCAAAATAAAGTTATATCCTCCTTTTCACTCATAAAGTAACACAGAACTTGATCGCCCATTAAGGTATGTGGTTTTTCTTAAATATGGGCTCAGTGTCGTATTAGAATCATCAAACCCCTTCCTGTGTTGTCCCTATATTTATTTCCTCCTGAGTAGATACTCTCTCCAATCAACCTGCCAGTGTCATTTAGTCTTTCCTAGGTACCTGTCCCTGATCTTTAAATGCTAATGATCTACGGTAAGCATTTAACCACCTAAAGTCTCATTGCATCTTGAAGCATTAACAAAGCACTAAGGTGGCTCTTTAACGTTTTAATTGCACCAGCCACAATCAATAAAATATTACAGATGTTCCTATGTTATTGTTTCTTCGTTTTGGAGGTGAGAATGAATGGATATCTTTGTAGTTTGCCTCTTTGTAAGATGGTCACTGCCTGGCCTGTCTGTTGCTATTTCTAGTTCTTTTCACGTTTACTTTAGAAGTTGCATTATTCTTGGGTTTAGTTTTGTTTTGTTTGGAGGGAGTCCTTTGCTCTGTGGTTGATATTTTTGAAATGATTGCTCCCATTGCTATCCGGTGTGGCAGGGCTTTTGCTTCCTTCAGAGACTCCTCGTTTTGTTTCTTCCAAATGACCATCCCACCCGCCACTGCTGCACTGATGTTACCAAACTATAGACTGAGTACAGCAAGGCGGTGCAACCATGGCAGTGATTCTCAACCTTGGCCGCACGATAGAATCCCCCACGGAGTTTTAAAAATACTGACGCCTGGGTTCTGCTCTTGACATTCTGAATGAATTGGCCTGCACTGAGGCCTGGACATTAATATTTTTAAACATTTCCCAGCGGGAGTCTAATGCACAGTGAAGTCTGAGACCCACTGATTAAAGTTTTAATAAGAGTTCCCACGTCGAGCGAGCTGTATGTCTTTGGTCTCATTGAAGCTGGTCCAGACTTTGGAATGAGCTAAAAGCTAATGTGTATAACTTCTTTCAGTAACCCATTCTGATGGTTAGCTGGTTACTTTATAAAGGTTTTACCACCTGCCCTACATTTATCAGAGAGGAGTTCAGATCTCAACAAGAGTGAGAAATTATATCCATAATATCTAATAGCCCTGAAGTCACTCTTTGGGATCCACTGCAAGATTATTTTACACACCTGACACTTTGGGCAGCTTTCCTAAGAGTAATTAACATCTGTGTAAAGATGTAATCACCTGAAGCAGCTATGTAAGCAAGAACAATCTCAAGAGCTTTTCATTTCTAGCAGCAAAGAAATTGTATTACAGCAGCATTTTGCCAGCAGAGCTTAGGACATCAGTGTAGCCAGTATTAGAATGAAGCATTGGAAGACTGAATAACAGGAAAAGATTAATTTCTATTAAATACCTACATCTGCTGGTTCTCCCAAGTAGATTAGACTGCAAAAGCCTAATGGAGGATTTTACCCAATCTCCTTTGACTCTGTGCACAATTCCTGCAGGTGCTACCAAGTTTCCCCAGAAAGAAAAAAACAAAAGGAGTAAGAAGTAGCCCCAAACATGTAACCAATCCCCAAATTAATTGCTGTTTGAATGAACTGTGTTGTTATTTGTGTTGTCTTCATTTACATGGACATTCTTTTGTTAAGAAAGAAAGATTTCTTTTACTATGTAACATTATACACTTTTAGAATAAAAAATTTGCCTGAATTTCTGAACTGAACTTACTGTTTATCATCTGTCAGTTTCACAAATAATCCAGGTCTTTCTCCATCCATTACTGTTACAGAGAGGTCTACAGATAAAATTATGGGTATAATTTTACCCCTATCTACCTTAATGTCATTTATTTTAAGAGAATTAGAAGATCTTTGTCAGCTTTTGCTGTTACTTTTATGTGTCTCTGCCTCAGTGCATTCGGTAAACTATAAAAAAATAGACTAATAGTAATTTTCAATGAATACAATTTTTCTGTTTTATATCAAAGTCCAGCTGCTTTCAAGAGAATCCCTTGATCACCTCTACAGCCATGATTTGGGCTTAGGGAAATGTGACTAAGCACTGATTTCCACCTAAGGGAAAGGTTGCTTCTAAGATATAGGAGAGCCTTGCAAGAACACATTTCTTTTTTAGTGAAAGCTATACTATATTGATACCAATTAAGAAGAAAGCATGGGGCTTCCCTGGTGGCGCAGTGGTTGAGAGTCCGCCTGCCAATGCAGGGAACATGGATTCGTGCCCCGGTCCGGGAAGATCCCACGTGCCGCGGAGCGGCTGGGCCCGTGAGCCATGGCCGCTGAGCCTGCGCGTCCAGAGCCTGTGCTCTGCAACGGGAGAGGCCACAATAGTGAGAGGCCTGCGTACCGCAAAAAAAAAAAAAGAAGAAGAAGAAAGCATGAATGGGAACTCTGCTGGGTTTCTGAAAGTTCTGTTTTACTACAACTTTATTAAAGCCCTGGGGAAGACCTTTTTTTTTTTTTTTTTTTTTTTTTTTTTTGTGGTACACGGGCCTCTCACTGTTGTGGCCTCTCCCGTTGCGGAGCACAGGCTCCGGACGCGCAGGCTCAGCGGCCATGGCTCACGGGCCCAGCCGCCCTGCGGCATGCAGGATCCTCCCGGACCGGGGCACGAACCTGCGCCCCCTGCATCGGCAGGCGGACTCCCAACAACTGCGCCACCAGGGAAGCCCAGGGAAGCCCAGGGAAGCCCCCTGGGGAAGACCTTTAAACTTCCCTTAGTGGTTAGTTTTGATGCTAATAGTATAGGGTATTCTTGAAGAGCCTCAGAATTCAGAAGGACCATATTGACACTCTTAGATGGTCAAGAGATTGGTTTCTAAATACTACATCAAACAGTGTATGTAAGAATAACCTCAAAGCACAGTAAGAGTTGAGGATGCTATAGAGTCATATATCAAACCCTAAAATTCCATCTGTCTGCCTTACCCTACCCAACCAAATCCAGTTTGGCAAAGTACAGAAAATGGATCAAATAAATCAGAAAGATAAAGAGCAAACATAAACTCACACAAGTGGCTTTGGAAATGCAATGCTTAAAAGAAAGTCAGAGAAACAGGAATTAGATTGTTCACAGGATAAACATAGGTCTCGTCACAGTATTAAGTGAGAATCTTTGAATGGCAAGCCACAGAAACTATTTGAGCTGGCATAAATCTCAGTGATATTATAGGAAAGGCACTGGGGTATCTACAGAATCCATGGAAGCATTAAGCTTTCACATCTCAGGGAGTGCGGGATCCAGTGTATCGACAGAGATCTCAGGGGCAAGAATATGTTCTCCGGGCTTCTAGAATTCTCCTAGAGGCCCAACAGTTTAACTCCCAAATTAGCAGGAAAGTAATTTGATTTTCCCATTTGAGGTAAAGGGCCTATCCTGTGTTAATTAGCAATATCCCAGACAGCTGTTCTTGGAACAAAAACATGGCCCTTGGGAGTCATTCCTATGGACAGTGTGGTTGTTCTCAACTAGGAAGGACCAGACAGGTAATCCATAATAGGATTCTATTATGAATATTTTCAGAGAGTCCTGAAAACAAAAAGAAGAGATCCTCAAAATACAGGGACGTCTGTGGATCGTGTTATTCCTGAAGCCTCAGGCCTTTCTATTTTGCCTAAATTGTCTTATATTCGTGACTGCTAATGTTAAGTAATTGTGCCTTGAGAGAAGGTGGTCATGTTTTGCTTTGTGAAAAGTAGGAGCATGAGCAATCTTGAGAATGGGCATTTTTTCCTTTTCCTCTTGAGTTTGAGTGAACGCAAGAGGAGGAATGTGTACCGAGATGACCTTCTTTCTTCCCAGAAGCTGACTTGTACCCTAAGCCTATCGCTTTACAATTTCTTTTCCTCTTTCTTGTTCCCTGTTTTGGAAAGAGAAAGAGAAGACAGAGGAAAGAATGGGGAAGAAGAGAGTGTGCCTTGCAGAGGACACTATGTTCCCTGGATTCCCTCGCCCAGTAACCTAATGGAGAGTTAGAGGAAGCAGCTGCTCCAAGGAACAGTTCTAGACAGTTGAGGCTAGTCCTTTCAGCCACCCCGCCCCTCTCTTCAGTGCCACAAATGCCTAAAACGACTTTACAAGAGCTCAGAGCCTTCAGTCCACATTTAAGAAGGAAGGGCCAAGTGGATTGAAGCTCAAAACAAGTTAGAAACTGACTCATATCAAAGTTTTGCCCAAGACCAAGTTTTGAAAGACTTGGAGAGGAACAGGAGAATTATAACAACCCAAAAGGAAAAGTGGGGGAAAGAGCAGGATCTGAGAGCCTGCCCCAAACCCTTGCTCTCTTCATAGTTTACCCGGTGCTGTCCTTGATTAGAAGTCATTTTATTTTGTTTGCCTATGAGAAATAAAAATACTGAAATTAAGTCCGAGCATGGAGATATTTATGGATATTGACCTTTAAATTAGGTGAAGGGAGAGTTAGGAGTTCAAGAGCACAGGGGTCAGAATTTCATTAAGAAGCAACTTTTATTTGCTCTCCTTGGCAGGTAACCCTAAATGTGTGAATTCAGTGCCATCCTTATTCCTTACCCAAAGTCACCACTCTTTGTCAGGGAAGAGTTCTGCTTGCTTTGTCCAGGCCACTGGACTGGAAGCTCCATGAGGACAGCCACCATGTCTTCTGTGTAACAACTGAATACCCAGCATCTAGCATGGAGGCACTGAGTAACATGTGCTGAAAAGATACTAAATCATGAAGCAGTGTCTAAACAACAATGTGACCTTCGGGAAATGCGGGGAGGCAGTGTAGAATTAGCACAGTGTTTAAGAACGAAGACCCTCGAGTGAGTTAGACTGAATTGATTCAAATTACGACCGCCATTTTCTAGCTTTGTGACCTCTGCTGATTTGTTTAACCTCTGTGAACTCGGTTTCCTTCTCTGCAAAACTGGAATAATAATAGGAGCTTCCTCCTGAGATAGTTCTTAAAAATAAATCTATTACACATAAAGCATTTAGCATATTTCCTGCTACACAATGAGTACTCAGAAATATTAAGTATAGCAAGTTGTCACGTGTAGTTATAAGCAAAATCCAATCAAATTTTGTAAATCCTTTGAGTTTAGTGTTGGTAGAAAATTTCACTCTGTTACATTCATTACTCATCAAGGGATGCGTGCGATAAAGAGAGGTGGTGTAAAGGTCCTGCTCTTGGCTAATAACAGTGAATTTCTAGAGCAGCAAGGCTCCATGATTAGGTGACAGAAAATGGCTTATTATATAGTTCTTCTATCAGTTCACCAATAAATACATTATAAAATATTCACACAGGAAGCTCTGATTCACCAAGGGTTTTTAGACATTCGTATCTGCTGTTTTTCTTCCAACACTGGCATGATTGAAAAGCATTAGCATGCTCTTGGCTGTGACTGTGTTTTGGAACCTGCATTTGTAACTCCCCCCATAGAAGAGCAGCAAGTGATTTGGAAGCAGCGTGATGGTATGATTTCTAAAGGGAGATTGTTTTGTGTACCTATGGTTTCCTTTTCTGGAGTTTATCTTTAAAGAGTCTAAATCTTTGACATGCTTTTATATTTTTTGTCTAAAAATGGGAGACTAATGGCAATGCTCAAAATCAGGATAACCATGGTATAAACTGCTTCTGACAGCCCTTTCAAGGACAAGTTCAATTCTGACTTGTACTGCCCTTGCTTTTATAATCCTTCCACCCTGGCAGAAATAGTCTAACCTGGATTAAATTTACATCTATCAGAACATATGTACTTAATAGCAACTAAATTAAAATAATCCCATATTCAAACTTTGAACTTGGGTGTGTGGAAGAGGAAAGGTATGTATCATGCAGGGTCCAGTGCAGTCCTTTGCCACCTTATCAGAGATTTTTCAGGAATCGGTCACTGTTAGTAGTTAATGTATTCAATATGTTAGTGCAAAGGTGGGGAAGGGATCAGCACTAAAATGTAGAAGCTGGTTAATATTCCTACAGAGAATTCATTAACTTCAACAAGATGTGATTTGAGAGAAAAGGTTCTCATCACCACACGTTTTAAATAAGTACTTGCACTTAATAGGTGGCAGGATTTTGATTATACAATTGGGTATTTCATACTGAGAAACGCTGACTATTTTAAACATATCAGTGAGGTTAGTGGAAATATACAAAATATTTGAAATGTGAAATAAATGCAAACATTACTGATGTTAGGTCAGATTATATTAAATTGGATTAGGGTATGTTAAAATATAGGACACAGTCTACTTCAGAAGTAATTCAAGATTAATTCACCGTTACCAAGCTGTGATTCGGATGCAAAGCAAAATGGAAAGGAGAGTGCTGTTCTTCTTCTTCAGCTAAGCAGTGGAAGGATTAAAAACTGTAAACGTACTCCTTGGAAACAAAATACCTCTCTTGCTTTTGAACGTAAGTGGTTTTTTAAAAATCACTTTTTAGAACTACCTTAACTACTTCTTCATTTTGAAGATATGAGGGTTTCTGTCCTTAAAAGAAAATTATACTTTGTGTCTACACTTGAAACTATCAAGGTTGATGCTGGATTGTCTAATAATGCCTTAGTCACACACGCTATCCTGGGGCCAAAAGATTCCAATCAGTATTTTGTTTTCCATATAAAACGTCTTGTCATCTTCTTTTCATGAATTGAAAATACTGTTGTTGGACCTTTATTTCCGTTGATGTCCGTTGGTGAAATATCCCTGTACTGAGACACTCCAAGAAATGCCAACTTAAATTCCCAAATACGTCTTTACTTGGAAATAAAAAGCGAACAATAAGCAGAAAATTGTCTTAGCCAAATTAGCAACAGAAATCATCTCAAATAAATTATGTAACTGAATATTAAAGAATTCTAAAAGTTAAGACTTCCAATGTGTTTGCCTTTGAGTATCCTTTTTTAATAGTCAGAATACCACTATTGTCTACACCTTAATTCATTACTATTCTAGTATAAAAATCACAGTAAGTTTAAGGGGCTCTCGGACAATTCGTATTTAACCCTTAAAATAGCTAAAAGCTGCCAGTATGATAATCAGTTCCTCTCTTTAACGTTATATTGGATAGACTAAAATGGTGATATTTTACAAATCCTTCATAAAGTTCACTTCAGTTAATAAGAAAAAAAAAAGTCCCCAATCTCACTAACAAAGCCACTGCTAGAGTGACAGTAAAACCTTCTGGAGCTTCATCATTCATAGATAATTTAAAGAACATCAACTGTAGATCCTATGATTAATTAGATTAAAAAAACCAATGCTTAGGGATTTTTTTATTAGTATACATTTTAACTCTAAGCTGTTTTACGAATAAGAAGAAAGTACAAACATGTTATTTAAGAAGAGAATGTGACCAGAGTTGAGAAGACTAAAGATGTTACACTGCCATCCCTACAATCCATTCTATCGGTTGGAAAGATTGTGTGCTATTAGTGGCTACAAAAAGGCTGCGAAGAAGTGAGCACACCACCATTATCTGACTAATTTGCTTTGTGAAGTGCTTTTAGAAAAACCGAAACTGAAAGGCACTCTAAACTACCAATTTATGGTCTATTCTTGGTGTCCATGATGCCTGAGAGAACAGCACATTGTAAAGTCTGTTTTTCAGATGAGAAGATTTTTGTCAAAGTGATGTGGATTTTCAAATACAGTCAGCCCCCCATATCCAAGTGTCCCGAATGTGCAGGATTCAACCAAATGTGGATTGAAAATTTCCAGAAAGTTACAAAAAGCAAATCTTGAATTTTCTGCACCCCAGCAACTATTTACATAGCATTTTCATTGTATTTACAACTATTTACATAGTATTTACATATGTCTTTTAAGTAATCTAGAGAGGATTTGAGGTATATGGGAGTATGTACGTAAGTTTTATGCAAATACTATACCACTTTATATTAGGGACTTGCGCATCCTTGGATTTCGGTATCTGCAGGGGTCCTGGAACCAGTCCCCCAGGATAGTGAGGGACAACAGTACTCGTGATCATCTGCTTTTCATCATGTGAAATTTATCATGTGCATTCACTTTCACTTCAACTGTCTTCATCCAAATAAATGTTCTTTTTTTTGACACTTGCTTCAAAATTAAAAGAACATAAACAGAGTACGTGGATTTATTTCAGTGATTGGATTAACTGAGAGGTTTTGCTTTTAGTAATTTCAAGGTTTTCTAATTCCATTTTAGGAGTGTGCTCTGCGTTAAACATCTGCATGGTAAAATCACTAAGATATTGAAGGGAAAAACTGCTGTTGCAGGATGCATAGAGATGTTTGCAGATCCTTTTTTTAATAAAAGGATAGAAATATGTATACCTTTTTTTTCCTCCTTATACTTTTCAAAAAATTAAAGAGATTTTACTGTAATTTTTTACCATAATCTTTCACTAGTTAAAAAGAATGACAGAAAGGCATGGATGTGATAAATTTAAGGGGATCAAGGGAAGCACGTCAGTACAGTGTGCTCCCTCCTGGCCAGAAAAATTATAAATTAAAAGTCATCCTGGCGTGTGCTTATTGGTCACTTATAATAATTTTCATTTATGAACAACTTGTTTACCTTAAGTTGAAATGTCTTTGGCAGAAAGAATAACAATGCACTTGTGAATGCAAGAGGAAATATTCCTTGTTTGGCTTTTTCTCGCATTGTCATTTTTTTAATTATTATTATGAGGGGAAATTTCGTTTAGAATAAAGTCTCATCATTTCACAGTTTTAAAAGTTTTCTCAGATGAATGAAATTTGGCTTTTGAACCTCTCAAGTTCGGTATCCAGGTAGTGAGTGAGCTACGCAGAAAATGGTCTCATGCTGTGTTTATTGAGATGTCCTGAACTCTTGCCCTGAGCTTATTTCATTTATATTCCATATCTAGTCAAACTATGAATTTAGTTTAGCGTCACGAAGCACATTACATTTGTGTATTCCTTGAATCTCAAATTCACTAAGTCACTCCTTTGGGATTCTTCTATCATGGTGAAGTAAGGCAAGATGAGGAAAAAATGAGATCCAACATTAAAAAAAACAGCTTGAACTCTTATTCACTTTGTTTGGAAAATGATTTCATGAAACCTGTTGTATTGGGCTTTAAAAAATAAATATCTGTTATATTAAGATAAGTATGTAGCTTTCTTTTAAAATGAGCAGAAGGTACATTTGTGCTGCACCTTTCACCCCCTAAGGAGTGTGTTACAAACTCTATACAGAGCACAGAAATTACTTTTTCCATCACTGGAGTGGAACAGAGCAGTTGTTTAACAGAATACAACAATACTGCAAAATCACTTAAGAAAGGAATTGAATGAGAGTACAGCCTCCAAAAGAAATGACAGGGGGGATTTAAGAAAAGCAGACTGCAATCTCTCAACTTGGAATGTGGCCAGGACTTTCAGGCCAAACACTCCAATCTTTCCCTGAAACATTATACGGTAGTGCCTTTGACCCATGATCAGTGTCTTGTCATTTTAGTGCTTATCACATGTGACATCTCCTGGATCTAGTCCCTTGATAATTAACTAGTCCAGAACTGATCCAGAAAAAAAAAATCTTTTAATGACTTTCCAATGTCCACTCTTCTAATGCACCTGGGTTCCCACCATCAGGTCTCCTTGCAAATGTCACCAGTCCTAGCCAATGTTAGGAGTGTAACGCACGTGTTATTTAAAACCCAAGGTGTCAAAGTTGTAGGTGGTAAGATAGATTTTTCTAATTTCAAGTAAATATAAATAGATCCAAGCTTAAGACATCAGTGCAAAATTAGAAAGTTTTTGAGACATTCAGTGAAGCCAAGTGAATAGACGTAATATGTGTCATTGAGGGGTTGTTGTTTCTTTGTTTCCTAATAAAAAGGCTCTACCTTCATTTACATTGTATTGTAGATCTTTCCAAAGTCCTGAATGATAATGATCATTTTGCAGATGAATTTATTTTGAAAAGCATGTATATATATTTCATTTTCCATTTTGAAGATACACTAGACGTTTTCAAAACTTTTGACCTACTCAAATTTTATCTTTTGATGATATAATCTTCTCAATTCATTAGTACATTGGACAGTCCCTTTTCATTTTTTATAATTCTATAGAAACTCTTCTGCTTTGAAGTCAGATTAGAGCTATTTCTTTTTTCATCTGGCAGGTTTGAATCAGCACTCCCTCTGAAAGGATTAATTTCTTTTGTTCCAATTTTAAAGTAACGATTGCCAGCATCTTAAAAAGCATCAGTTATGTGGAAAAACTGCCCTGCGCAGAAACCATAATAAAATAGTTAACCTTCATCTTTAAAGTAACTGTGATGCCACCAAGTATTCAATTTTCTATGCTTTCAAATATCTAATAACCCTGCTTTTTTAACCTCATATTCTAATCAAGAAAAGACGATCACATGTAATTTATATATATACAAAGCAATATGAAGAAAACATGCTTATATTCATTTAGTTTGATTTATAGTTATTTGTGGTGAAAGTTACCAGTTGTCTAAACTTCCCAAAGTAATATATTTGGACATTTAAAAGTAACTTAAATTTTTAATGAAACTAAATAAATTAGATCATAAATATAAAGGTGATGACAATTGCAATTTCTCTCTAATAATTACAACACGTAATTAATTTAGCTAATTCTTACTGACTTCTCTTATGTGCCTAATAAATTCCATGATTTGGATATAAAGCACTTAGAAATACTGAGCTCTATACAAATTTTATCATTATTATTGTTTAGTTAGTATAAGTAATTGTATTTTGGTAAAATTTCAATAATATCTTATGTTTAAGTTGTTTTGTTGGGTTGGAGCTAAAGATAAAGAGAAGTATTTGATGTTGCTATTGGTTTGGTTTATTTCAATAGGATAGTAGCACTTAATACAAGGGTGAAAATCAGAATGCAGTTTGAATACACATGTGGGAATTTTTCAGGTATCTAGTATGTCCCATTTCCTTTAAGCATTTTATCTCATTTCACTTCACCACAATATTATAATGAAAAAATTATTTCCATATTTAGATGAAGAAAATAGAGCAGAAAGGGGTTCAGTAACTTACTCAATGTCACGTGATTATAAATGATAATTCAAAGTAGCTGACTCCAAAACTCTCTCCACTCAATAATGACACTGATTTGGTGACTAATATGTTCATATGCTCATTTTAACTTCGAATGAGAACTTACACAAAAACCTGAAGCTTAACTCTGCATGTATAATACTTCCATGAGAAGAAGGGTTTCCTAGAACATAACTTGAAAACCCTGATAGATGGCATCTCATAAAAGAATCTAGTATCCTTACTGTGTGAGCACAACAAAACTTTCTGGTAGCCCTCGCATTCTAGCAAACAAGAAGCCCCCTCTAAAACTATGATAATTTTCCTTGCCCCAGCGATACACGATGAGGTCAGCAGAACCCCTTGTTTCAAGGGTCCCAGCCAACCTTATGTGTTAGAGGCCAGCTATAGACTTTAGAAAGGGAGCATGAATGAAGTCACAATATGTCTGAACCCATTTAATGTTTCAACATGACAATGTTTTATTCATATTATGAAATCAATTAAACAAATGTTTATGAATAGATAATAAACATGGATTATCTCTGTGGGATTACCCACAAAGATTAAAAAACATGGATGTTTAAGGTCACACAAACCTAGATCGCAGTCCTAGTTTTCCTTTTACTAGTTCTGGATCTAAGCAAGTCTTTGCAACCCACTAATGTGCAGTTTCTTTATAGGAAAAACAAGGCTAATAATAGTATCTCTCTCACAGGGCTTTTGTACATTAACATGTATTAAATGAGATAATACATGTAAATGACAGTGTATCTGCTCCATAGGAAACACTTCAGAAATTATTTTGTTCATTTACTAGCATTATTATTAATATATACCGGATTGTATACAAGATCCTTGAGAGCAGATAGACATGGCCTCAACTTAGACATAGAGGTTATGGATTGAAAAGATAGGCATGGCCGTGCAGTTTACCAATTACTATGCTGGAAGAGGATTAAAGTCATCAAGAGTTCCAAAAGGTTCAGTTTAAAAAACCATTCCAAACTGGGAACTGGTCCCATCGAAGGTATGCACTTCATGCAGGTCCCACATCTTCAAATTGCTCTTCCCACCATGGACACACCTGAGCCCTGGTGGATTAATATCAGACATCTAGGGTAGTGCTGTGGTTTTGACAGGCACTCTGTTTGCCTACCTTCCTTTTCTCTAATTGGTTTGCCTTGAAGGGTGATGATATGCCTTTTAGGATGCCAAAAGATTAGACACCTTAGTTCCTAAGAAATCATTGTGACTGTGGGTAAAAAAAACCTAGAAGATTTTTTACTCAAGGTCCTCTTCCAGGGAAGACCAAGCTCTTGAAATTGACTAGAAATATCAATTCCCATTCTAGCTTGGAGAGGAAGTGATGGCATTCATTACTTTAGGATTTTCTCTCTCAGGCAGGTCTACTTGTGCCAATGTATGAAGGTCACTTATATAAGGCATGGGAATTAAAGTATTCGATTCTGGGTCATCAAGGGAACACTTAGTCAGGACTGGCCAATGCAGCGGTTTGCCAACAGCTGGCACCTGTTTGGCCGAAGTTGCCAAGGCCAAAGGGTGGCTATTATGCAAGGAGTGGTTTCCATAATAAGTCGTAATTGGAGTGTACCATGAGGGGACAAGGGAAGGCAAAAGTGGCAGTGACCATGAATGAGCTCCAGGCAACAGGTGCTCTTTTTGGAAAACTAGTCATGTTACTGGGAACGATGACATTGCAGGCTTGGATGTTTGGGTTTTCTTGTCTTTTGACAATCAGTGAGGATGAGTGTTTGGTGTCATCTTCTGAAAGTCCCTGAAATGACGTATCTCCCACCTGTTTTTGTTTGTATTTTTTTTTCTTTTGTTTTGTTTTGGGTTATCTAAAATGTACTATATAGGATCGTTAGAGATTCACAGAAGATATTCTCGGAAAGCTTCAGAGCTTTGTTTGCTAAGTTTGATTCTAATGGAGGATAAGAGGGAGGTCCTGCAACACAGTTCCCACTTTACCCATGACGAGCCATGTCAAACCATATGGTGAAACACATTATTATTGTGGTTAATAACTTTGAAGCACAGTTTGGTTGCAAGTAATTAAGATGTTATGCATTGATGATTGACTTCAGTAAATCTATAGCTCCTGCTATTTTGTTGTTTTGTACCTGTTTAAAGCTGCCAAGAGAAATCTTAAAAAACAAAATCCATACAAATATACAAAAGAAGTCCACACAAATATACTCTTAAGGTGCTCTACCCATTAAAATTTCAGTGTGTGGACATTTCAAGTGTTTTCAGCCTGAAATTATTCACAGTTACCTTGTTGGCCATTTTTCAGCGAAAGGGTTGCTACAGTTGACAGGCATGGCAGCCAGCCAGGAGAAATTGAGCATAGAGGAGATGCAAATTTCCCCTCACAGTTAGGTGAGGGCAAATTATGCAATTAAGTATGGTAGCTATTTAAATCCAATTGTAATTCAAGGCCCATCTCAAGTCCCTCCGCCTCCTCCATGAGGCTTTTTAAATTACTTCAGGCCATGATGACCTCCCTGTCCTCTGCAGTTCTATAGCTCAGTTTATTCAGGTAGTTATGAAATGAAAATGAAGATGTATTTTATAAGTTTATGTGTAAGTTAGTCATTTGGCACATGAAACTATTTTCCAGGAGTTGGGAAAAAACATTTTATGTGGTGGTTCTATTTTTTTCAGTCAGCTTTGTTACAATTATTAGGAAATTATTGCCTAGATCAGTCCCCAGGGCCACCAACCGTCACATAAGCAGTGACAGTACTGCAGGAACTTGATGTCCTAAGGACTTTTATGTTCCCATATTTAAGAGTTCTCTTCCTCTTAAATTAACATAGCATCTGAACTCAGAAGGTAGTTGAAGGTCAAGTTGGGAGTGGAGGGGGAAAAGTAGATAATACTTATACTGTTTTGTGTTACATATGTCAAGTTTCATCTCCTGGGAGGTGTCAAGAAAAGGCTTTGGGAGAAGGTGAATAGAAGATTGAGAGGTTCAATGATATGGGTAATGGTCCCCTTCATTCATTCAACATTCAACTCACAAATGCTTACTAGACGTCAGGCACTGGTTTAAGGAGGTACTTGGGGATACAGCAAAAATACGTTAACCAAGATCCCTGCCCTCAAGGAATTTACACTCCAGTGAAGTAAAAAAGAAGATCTACCCACATACATATAAATAGTTACGACTGTGATTAGAAAAAATACATAAATGCAGTCGTGAGTGGTGAGTTGAGGGTGAACGGCCATTTATATACAATGGTCACAGAAGGCCTCTCTGAGATGATGACCTCTGAATCGAAACCTAAAGAGTAATAACCATCCTGGAATATCTGGAAGGAGAGGGTTCTAAGCAGAGGGTTCAGCACATACAGGAATCCTGAGGCAAGAGCGACCTTGGTTTGTTCTAGGGGCAGAAAGAAGAAAAGTATGAGCAGTTCAGTGCAAGCTGAAGGAGAGTGTTAGGTGAAATAGGCAGGGGAAATATGTACGATCCTATAAGCGTGAGAAGTGGTTAGATTTCATTCTAATTGTGATGGGGAGCCACTGAAGAATTTGAAGCAGAAAAACGCTATGACCAAGTTTATATTCGAGAAGCTTATACAGGCCATTGGATAGAATATAGACTCCTTTCTGTAGGTAGAAAGGAGTGATGTTAAGAGACAAAAGCATTTATCCAAGGGAAAGATGAAGGTATTGTGGTCTATGATTGTGGCCGTGCGGATGGGGAGAAGTCAAATTTGGACTTTTGTGGAGGTGGAATAGGTAGGTTTGATATAAAGATTAAGGGAAAGGAAGGAATCATAGATGATTGATAGTATCCTAGCTTCAGCCTCAGGTTGGATGCATAAGGTGTTCCAACTGATGGCTGTGCCATCTCCCACTGTTCACTCCTGTTTTTTGCTAGCCTCATTTCCCCAGATAATGTCCTCATGGATGATTGCCCCATTTTATTCGTGTCCGTAGTGTTTACCATAGTAGGAGTTGAATAAAAACTCCATTGATTTATTTTCTCCACTACTTGAACAAGAAAATATTATTCAAGAACAATTTTCTTCTATAAGAAAAACATTATGGTGAAATTTTTAGAAACTTTAGCATTGCTTTAAATATATTTATGCTCCCAAGATTACTTATAAGATTATTACTCCATTTAGACACCTTACGTCAAATTGAAAATCTGAATTGCTCGCTTTCATTAAATGTTTAAATTACACGAAGACTACCTTTCTGGTTACCGTGTGACAACTTCTGTTGTGGCTGGTGTGAAATACAAGATGGCATTTTAAAAGCTTTATAAGTTTTTAGTACTTTCCATGAGAAAACCAATACCTATCAACACTTACGTATTTCTAAAACAATATTTTAAGTCTTAGTGGTTTCATCTTTACCATTTATGTAAAGATCCCTCTGATTTTTTTTTAACTTTCAATAGTTTATGCAAAGCCATCCATCCTGTGAATTGTCTAAAGCACTAGGCAACCCGACTTTCTGTTTTCCCCTGACACCCAGAATAAACTTTGGTTGTCTGCACACTTCATTATTGATGAGTATTAGCAAAGGCAGCAAAGCAAATCATAGCTATTAATACTAAATTACATGTATTAAGTTCTTACTTGCTTCCTGGCACCATGATAAACACTTGTATGTTTTATTTCATTTAATCAATGTAAATACCATATGAAGTAAGTAGCATCATTATCTCCATTTTACTGATAAAGGCTGAGACTTAGAAAGAGTGAAGGCTGTGCCTAAGATCACCTAGCTGTCAATCAAAAGAACTGAAGTCAATGTAAGTCCACAACTCAGACTCTCAACTATAAGGTATATTGCATATTGACATAAGAAGGTCAATCCAGCTGATATTTTGGTTATTTTTATAATTTGGTTAACTTTAAAGGTTTATATTTTCTAACATTTTGAGAGTCTATACTTTAACCTGTATCTCATTTTCTTTTCCCATCATTATCAATTCTGTTTGTTTCTTTATCCTTTTACTCTACCTTTCTTTCACTATCATCTTTTTCCCTAGCCCAGATTTAGTGCTTTACTCCATAATATTAAAGCTCTGCCCAGAGAAGGCATTCTTTGTACTTCATGACACTTTGCTGCCATTGCTGTCACTATGTTCTTTCCTGGATTCGCAATCCTGAGCTCCAAGTGTATTGCCAAGATTTCTTAACCTGCCTTACATTGTCTCTGGGTGGAATACTGCTGTGTGGAGTCTGAGGTCTTACCAGAGGCTTTATGGGTTTCTTTTTATTGCTAAATGGATACTATGGCATTCCTATTACAGTAGTTTGTTTCTTTATCCCGTTCTTTCAATATTTTTCTAGTACTATGGAGAAAGAGGTAGAAAAATCAATAGAATTAGAATTGAAAAGAAACTGTGACAAGATGAAAATTGGACAGAAACAAATTGAATGATTTTTTTTTCCAGTCTAAGTTGAAGATTAGACTAGATGTCTCTCACTTGTCTTAGAAAATAGAAGATGGGGAATATCTCACATGTATCCTGTCCTCACTTTGGTTGCCTTGCATGAAATCCTCCATTTCATTCTGAACAAACTCTCCTCTCAAAATCATGTCCCCTATGTGTTCAAAACAGGAAGTAAGTTGTCCATAATAACATGTTCCACTGCCTTTTTTTTCCGTGAAGATCATACCTTTTGCTACTCCTCTTGATATAAAAGTGAGGAGGAAAGTCATCCGTAGTTGAAACCCCCTCTTATCAAAGCCCACTAAATTATTCTTTACTATATTCTTTATTAAATCTGGATTCTTGATTAACAAATTCAGTATCTCCTTTAATGCCTCCAAGACACCCAGATCCTGATCATTTTACTCTCACCTGTACTTGCTCTATTTCTGCAATATAGACTTACAAAGTCTTGTTCTGCAATCAGTTGTTAAGCCATTCCTGTAGATACTCAGATTCTTTTCAGGACCCCATCCTAACTACTTTATTATGTAAATTTTCATTATTTATCTCAATCTTTGAAGACAATTTTCTTCTAAAGCTAGATCCTCTGAATGTACCCTCTATCTAACACCCATCTAATTCCTGATTGCTAGCATGAGGATGCCTTTATTTTCCAAGTCTACTTGATTTCCTCTTCAAGGGAAAGATGGAGGCATCTTGGACTAGGATTGCGGCTGTAGAGAGGGTGAGATGTGGCCAGATTTGGGCCGTGATGCCAGTCATTGTTGAGAAGTCCTACCAGAATTTGATGTCTGTTTCTTAACATTAGCCTAAAAAGTTGCTTTAGGATCTCATATGAAACCTTAAATGAAATATCTTTTCACTGGTAAAGAGGAGGTTAAAAGAGATCATAGTCTTCAAGTAATGGAAACATTTATTTAATATTTACTGCATATATTTTTCATTCAGTAAGTATTTATTAAGTGCCAGGTGCTCTGCTAGATATTAACAGTTCTACTGAGCATAAAGTAGACAGTGTCTCCCAGTGTTTACTAATAACTTAGAAGAAAAATAATCAGTTTACTACAAAGAAGTGTGATGAGTGATTTGAGAAATTACAAAGGTTTGTGGATCTGTAGCAGGAACATTCCATCTAGTCAAGAAGGCAATTGCATTTCATTTGAGGTCTAAAGAACAGTAAGAGTTAACCCTATCCTAGTGCTAAAGAGAGAAGGTTGAAAAGATTGTGCCCCGGACCTCAAAGAACTTACAATACAGGTGTGTATATGCTTTCTGAGAGATCTTACTAGAAATCGTTCAAATAAACTAGGGAAAACTTTTAGACCAATGGCTCTTTGCACTTAAAATTCACCTGAGCTTTATGGGAAAAAAAAATCTATGACTAGTTGCCACCCCAAATCTCCTGAATTAAAATTTCTTGGTATAAATCCTGGGAATTTGCATTTTATAAGATCCCCAGTGACTCCTATATTTATGAATGCTTGGGAATCATTGCCTAAGATTTAAACATAGGTTTTCTTGAGAATCACCTATGATGTTTTCTATCTGCAGATTCTCTGGGCACACTTAGGAACTGGAAAGTTTAGAACTAAGAGGCCCAGAATCTTCATTTGTAGGCATCAGTCCAGTTGATTCTAGTTCAGGGGTAGGTGGACCATACATGGATAAGCAGCACTCTAAAGTTGTATGACAACATTATCTGTTATAGAATATTATGGACTAGATATTGATTTAATTTTTAGAAGAAGACTGGATCCAATCACCTGGAGGGTATCTTACTTTCTGGCCACATCTAGCTCAAGCCGTCTCCCACTCAAGCATAACTGAGCACGTACTACTGTGATATACAAATGGCAAGCCACATTTCATTGTTCATAAAACCACAAGTGTATGCAGTTTTCAATATGGAAGGAAAGGAGTTGGGCTTTTCCTATTCTCTTACTTGTTTCTGTGACACTTCTGAGATCTATGGAGTCAAGTCACCATTATATAGCTCTTGCTTTCAGAAAGAGTCAAGAAAAAAAAATGTTGTAATATCTCCTGGTTCTTCGTGAAGTATGTAGGCAAAAACTGATAGCTTTCTGTAGACAAGTGTTCATTCCTTCTGATAAAAACAGAATGTACCTTTTAGCTGCTCCCATGCCTCTTCCCAGGTGGTCACTGCTCTGCAACCAGATTGCTAATTTTCCTTCCATGGTTTCTCATCACTCTTAGGATGAAGTCATCTCCTTAATGAGGCCTACCATGCTCTATAGGACATGCCCCGACTCACCTCCAGACTCATGTCCCCTCTTTCTTTGCTTCATTAAGGATGACACATATGCCTTATGGTCACGTGGCACCTCTTTCCGTGCACCCTCGTCTGCCTGAAGACCCCTGCTATCTCTGCTTGCTTCCACATCAGCCTAACTAACACTCATCTGTTTCACATGGCAGCTCAGGAGTCACTTAGAGAATCTTACCTTGACTCCCACTCAAGGTCAGTTTTATCAACATTGTTCTGTCTCCTAGGGTGCTTTTCTCAGAGAGTTACTGTTATCTACTCCTTCATGAGTTTATTTGCTTAATGTCTCCTTAACTAAACTGAAAGCAGAAACAGTGTGTGTGTATATGTGACACATACAACATTGTCTACACATAGTAAGTACTTAATAAATATTTGTTGAAGACGTGAATGAAGAGTGTAAAAAACTTGAAGAAAGTCAGAGTATTTCAGAGTAGGATCTCAGTCCATCCAGTGGGTTCATCAAATATTTATTCAATATTTGCTATGTTCTGGATGCAGTAATAGGCACCAGGAAGACACAGATGGATTAACTGTTTGTGAGCTGTAAACACAACATGAACTCTCAGTTTTAGGCAACTTTCTTCCAAGGAGATGCTGTTGTATCACTCATTTGTGTAAGTGGTAGCTCTTCCGAACTCATCTCCAACTTATCTGCAAGCAACCTGGGCATATTCCATTTCTATTTCTTCTGTTTTCCCCATACAACACCTAGCCCATTTCCAGGAGGTCCAAGTAAAGCATTCAGTCAGGCCCAATTCTAGAAACAAACCAAAACCTCAGATCAATTCTTGATATAGTATAAGAAAAAGTACCTTTTTTTCTAGATAGTTATAGAATGGAAATGCCAGCAAAATATATTAGAAGATTAAATAGTACATTGTTTTTTTCATATACAAATGAGATTCATGACTATATCAATTTTGTTTGAAAAAACAAATCTAGGGTATTTTGACAACTTCTAGCGAAAAATCAATTCAGATACTTTAATCAGAAATAACTCTCATGATAAGTACCATTTATTTTTTCTTAAGTCTAACCTAAAATTTGCACTCAAATGTGATTAGAACTCTTTTCAAATACTTGATACCATTTAGAATAGTGTTTAGAATTCTTCCCTCTAACCATTCTATGTCATGCCTATATTTGGTGGAAATATTTCTTCTCTTTGAAAACATATTCCGAAATCTTCATATCGAATTTAAGTTAAAGATTCAAAGCTAAAGTTAGAAGATATAGCCACATAAATAACTTTGTACAGTGATGACTCATAATAAATGCAAACATTGTAACTCAGAGTGTCTACCTAATAGTTGGTATTGTACCTATTAATAGTCGGTATTGGTATAGACGTTAATGATCAAGCGTAGCCAACATGAGAGACTTTTTTTCTATGAAGCATCTGGTTGGTAGTACCATGTTTGTTGGTTTTAACTTTGCTAGGCAAAATGCCATTTAGGGTTTTGAGGGTGTTTTTAAGAAGTGGGGAAACAACCTTCAGCATTTTTTTCTTACTAAACTCCATTCATGTCAGAGAAAGAGAAGATTGCTGGCTGGAGAAACCAGAAGCCAAATTTGCAAGTGAGGTCAAACAAAATACTAATAGATTCTTGCAATATGCATTAAAATGCTTTCATTTTCACAACCCATTTAACAAGTAGGTGTTTCCGGCAATGCAAAAATACATTAATTCTTTTTTTCTTTCCACACCTCTACAAATTGCTTTTGTGTAATATACTGCACCATAGGATACTTACTCAGAGAGCTGATGCAAAACCTCATTTTGAGAAACAAAAGCAGTGTCGATTTCTATGGCAAGAGAATGAATACTACATTCCAAGTTGATTTAGGATCTGACAGTTCAAATCTAAAATAAGTTACTTGGAAGGCCCACTATCTTTTTTCCCTGACCTTGGGTATTCACAGCATTTGTGACCTTGAATGAAAATGAAGTCTAACACTAAGAATGTTCTTCATCAGCATGAATTAGCAGTTTTTTAATGTATGTTTCTGTGATCATCAGTTTATTTTCCAACGTGTAATTTCTATCTCCCTAAATCAATTTACCCAGCAGCGTGTTGCGAATGTGACTCATTTCGTCTGTGCCTGTGCTTAGCATTATGTTGCTACAACAAGACCACCTGACAGATTTTTGAGCCTAGGAAGTTGTCCATTTCAATTAACAGGACACCCAGGACATTTCCCTGTCAGGATAATGAAAGTATGCACTAATTTGCCTCCTCTCTGAAAAAGAAGAAAATATTATGTACTGTTAAAATGAAGTCAACTTCCTTTTTTTTCAGAACACAAAGTCTTAGCATAAAATGAATATAAATAATGGAAAATTATACATAAAAATATACAATATATATTATATGTTGTTTGTATTATGTATATTATATGTGTGTGTGTCTGTGTGTGGGTCTGTGTGTGTATTTTTTTCCTCCACATTATGGTGTATGTGCCAGGCATCCTTTCCTAATTCTTCGACGTCTATAGAAAAATGGATGGATTATGGACACAATCATCAATTCATAATGCTAATATGACCTGCTGTTACCTGTCCATAGCAACAGATTTGTGTTTCCTGTGCTTTGGAGAGGAAACACGTAGAAGAAAATGCATCATTCTAATGTTTAAGTATCGTTTACTTCATGAACCCTTTGAAGAAACCTGCAGCGTTTAATTCCTCCTAGGCTATGGCTAAGCAAGGGAACCTAATGGGTGGTAAAGTACAAACACGGTATGACAAAGGCTCCAACTGGTTTCATGAAGAATTGATGCAGTTTTGCAATAATGCTTTAATAAGATTAGAAACTCTGACATTTTCTCATCCTCCGTCAACATTGGTGCATGCGGGACTTTTAATATAGTTGCACATGTAAACCTTAGCTTTTCTAGTCCAATTCAGTTTCTCCAGGTTCTATTCTTGATAGATCTCTTTTTGTTAATAGTTTTTGTAAGCCTACAGGAGAAAGGAGAAAAGGGAAAACAAACTGAAGCAAAGCTCCTTTCAACTATAAAACGTCCCTACAAATATATGCGGGTGCTCTTTAGATATACCATTTTGTATGGTTAAGCCTCACAAACTCATCTCTGCAGCAGGCTGCACATAATAGCTGGGAGACAACTGAGTTATAAAATTCATTTTGGACTATTGAGAAAAGAAATGGAGCTAAAGAAAGGTTCGAGATTCTATCATGAGCCCATAAAATAGGAACTTTTACTTCTTCCGGTGAATTTCTCTCACTAATACTGGTTTATTTTCCTTTGTATGGAGAATGGTCATTATTAAGACACCTCGTAGGTTTCCTCCATGAACAGTGGCCCTTAATTAAAGTTGTGCATATATATGTAGTGATGAGATGAGCCTGACGTTTTGCAAACACCTGCTTTCTTTAAATAAAATCCAATGATTATTTTATAGAAAAAGAATAATAATGTTATACAATTTGGGAGCTGAAAAGATGGATCTAACCCCTCAATAAATCATTTTAAAGATGAAAACTACTGTCCAAAGAGGTTGATTTGCTCCAAATCAGAAAGTTATCTAGTGATGGGAGAACAGACAGAGTGCCATCATCTGCCCCCTAGGAAAGCATTTTACTCTTCAGTGTGCTTAACAACTTGACAATAAAATGAGGGATTTAGAAAACGTATAGTTCCTAAACCTAGACTTTTTAAGGAAATAATTTACCATAACTCATATTTTTATTTTATCTTTCAAAGAGCTGAATCTAAGTACCAAACTTATTCATTAACATTTTTATTCTATTGCCAATATAAGTGCATTTCTTATATTTTAATGTCTCTTCTGCTTTTTCAAAGCATCTCAAAATCTGCCATTTTGTTTTGTCACCATAGCTCTCCAATAAGGTAGCTATTCATATCTTCTGTATTTTGTTTTTCCCCCCTCACGGAGGACACTGAAAAAGAAAGAGGTAAAATACAACGCTACCACGTTCACAAACCAATCTATACAGACAATGACAATATACCTGTGTGTCAATGAATTTGTAGAAGGAAGTATAAGAGAGGAAACTTACTTATACCAACTATTGACTGATCTGTGCTAAACTAGTAGGAGAAGCTTTATATATGTTATTTCATTTAATTCTCTGTGAAGAAGCATTATCTCAATTTCCTAAATGATGTACTAAGTCTCAGACAGGGTAAGTAATTCAGCTGAGGCCTTAAAACCATGTAGAGGCACAACTAAGATTGAAAATCAGGATTTTTACTACAAAAACGAATGCTGGGTGTTCTAGACTAGTGGTTCTCAAATTTGGTCTGGGGACGCCTGCAGGCCCAAAGACCTAGTCTATGAGATCAAAACTATTTTTATACCTTTTCAATCTCATTGCCTAATGATTTTACAATGTTTTCCAGAGGTTATGTGACGTATTGCAACACAACAAATTGACTGAAGCAGCAGACATGACACTTCAGCTACCTTCTATTAAGACAGAGATTTTTAAAGATTTGTAAATGTGTAAAACAATGACATTGCTTTCACTAATCTTTTTGTTTGCGAATATAGTTACTTTTTAAACATGTTAACTATATTAACGAGTTATAGTTTATTGTTATTTTAATAAGTTAATAAAATTTTACATTTCTTTTAATTTTTAATAGGTTATGTATATGCAGACGTAACACATATGCAACAGATCTCGTGGAATCCTTGATAATTTTTTAGTATAAAGGAGTTCTGAGACTACAAACATTTGAGAACCACTATGTTAGATGAAGCCTCCTCATTGAACAAAACAACCCAGGACCTGTCTTTCAAAGGTCAAGAAAATCTATGTGTACATCAGTCTTAGTGCTAGAAATGACTTTCAGATAAAACTTTGCTGCCATGTTGTTTTTTCACTTAACTTATCCTAGAAAGAAATCAGTAATTATTGTTCTTTTCTTGGAGGTCCTGAGTTATGAACTGTCACTATAGTCAGGTATTTAAATCTAACTCTTTTGACTTAGTTTTAGCAAAGTTCTCAAAGGCCAAGAAGGAAGTGAGAGGTGATAAAGCCTGCACATTCCAAAGTGAGGGGCAGTAATATACATAAAACTTTCAAAGACAATTTTTAAAATTAGTTTGACAATACCTCTCTTACCTGGATGAAATAAAAGGGTCAAAGTAGGAGCCAGGTTGTTGGAAACTGAATAATTTCTTTAAATATAGTTGTTAGTATGCTGAGTCTTTATGGGGGCAGGAAAAACACAGCTTCCCTCTAGCCTGAAACCTAGAGAAAAGGGGCTTTAGAGAGACCATCTGAAGTTCCTCACATGATGGAGTCTCTGTGGCCCTGCAGTTGATGCCTGGCCCACAGTAGGAGAAGCCAGAATGTAGGATATTGTGACTGGCTCAGGCCTCAGATGGAGGAACATGAAGAGACTTCACTGAGAGCAGTCTGGACTCAGAAGTTGACAGGGCCAAGTATGGTGAGCATTTCCTCTGGGATCAGGTCTTGAATAAACAGCCTGGAGTTGTTTTTAGTAATTTTAAAATGTTTTATTATTGTATATTGTATAATTCATAGTAATACATTTATTATTACATAATTATTTCATTCCTACAGAAAAGTTACAAGACTACTACTAAGAATTACCATACACTCTTTGCTAAGATTCGGCAATTATGTCTATGCTGTACCATTTACTTTATCATACCCTTTCTTTATCAGTCTTTCTCCATGCGCGCGCATGCACATGCACACACACACACACACACACACACACACTTTATTTCTGAACCATTTGCCTGTAAGCTGAAGACATCATGCCTCTTTATCCCTAAATACTTTAATGTGTATTTCCTAAGAATAAGCACATTTTCATATATAACCACAGTGTAGTTATCAACATCAGGAAATTCCTCATTTTTATCATAGTACCACCTAATCTATAGCTGGAATTGTTTCACATTTTTCCCAAGAAGGGCATCCTGACCCCACCTAGGGGTAGAAATGCTGATCTCCCAAGGGTTGAGAGAGGAAGTATGAAGGGGGAACAGATGGAAATGCATAGATCTCTAACCCAGCCTTGAGTGACTGGCAAGGATTCTAGGAAATTGGGATTGGCGATAGAAAGGACTCATTCACTGAAGAACAATTCAAAGATTTATTTTCTGGGAAATGGGGTTGAAAGAGGTACCTGGCCGACCAACAGCAAGGCAAATTTAAGCACAGATTGGAATGCACCTATCACAGGCTCCTGGTTGTGCTTTCTCTTTATTGTCAGAATTGATTGAGGAAACCAGGGCTATGCTTCTTCAACAGGTAGAGATTGCTCATACTCAGTGGCCAAGACTAGCTGCTGTATCAGTATCCAAAGCCAGAATTTTGCTTAACAGTATGTATCTGTAACATATCTTTACCATTCTAGAGCTATAGAGACACTTATTCATTTAATTATCAAATATTAACTAAATGTGTACATTGTAAAGTCCTAGACTAGGAATACATTCCTGCAGTCTCAACATTCATTCATTCATTCATTCATTCATTCATTCAACAAATACTTTCTGAGAAGTACCATGTACCAGACTTTCTAGGTGCTAGGAAAATAGTATTTGACTAAAATGGCCAAGATCCCTGCTTGCCACGAAGTTAGTTAGTTACTTTCTAGGGTGCATTCTGTTGTCCTTGTTGAGCTTATCTCTGCAAGGGGGATGCTGCAAAGATGTTTTGTTATATCTGTGCTATAGTTTTTATGCTGTAATGATTAAGAAAGAATTTGGATCAGAGAATGAAGCTAATGGAGAATTTAGTCCAGCTTTTTTCCACTGTGATGATGTATTGTCTTCTTGAAGTCCTGCTGTTTGCTACATATTTTATTTTTTAATAGCTCCAGGATAATAGCTACCTAACCCTGCATTTATTGGGACTTTTTGATAGTCAGTTGCAAAGCAGAATACCCTTATTTATTTTTTATTTATTTATTTTTAATAAATTTATTTATTGATTTATTTTTGGCTGCATCGGGTCCTCGTTGCTGAGCATGGGCTTTCTCTAGTTGCAGCAAGCAACAGCTACTCATCAGTGCAGTGCGCGAGCTTCTCATTGCAGTGGCTTCTCTTGTTGTGGAGCATGGGCTTCAGTAGTTGTGGCACATGGGCTCAGTAGTTGTGGCTCACAGGCTCTAGAGCACAGGCTCAGTAGTTGTAGCACACAGGCTTAGTTGCTCTGTGACATGTGGGATCTTCCCAGACCAGGGCTCAAACCTGTGTCGCCAGCATTGGCAGGCGGATTCCCAACCACTGCACCACCCGGGAAGCCCCAGAATACCCTTATTTAAAATATGCTTATGAGGGACCTGGCTCTGCCCCAGCAGCTGAGAGGAGCTGCGTCTCCTCAGGACCCCCTGGAGCCTTGGCTTCTGGAACAAGCAGGGCCGAGGCCATGCTGACGGCCCCGGCTCTGAGATGAGAGGCATCAAGTCCACAGTAACGGAAGCCTGGTCTCCTCAGGACCCGCTGAGAGGTGGTGCCGCTGAAGGAAAAGGGTCTTGGTGTTCCGGCTAGGTGTCAAGCCTGAGGCTCTGAGGTGGGAGAGCTGAGTTCAGGAATTGGTCCACCAGAGACCTCCTGGCTCCTTGTAATACCAAATGGTGAAAGCTCTCCCAAAGATCTCCATCTCAACACTAAGACCCAGCTCCACTCAACAACCAGCAAGTTACAGTGCTGGACACCCTATGCCAAACAACTAGCAAGACAGGAACTCAAACCCACCCATTATCAGAGAAGCTGCCTAAAATCATAATAAGGTCACAGGTACCCCAAAACACACCACCGGACACGGTCCTACCCACCAGAAAGACAAGATCCAGCCTCATCCACCAGAACACAGGCACTAGCACCCTCCACCAGGAAGCCTACACAACCCACTGAATCAACCTTAGCCCCTAGGGGCAGACAACATAACCAATGGGAACTATGAACCTGTAGTCTGCGAAAAGGAGACCCCAAACACAGTAAGTTAAGCAAAATGAGAAGACAGAGAAACACAGCAGATGAAGGAGCAAGGTAAAAACCCACCAGACCAAACAAATGAAGACGACATAGGCAGTCTACCTGAAAAAGAATTCAGAGTAATGATAGTAAAGATGATCCAAAATCTTGGAAATAGAATGGAGAAAATACAAGAAACGTTTGACCAGGACCTAGAAGAACTAAAGAGCAAACAAACAATGATGAACAACATAGTAAATGAAATTAAAAATTCTCTAGAAGGAATCAATAGCAGAATAACTGAGGCAGAAGAATGGATAAGTGACGTGGAAGATAAAATAGTGGAAATAACTACTATAGAGCAGAATAAAGAAAAAAGAATGAAAAGAATTGAAGACAGTCTCAGAGACCTCTGGGACAACATTAAACACACCAACATTCGAATTATAGGGGTCCCAGAAGAAGAATAGAAAAAGAAGGGGACTGAGAAAATATTGGAAGAGATTATAGTTGAAAACTTCCATAATATGGGAAAGGAAACAGTCAATCAAGTCCAGGAAGCACAGAGCGTGCCATACAGAATAAATCCAAGGAGAAACATGCCAAGACACATATTAATCAAACTATCAAAATTTAAATACAAAGAAAAAATATTAAAAACAGCAAGGGAAAAACAACAAATAACATACAAGGGAATCCCCATAAGGTTAACAGCTGATCTTTTAGCAGAAACTCTGCAAGCCAGAAGGGAGTGGAAAGACATATTTAAAGTGATGAAAGGGAAAAATATACAACCAAGATTACTCTACCCAGCAAGGATATCATTCAGATTCGTTGGAGAAATTAAAACCTTTACAGACAAGCAAAAACTAAAAGAATTCAGCACCACCAAACCAGCTTTACAACAAATGCTAAAGGAACATCTCTAGGCAGGAAACACAAGAGAAGGAAAAGACCTACAATAACAAACCCAAAACAATTAAGAAAATGGTAATAGGAACATACATATCGATAGTTACTTTAAACCTGAATGTATTAAATGCTCTCACCAAAAGACATAGACTGGCTGAATGGATACAAAAACAAGACCCATATACATGCTGTCTAAAGAGACCCACTTCAGACCTAGGGACACCTACAGACTGAAAGTGAGGGAATGGAAAAAGATATTGCATGGCAATGGAAATCAAAAGAAAGCTGGAGTGGCCATTCTCATATCAGACAAAATAGACTTTAAAATAAAGACTATTACAGAGACAAAGAAGGACACTACATAATGATCAAGGGATCAAACCACGAAGAAGATATAACAATTGTAAATATTTATGCACCCAACATAGGAGCACCTCAATACATAAAGCAAATGCTAACAGGCATAAAAGGGGAAATCGACAGTAACACAATCATCATAGGGGACTTTAACACCCCACTTTCACTAATGGACAGATCATCCAAAATGAGAATAAATAAGGAAACACAAGCTTTAAATGATACATTAAACAAGATGGACTTAATTGAGATTTATAGGATATTCCATCCAAAAACAACAGAATACACTTTCTTCTCAAGTGCTCATGGAACATTCTCCAAGATAGATCATATCTTGGGTCACGAATCAAGTCTTGGTAAAATTAAGAAAATTGAAATTGTATCAAGTATGTTTTCCGACCACAATGCTATGAGACTAGATATCAATTAAGGAAAAAATCTGTAAGAAATACAAACACATGGAGGCTAAACAACACACTACTAAATAACCAAGAGATCACTGAAGAAATCAAAGAGGAAATCAAAAAATACCTAGAAACAAATGACAATGAATACACGATGACCCAAAACCTATGGGATGCAGCAAAGGCAGTTCTAAGAGGGAATTTTATAGCAATACAATCCTACCTCAAGAAACAAGAAATATCTCAAATAAACAACCTAACCTTACACCTCAAGCAACTAGAGAAACAACAACAACAAAACCCCAAAGTTAGCAGAAGGAAAGAAATCATAAAGATCAGATCAGAAGTAAATGAAATAGAAATGAGGAAACGATAGCAAAGATCAATAAAACTAAAAGCTGGTTCTTTGAGAAGATAAAAAAAATTGATAAACCACTAGCCAGGCTCATCAAGAAAAAAACTGAGAAGACTCAAATCAATAGAATTAAAAGTGAAAAAGGAGAAGTAACAACTGACACTGAAGAAATACAAAGGGTCATGAGAGATTACTACAAACAACTATATTCCAATAAAATGGATAACCTGGAAGAAATGGACACATTCTTAGAAAAGCACAACCTTCCAAGACTGAACCAGGAAAAAATAGAAAATACAAACAGACCAATCACAAGCACTGAAATTGAGATTGTGATTAAAAATCTTCCAACAAACAAAAGCCCAGGACCACACGGCTTCACAGGTGAAGTCTATCAAACATTTAGAGAAGAGCTAACACCTATCCTTCTCAAACTCTTCCAAAATATAGCAGAGGGAAGAACACTCCCAAACTCCTTCTACGAGGCCACAATCACACTGATACCAAAACCAGACAAAGATTTCACAAAGAAAGAAAACTACAGGCCAATATCACTGATGAACATAGATGCAAAAATCCTCAACAAAATACTAGCAAACAGAATCCAACAGCATATTAAAAGGATCATACACCGTGATCAAGTGGGGTTTATTCCAGGAATGCAAGGATTCTTCAATATATGCAAATCAATCAATGTGATACACCATATTAACAAATTGAAGGAGAAAAACCATATGATCATCTCAATAGATGCAGAAAAAGCTTTCGACAAAATTCAACACCCATTTATGATAAAAACCCTGCAGAAAGTAGGCATAGAGGGAACTTACCTCAACATAATAAAGGCCATATATGACAAACCCACAGCCAACATCGTCCTCAATGGTGAAAAACTGAAACCATCTCCACTAAGTTCGTGAACAAGACAAAGTTGCCCACTCTCACTGCTGTTATTCAACACAGTTTTGGAAGTTTTAGCCACAGCAATAAGAGAAGAAAAATTAATAAAAGGAATTCAAATCAGAAAAGAAGTAAAGCTGTCACTGTTTGCAGATGACATGATACTATACATAGATAATCCTGAAGATGCTACCAGAAAACTACTAGAGCTAATCAATGAATCTCGTAAAGTAGCAGGATACAAAATTAATGCACCGAAATCTCTGGCATTCCTATACACTAATGATTAAAAATCTGAAAGAGAAATTAAGGAAACACATTGCAACAGAAAGAATAAAATACCTAGGAATAAACCTACCTAAGGAGACAAAAGACCTGTATGTGGAAAACTATAAGACACTGATGAAAGAAATTAAAGATGATACAAACAGATGGAGAGATATACCATGTTCTTGGATTGGAAGAATCAGCATTGTGAAAATGCCTATACTACCCAAAGCAATCTACAGATTCAGTGCAATCCTTATCAAACTACCACTGGCATTTTTCACAAAACTAGAACAAAAAATTTCACATTTTGTATGGAAACACAAAAGATCCCAAATAGCCAAAACAATCTTGAGAAAGAAAAACAGAGCTGGAGGAATCGGGCTCCTGGGCTTCAGACTATACTACAAAGCTACAGTGATCAAGGCCATATTGGTACTGGCACAAAAACACAAATATAGATCAATGGAACAGGATAGCAAACCCAGAGATAAACCCACGCACATATGGTCATCTTATTTTTGATAAAGGTGGCAAGAATATACAATGGAGAAAACACAGCCTCTTCAATAAGTGGTGCTGGGAAAACTGGACAGCTACGTGTAAAAGAATGAAATTAGAACACTCCCCAACACCATACACAAAAATAAACTCAAAATGGATTAAAGACCTAAATGTAAGGCCAGACACTATAAAACTCTTAGAGGAAAACATAGGCAGAACACTCTATGACATAAATCACAGCAAGATCCTTTTTGACCCACCTCCTAGAGAAATGGAAATAAAAATAAGCAAATGGGACCTAATGAAACTTCAAAGCTTTTGCACAGTAAAGGAAACCATAAGCAAGACGAAAAGACAACCCTCAGTATGTGAGAAAAAAATTGCAAATGAAGCAACTGACAAAGGATTAATGTCCAAAATTTAGAAGCAGCTCATGCAGCTCAATATCATAAAAACAAACAACCCAATCCAGAAATGGGCAGAAGACCTAAATAGACATTTCTCCAAATAAGATATACAGATTGCCAACAAACACATGAAAGGATGCTCAACATCATTAGAGAAATGCAAATCAAAACTACAATGAGATATCACCTCACACCGGTCAGAATGGCCATCATCAATAAATCTACAAACAATAAATGCTGGAGAAGGTGTGGAGAAAAGGGAACCCTCTTGCGCTGTTGGTGGGAATGTAAATTGATACAGCCACTATGGAGAACAGGTTCCTTAAAAAACTAAAAATAGAACTACCATATGACCCAGCAATCCCACTACTGGGCATATACCCTGAGAAAACCATAATTCAAAAAGAGTCATGTACCCCAATGTTCATTGCAGCTGTATTTACAATAGCCAGGACATGGAAGCAACCTAGGTGTCCATCGACAGATGAATGGATAAACAAGATGTGGCACATATATACAGTGGAATATTACTCAGCCATAAAAAGAAGCAAAATTGAGTTATTTGTAGTGAGGTGGATGGACCCAGAGACTGTCATACAGAGTGAAGTAAGTCAGAAAGAGAAAAACAAATACTGTATGCTAACTCATACATGCGGAATCCAAAAAAAAAAAATGGTTCTGAAGAACCTAGGGGCGGGACAGGAATGATGACACTGTTACAGAGAATGGACTTGAGGACACGGGGAGGGGGAAGGGTAAGCTGGGACAAAGTAGGAAAGTGGCATGGACTTATATATACTAACAAATGTAAAATAGATAGCTAGTGGGAAGCAACGCATAGCAGAGGGAGATCAGCTCAGTGCTTTGTGACCACCTAGAGGGGTGGGATAGGGAGGCTGGGTGGGAGAAGCAGAGGGAGGAGGTATGGGGATATTTATATATATGTATAGCTGATTCACTTTGTCATAAAGCAGAAACTATCATACCATTATAAAGCAATTATACTCCAATAAAGATCTTAAAATAAATATATAAAATATGCTTATGAAATGTTTCTTTAGGCAGATAGAATTCATACATTCATAAGCTAAAGCCCACATGTATGCACACTAATTGATTTTTATGAATACCAAGTGTGAGTGTTGTTTTCTATCCAAAGTTCTCTGTGTGGTTTTACCATTTAGGCAGCACTGATTTGTCTAGAAGTATTTTGACATGGTACACGTACTAAACATTCAAGCCTGAATTCAGAGTAATTTTCCCTTAAAATTACTTAGAGGCAAAAAAAAAAAAATTATGTGAGCAATCATTACTCTTACTTCAATGTGAATCACGTGCCTCATCAGCATGATTCCATTTCCTCTAAGTTCACTCTAAAAGCTCTTCAACTCAAAGCCAAAATATGATATTTGCTTGTTAAGCTTTATGGAAGCATTGGGAAGCCTGGAAATGAGGCTGAAATTATATTGAACATTGGAGTTTCTAATGTCCATTTTTACAATCATTAGTAACTAAGTTTAATGGCTTGCTTTGGGATTGTCATTCTAGACTCAAATCTAGAGTGAAAAACCTGAAGTATACTTTGTGTATTATTTTACCTGTAAAATAAAAAATGTAATTTGATTTCTTGATCATATGTGTATGTGTGTATATATACACAATACACATTGACATAGACACATGCATGTACACATATATATACAACATGCATATGAAATAAGTGTATATTGGCGCATCTATGCGTTTTTATGCCTATATATAATATACATGTATATACAGGCTGTTTTATTCTGACACGCATGCAATGTATACACATATATATGTTTATATACATTTGTGTGTAGAAGAGCTATTAAGCAGTAGAAAGTGATAAAGACTATCTGATTCTAGATCTTTTTCCTTCTTTTTTTAAATGCCAAACACTGTACCTGTGTAAGTGACCTTTTGAGAAGGTTGGTAATATTGATGCATATGTACATTGTTGGAAATTGTATTGTGATATTACTAAAGAGAAGTAGCTTATGTCTGCATATGAGTGTGCAATTGCTTCAAAATGAATCTTCCTCCTCAGTGCTAGATGTCAGCTACTGAAAATAGATATTAAAAAAGACCCTTGAAATATAAATTCTGTGGCATAATAATATTATAGTGAAGAATTGTATTTAAAATTTTGATTTGTTAATTTTATGCATGCTTTATTTTAGTTTCTCTTTTCTTAAGGAAATATTACTATTCAAGCATGTAAAATTGCTTGCTTTTCTAAGTTAACAGATTGGCTACAGCATTTATGCTTCTATTTGAACACTTTCAAGAAAGAAGAAAGTTTTTAACCCATTCAGAATAGGAATTATGTCTGTTCTATAAACATATTTCAAGTACTCAGTTATTATTGTTTCCCGATCAAGGAGACTTTAGTGTCCCGGTTATAGAAATGAGGAAGATGAACACTCAGAGATAGTTTCATTCTGTGAGTGTTCAATGCATTTGTATATTGATCACTGAAAAAAAATTGCCCATTCTCATCCTTTTAACGTGTTCTTTCCTGATAAAGAAAATGCCATTCTGCAGTTAGGAAAAAACAACAGGCCATTATTAAATTTAAAAAGCACTGTGCCTTTATTTTATTGGAATCACTTAGTTTATTTGCCTGATTATTTGTTTTCAGCTATTAGAATGTATTTAAAGCTGCTTGAAAACCCACACAGCACTGAACACTGATGTGTTCCTTTTACACCCTTTAGTAGATGCCTTGAAATTCTCCACATAATTTGGAAAACTATTTGGAAAATGCTTTACTCTGCTGCATTAAGGGAACTTAAGTTCTTATTGTTTTGCTGTTTCTTGAGCACAACCAACTTTCCCTGCCTCAGACATGGTGCTTCCAATTCTCTCCACCCAGAAGGTTCTTACCTGGCTGCCCACACAGCTGTCTTCCTCACTTTAGTCTCTGTTCAAATATCTTTCCAAAGTGGCTTTCTGGAACCACCGTACCTAAAATAACCTCTCCAGCCTGCTTTCTGCTTGATTCTTTTAAGTCTTGCCTACCTATATTTTTCTTCATAGCCATTATTACTACCTGGAGTTATAGTGATTCACTTTCTTATTGATTCCATGAGGATAAGGATCTTGTGTGCTATATTCACCTCTCTCAACAGTGCCTGTCATATTGGAGGTGCTCTCAATATTATATATTTTATATATATATATATATATATTTATACTTATATATGTATCAAACCCATGCTTAATCAATGTAGAAAGCAAGTTGAAAACCAAAAGATTTAGGCAAGTGACAACCACACACACTTGAAGCCAATTTATGATTAAATAATACCATACCCAAAGTATCCGAAAAAATGAATTCCTTTTTTCCCAAGAAGTAGGCAAACTAAAACATAATATGCTCTAGTTATTTTAACTTGTAACAAAAGAATTGTTATTTAAAAGCATAAAAAAGAAGCTTTAAGATAAATTCTATTTGCAACAATTAATATAAGGGTATGGCATAACATACATTTATTATTTTGTAATTGCTTTAAATAAATAGAGACCAATTTAGCTATGGGATTTGCATCAACTACTGGCCGAGTTTTAATGGTCAGATTGCCTGTCTGTGGATGGCGAGATCTCCTTATACCTTCCCAGGCTATATTTATTTGAGTTAGCCCATTTCTTTGTATAGGCATAGTATGAATTGATAAAGATCTCTGTATTTGGTCAGGATAAAAGAGCAAAAGAGGAATATTGAATATCACCAAATCCATAGGACGAGATTACTGCTTGCTTCGTCAAGTAATATTATAGAAATACATGTTATTTTAATCATCTCAAAGATGTCTCCATGAAAAATGTGTTAGAAAACTTCAGCAAAATAATGCACTGTTGGTTGACAAGCCACTTCAAATTTCCTTTCTGTGGAGTTATTTGTGATCTATCATCCAGTCAGCCCTTAGCAGATATTTCTTTACTCCAATAGAAAAATACACTTTTCAACATAATCTTCTCACATTATTGTTGTCCTTCTGAAACTTTAAGTGTAAATTATGTAATATAATACATGTTCCTGGCCAGCCTAATGCTTTAGAAGTTCAAAATCCAAAAACAGATAAATAAACTAATATAGACAGAGCTAAACTAATATGGATAGAGCATGATCATTGGGTAATTCAGTGAAGATTTTGTGCTTTTCCTTAAGTAAAAACTACACTTTACTGCTGACTTTGTCTCCAGAGCAACAGAGTAGTTTAAATGGGAATAAGAAATAGAAAATGCATGTGGAGTACCTGCCAGTCATTGTGGAATAATAACAGTAATAGATTTTCTAAGAGCATTATTTCAAAGGGCTCTTTACGTTAACCACCATCACACAAATATTTTTTTTCCTGTATTCAGTGGTTGGAACATTTCTTATTCAGGAAGCTGTACAAGATATATTTGGCTTTGGAAGTCCTGCATGGTAGTAGGATACTTTCCCCTTCCTAGGTAATTTCTACTAATGCAGATATCAATTATGCTTTCAAACTTTTCAATATCTCGCCCTGTGTGTTATGGGTAGTGCAGATTGGTTTTGTTTTATCGTCTTTGTTAATGCGTTTGTAGATTGCATTGAAAGAGTCTGAGAAAATTACTCCATACATCAACATCAACAGTGCAAATTGTTTTTTCTTTTTTTTTTTTTTTGGAAATCTACATACTGTGCTAGTGTACTACACTGTACAAATCAGTAAAAAAAAATTAAATGCTTAAAGTTGGTTCTGGAAAGTTTTAGGTCGGGAGCAAATGTACTTTTTGAATGCTTCTCAAAATTGAGCAAGAGAAAGGGAAGTAAATAAAAACGACTGTGAAACCAAACATATATGCTGCTCTCTTCCTACCATCCAGATTCAGAAATACTTGTGACTTCTGACATGGTGATTAATGTAACATCACTTGTGAAATCAATGAAACTAAAATATTTTCCATACATTCATTGCTTTTCTCTAGCTAATGAACCTTAAATGAAGTTTTATTTATATAGATGTGCTAAGTGTGAACAGAGGAGGTTACTTGGTAATTGTAAGTTAATTAATTATAACTGTAATAAATGTTTCTTTAAGAATTCCTATGGTAACATTTTGCAAGTAAAGATAATGCTCTTCTTTACTCAACCATGTGTAGAAGAATAACCTTAACTGAATGTTGCAATGTTTCTAACCTGCATAGTATAAATTCTAATACATTTAAGTGCCATTGTGCTTAATTTTTTTTTTTTTTTTTTTTTTTTTTTTTTTTGCGGTACGCGGGCCTCTCACTGTTGTGGCCTCTCCCGTTGCGGAGCACAGGCTTCCGACGCACAGGCGCAGCAGCCATGGCTCACGGGCCTAGCTGCTCCGCGGCATGTGGGATATTTCTGGACCGGGGCATGAACCCGTGTCCCCTGCATCGGCAGGCGGACTCTCAACCACTGTGCCACCAGGGAAGCCCGTGCTTAATTTTTGTATCAGACTTGCTTCACTGTCTACGTGTAGTTTTCTTTTACCCTCCTGGGTACAGATTGTCTATGCCACATAGAACAAATGATAGGACATTTTGTTAAATCAGGTAATGTCTTTCTCTTCCATGTGTCATGAATTTCAGTGTTAACACTTTCATGGAAGAAACAAAAACTTTGCACACTTTATAATACACTTTCAAGACTGCCTAACAATACTTTGTTATATTTTACTCCAATATTTTTATAGCACAAAGTGAAATAAAGCATTACCTAATCAGAAGACTACTACCCAGTTGCTTTGCTACATTGATCTTCTGAGAAACCTGCATTGGCTTCTTGTTGCCTTCTGTAATCTCATTCTAAGATTGTCTACAATATGATCCAACCTACTTTTCCAGCCTTATTTCTCTGTCCTTGCATACACCTGGTTCTCCTGCCCGACCAGCCTACTGTCTAGAAAACAAAGATGCCTAGTGCTTTTCCTCCTCCATCGCTTTGCTTCTCCATAACTGGTCCCTCTGAGACGCTTTTCCCTATCAAAACTCAAACAAAGAATAGATCTTCCATGTACCCTAAGCCGTTAGGGCTTTTGCTACTCCTTTGGATTTTAGTTTACATACAAAGAGAACTCATTATAGTCTGCTTCAGGTAAGAGTTATGAGTGGGTTCAACGTTCCCTCCCCCACCCTACCTTTTGGATAGAAATTTCTTGGGATTTCTCGTTTTTGTATTCAGAACAGTGTTGGGCAGGTGCCTTGCCCAAAGTATTCCATCAGCAAAATCCATTAAATGAAAATATATCATGAAGGAATTGCATCACTTGCCTTGGTGAGGCTCTCACAGAATGAAAGAAATAAGAATAGTTGTTTAAACAGTCTTACGTTTAAATTAAATGGAGGGGTAAAGTGATAGTGTCAGCTCAGAAGTACACCTACATTGTCCTTAAATAATGACTTGTTTTAGGTGAAACAGGTTCAGTTTCCTTCAGATGTGTATCATGTCTCCAGTATTGTTGCTTCAGTTCTCATCTCCAGTCTGCACTCACCTCCCATGATCACCATCTAGACTTTTGGAGCTATTGCTCATGTATATACACATACATACATATATGTATGTATCTTTATTTATATTTTCTTTATTCCAGAAAGAATAAAATATTTGTATTTAATAGAATAAATGCTCATCCAATTTTAAGGATTGATTTACATAAATGACACCTACTGAATAAATCCTTGATAAAAGAGAGATGAATTAAAATAATCTCAAAATAGTATCATTTGCAATGAATTTGACTATGAATGGCACAATTATTTGATTCCTCCCATGTTAAGAGTCTATTTTAAAAGTCACTAAGGGGCTTCCCTGGTGGCGCAGTGGTTGCGAGTCCACCTGCCGATGCAGGGGACACGGGTTCGTGCCCCGGTCCGGGAGGATCCCACATGCCGCGGGGCGGCTGGGCCCGTGAGCCATGGTCGCTGATCCTGTGCGTCCGGAGCCTGTGCTCCACAACGGGAGAGGCCCGCGTACCGCAAAAAAAAAAAAAAAAAAAAAAGTCGCTAAGAACGTTTTCCTGACCTAGAGAGCTTGTAAATTTTATTATATACCTCCTGCAAATACTTCTGATCATCAATTTTAAATAATATTAAATTTGAGGTTGTGGTACACTGTGCCCGATGTGTTGATTGGGTCTTCTATGTTGACTTCTTTTCTTGGCATTTGCTTCTTTTCAATAAAGGAGCATGAAGACAATCCAACATAGAAACGGCCTCTTAGGACCATGTTATAGCTAATCAAATAAATGCAGAATTTTATATTTTAGGCTTGCAGAATTTTATATTTTAGGCTTGAATGTCCCTAATTCACCAAGACAGTCACCTCTCACCCCTTGTTAAGGTGATGATCCATGTTAGTTCCCTATCATGTAACTTTCATATTAGACACATCACAGAACTAACCTGGCTTTTTCTTGTAGAACCTAAAAGAAAAGTGAACAAGTACACAGATAATGGGCAAGAGAATAAGGTTTGAGAGGAGTAGTTTTCTACCTGTGAGAGAGAGAATGTGGTGTGGAATAGTATAGAATAAGTTACAATATTCTGCACTTGAAATGTCTGGAGTATATGATACAACCGCACCATCAAATTGGCAAACTAGATTTTTAGTGAGAGGGTACTGCATAGAGAAGGGAGACTGATTGGGTTCTTCAATTGTTTAGTTCAACAGACATTTATTTAGAACCTCATATATGCCAGGCAATGTACTAGGTGCTTCCAAGTACATTGTCATGGAGTTAAACAACCTCAAAAACTTTAACATGATGTACTAAGTGCTATGATACAGATATGAATTGGCATTCTATTGGACAGAGACCTTTTCTTCTACTTCATTTTGTTCCACACAACTCCTGGAATGGTACTACAGAAACACAAGGACATTTGTTGAGATTTGCCTGATTAGAGAGATGGAACTGTGACTTGACTTGGGGCCACCTCCAGTACATGGACAGTAAGACTGTGATTTGTATTCAAATCGGAGAAGGTCTGTGCTTCCCATCAACCTCCGCCAACCAAGTTTACTATTCTTAATATAATTAGCATTTAAATGATTTCATTATGTTGACATTTTAGTCCATGTTATGATTGTTAGTAAAATTAGAAATCCACATGTGGTAGATGATACTTCATAGACTTCATTGAAGTCTGTTAAAGTGAATGATTACATGATTAGTTTCTGAGTCTCCCCTATATCAAAGAGATGGAAGTGATGATAATAAAATCAGTTTCTTTTCAAAAATGACATGACCTTAAACTATAAAGAGGAAATTACAATGCTAGGGAATTCTATGGCAAAAACCAGAACACCACTGAGAAACACAGTAAAAGTTCACCTGCTATAATATGTAAATCCAAAAGAATTTTTATTTTAAATTGAAGGTTGTTCTCTTCAGTTGAGTTTTCTATCAGTGGGCCCAAAACTCAGTCCCTTATAATCCCTGCCTAGAATCCTGCCTCCAAGGGAATTTCCCTGTTCTAAGGAATTAGTTCTAAGGAATTAATCTTGATCGTATTCCTTTTGTCAGTGAGAATTAGTCGCCATCCACATTAGACCCCTAAAGGATCAAAGAATAGAAGCTGGGAAACCAGCTCACCCATGTTATTGCCTCACTGGACCTGTTGTTATTCCATTCATTATATCATTTCATGGGTGAAATGAAAGTCTTTTTTCAAACCCAAGTAAAATAGTGTCAAATTTTTAAGTAAAATTTTATTGAACTCTCCCCCAAATTTCTAATGCTAGATCACTCAACTGCTTTCTCTAGTGAAAAATTTAGTGTGATTTAACTATACATTCCCCATGTAACTTGTTGGACATTCTTCATTTCTCTCAAGTATATTTAGGTTTTGAAAACATCTTTGAGTTCTCTGAGTAAATCATTAATTCAGAATTTTATAGGATTGCATTTATGGTTATTTTGAGAAAAATAATTTTATCAGAATTAAGTGGTTTGTTCTTATAGCAAGTGTCTTATTTCATTTCTTCTCCCCTTTGGTCTTTTCTATTCATCAATTTGTTTTCATCCACTGATGGGGGATCTCGAGTCTGGTGTTCTGAAACTGACTTCATGTGCATTCACTTTCAGAGTGGAGATCCCATTCTATTCTTTGAAATGCTTACCATTTCCAATACCCACACATCTAATTCTAAGAACTAGTTTTTAAAATGTGTTTTCTCCAAGTAAAGTTTTTTGGTTTTGGTTTTTTTGTTTGTTTGCTTTTTGTTTTTTTTGTTTTTTTTTTTAATTTCTAAACCTCTTAGAATTAAATAACCATTGTCCATTTAAAGAGTTGAGAGTTTGGCCGTTTGAGTTAACACAAACCTTTGTGCTTTGGGGTCATCACATAACGTCTTTTAGCCATCCCCCCGGTATGTAGCTCTTAACTTAGGTATTCACTCAAATTTGGTTGACTCTAGTTAGAAAATGTATCTCTAGACATCCATGAGCATGCAACTTTTACTTCCTGCCTAATTCGATGTGAACTGTGTAGATGTTTGTAGGACAAATGTTTTATGCGTCTCATAAATATATCCTTGAAGGTAGTCCCACAATAGTAAATCCTCATATGTAGATGAAACTATTATGTTGATTTAGAAATCTTTTGTTTAATGTAGGAATAACGCAATTCAGGTAAAAGTTCCAGGAGTAGTAATGAATTTTACAAAGGTTACATGTTGAACATTCCTTGAAAAGACTTCTACTTTTAAGGCTTTTTACACTTCAGAGATTAGATATATTC